>NC_088905.1:1878333-2191388 GCF_037157495.1 Lathamus discolor
AAAGCTATCTTCCCGGGAAGTAATAAGGCTCTTTGAAAGCATCACTCGAGCGCTTCATGGGAATGAACACAAATGACTTTATCAGGCACCAACTAAAAGCCAGATTCACCGATTTTCACACATACTCTTCTGTGCTTCCCATAATTTATTGACCTATTTATTGACCGCCTGCCTTTGTAACATAATGTAGAATACAGAATGTTCTATTTTTGTGCTTGTGTGTAATCCTACTTGGGTAAAACCAATCCTGTTTTATGTGGAATCTTTCTGTTGAGATGTGCTGCACAGACAGGGGTCTTGCTGATCTTGTTTTCTCCTCTAGATATTCATAAACACCATGTAACAGTTCTCTTCCTTGCTTATGGAGTGGTTCCCTCACTGCAGTGATTTATAATGGCACTCTGGAGCACTTGTCCAACATAGAAGTTCTCTAGCAGGGGTATCACTGCTCTAAGTGGTCAGTGGTGTAGTTTATTGTAGACTTCCATAGTCTCCACACGTGCTGCCTGTTTCCCGATAGCATGATTGCTGTGGGGCTGTATTGCTTTATGGCTGTGACAGCCTGTGAGTGGCTGACACTGTCACAGAGCCCTCCCCACTGCAATCAGCCCGTGCTTAATGGCACGTTAAAGGAATTCGTTCGAGGTGTGATGTTTCGCTCCGCTGACATGAACTGCAGCAGCCAACGGTTGAAGTGTGACCACACAGCTCCTTTCAAAACTATCCGTGATTCTTATGAAGCCATTTGCCAAGACAAACCATTCACCTTGTTAGGAGTGATAATCCAGCATTAGGGAGATAATCCGACATTGCCTTTTATCATCTCTTTTCCACGACTGGCCCCGTGGCAGTGATGTGAGCAGAGTGCTCTTTGCACTGCTGTCCTTCACTGAACAGTGCCAACCTGCCTGAAGAGGCCCTAAACATCATCAATAACCCACTGCAATCACCCATAATCACTGTTCCCATTCAAGTGACCACGTAGCAAAGCAGAGTGGCTGCTTTCACACTCTCTTAAAGCCAGAGATTTGTGTAATGGAGCAGATACAGTGCGTTCCAGCACCCAAAGGTGGGCCGGCACGTAGTGTTAGCAGTTAGTAAACCTGCAGGTGTGAATTTATACAAGATCGGTAAAAACAGCAGGGGTGGTTTTCTAGAATTAGGGCTCAAACAGTGTTTTTATATTAATATTGGTGACTTCTAAAGAAACAAAGACTCTGCTGCTGATTGAAGGGGACTTCAACCAGAGTTTGGGGTGAAAACTGTAAAGCATGAGAGACCCCCGATTGTGCTGTGCTGGGAGAAAACTGAGCATCTCTTGAATCAGCTGCACTTGGGCTGTTCATAACCTGAGAGTAGAACTGCTGTGAATGGCATTTTGTGTGCCTGTTAGCATTGCATGCTTGCTTTATGAGCAAACCCTTACCTTACCTTTGAATATCATTACACAGAGACACTTGTGGCTGTTCCTGCAGTTAGATGGCAGGGATGAGGCAAAATAGCACCAAAACCAAATGGGAGCAGTTATTTTGTAGAGCTTTCCCTAACCAGCAAATGAAGGTCGGTTCTGCGAGCTCAGAAGTGTCTGTCCATGTAGATGTAACACTCACAAAGAACATGGTGAGTGTGTGACAAGACACGGTGCTGCCAAGATGTAGTGCTGGGAACGTCAGAAATCATGGAATAAATATCCCACAGCATGTTTTCATTTCCTTCCTTCTGTCTATCCATCCACATTGGTACTGTGACTATTTCTAAAGCAAAAGATTTTTAATATTAAATAGTAGCATGCATTGATCTTCCTTTCATTTCTAACCTATTTTCTATCAACATGCCAGCAGTTGCTTGACTTCAATCTTGAAAGCACAAACCAATTTTAGAGAGGTTTGGAAAAATATGGCTTCAGTAAGGAAGTATCTATCCTTCCTTCCATCCATCCATCCTTCCATCCATCCATCCTTCCATCCATCCATCCATCCATCCACCCCCCCCATCCACCCACCCACTCATCCATCCATCCATCCATCCATCCATCCATCCATCCATCCATCCATCCATCCATCCATCCACCTACCCACCCATCCATCCATCCACCCATCTATCCGTCTCTGGTTTATTTCATGCCGCTAAAGGAGGCACCAACCCTGTCTCACCAAAATCAGCATCACTTGGATTTTTGCTTTCATCTGTTTCTAACTGAAGATGTATAAAAAGCATGAGCAGATCTGGAGCCCCTTTTTGCTATATGAAACCCCAGGCAGTGTGAATGGGACAGGCAGAGGGATGGGAGCAGAAACAATTGAGACAAGGAGAGGACGAGCTGGGTAACACATCAGTAAGGGGGCTGAGGGGAGAGCTTTGGTCTTGCAGTGCTGCTCTTAAACCAACACCACACACAATGTCTCCAGAAAAACATGAACTTCAAGACATGCTACTCCTTGCTTGGCCTTTGAGGCTGTTTCGTCTCCTGTGCAGACCCTCAGCACCAATCCCAGATTTCACAAGGCACCTGGAAGTTCGAGGTTCCCATAAATGATCCGTATCTCTTGGCTCTCTGCACATGGACCAGAATTCCTCAAACAGATTTCTCCCCAGAGTTTTATCCCTTGCTTGGGTGTGATCCCAGGGCTCCAGGCTCACCCTGCAGAGCTCATTGAGGATACAGAGTCCTGCCTTTTTGAGTGTTAGAGCTTTTCCTGCCACCACTGCAGATGGGCTGTTGGGGAGAAGGGGCAGAGCCTCACGCTGTTCTGGCAGCAAAGCCCAGCACCCAGCTCCCTGGCAGTGCCTGCTGCTGGCTTGTGCCACCTTTTGGCGGTGCCCAAATGAGAGTCCTTGACGAAAAAGGAAGCATTCCTGGGTGCTGCGGACACGTTACCTCTTGCAAAGCCAGGGGGTGTGCAAAGCCAAAGAGCCAAAGGTGTGAGGTTCGGCCTCCCCAGACCTAAGGTCACTTAGGAGAACCATCTCCCAAAGCCACCATCATCCAAAACCTATGGCCAGCTTCTCCTCACTGCCCTTCTTAGCCAGAGAAGCAAAGCAGAGCAGAACCTGCAGCAGCCTAGAACAAGAGAAGGCTCCTGCATTAACAGCCCCAGTGCCTGGCTCACCTACAGTTGCATTCAGCGTTTGCTGGGCACCATATTGAGCCAAACCCAGCAAAATCTGTTGGGTTTTAGGGTGGGTTAAAAAAGCAAAGAGAAAGGAAGAGTTCTGGCACTTGAACATCTGCTGCAAGCGTTTGAAAAACTACAGCCCAGTGTTAATTTAAACTTCCTTAGAAGCCAGTTCAACGTTTGGAGTGCAAACACCGTTAATAGGATGGGAACCGGGGTGCTGGTGCTTTGCTTACTATATTGGGAAACAAAGCCAGGACAAAACCAGCTGGAGATAGAGGTTTGTTTATAGTGCTGACCCATCTGTCTTCATTAACGCTCTATTTACAGGAAAAGCCAAAAGAATCAGCTTCTGCTCCCGCTTCAGTTGCAACAGCGACAAAGAAAGGCGGAATGGTTCAACTAAAAATGGAAATCCTTATCAGCACCCCTTGGAAGAGGAGGTTTATTATACGGAGTGTGTTAGTGTTGGGTATTAGAGCAGGGGCTGGGCAGTGTGGCCAGAGCTGGGTGCTCCTAGCACAAGCAGCATTGGAGTGCAGAATGCTCAGGGAAGTGCCTATGGAGCAGAAAACAGAAACCAGCCACAAAACGGGAGCTGGGTCCTACCCTAAGCTCCTGCTTTGAGGGCTAAGGGAGAAATGAAGCGTGTTTTCTCCTGTATAGACCCACAGAGGGTAATGGGGTGATTTTGGGGTGTGAAAAGGGACACATTTGAGGCTGCACTTTGGCACAGCATAGAATCATAGAGTCATAAATCAACCAGACTGGAAAAGACCTTTAAGGTAATGAAGTCCAACCCAAGCTGTCTCTGGCACTGACACCAGATAAGGAGGAGACCCCTTTGTCTTATCTGCAAGTAAAGGGACAACACTTGAATGTCTACAGTTTAGATGCCTAAATGGGAACAGATGGAAGGCACCCCAATGGTGTCTACCCTGACTGTCCTGTTGGACACAGCTGGAACCCAAAGAGGACTGGAGTTTATGGCTTAGCAGCCCCAGTGAGAACAGTGTCAAACCTATGCTGTGCACATGAACTTCTTCAAAAGCATCATCTCAGGAAGAAGAAAAAGCTGGGTTCTTCCCTCGCAGCCCACTGAGATAGAGACATCCCTTCAAAATCAAACCCAAACTCCCCTTCCATAAACCATAACACCTGTCATCTCCAAGGGCAGGTCTATCACAGTTAGCATCTCATTTGCACATCCCACTACAGGGGAAGGCTTCCAAATGACCTCAGCACCCACATTCTGGGAGCAGATGTGGCTGCTAAGCATTTCGTCTTGCTTTCCTTCACCCCTCATCCCTGCCTTGCTCTCCTTCATCCCTCTATCTCTCTCCATCCACTTGTGCTCAGGCAGGACAGCTTGGTTTTGAATCTCTGCAAGCCATTCCCCAGGGAGCAGGAATTGAAGCACGTCGTGTTCCTGCCCCATTCCTGCAGGAGCAGCGCACTGGGGGAACATAAGGATGTTGGAAGCAGTAGGAGGAGCAGCCGTTAGAATTCCTGCCTCTTTCCCCAGATAAAAGTGGAGGGAAACATCCACCTTTTGATACCCTTGTCAAGAAGATGAATAGTGGATGGGGGTCCAGCTCTTCCTGCTGAAGACTTGGTAACATCTCCTGCAGCAACTGAGGACATCCACATGCTGGTAAATGCCTGTTCACTCTCCTGCCTCTGTCAGTCCAAGCGGGAGTTGAGCTAATGTTTAGCAGTGGCAATCTCTGCTTCCAAGCCCATCTCAGCACACAGCATTCCAGGCCAAACCCAGTAGGAGATGGCTGCACCATCCCAGCAATCCGAGCTATTTTGTAGAGCAGAAACACCAGAAAATGCAGGAGAGTTCTCTACCATGTGCACTGCAACACATCCTGCTCCGGGCAAATGAGCTTACCACGGAAATAGGAAGTTTGATCCCTTGTTTTACTCTGCCAGATGCATGCCCAATGTGATTCCATCCACGATGCAAACCGCTCAACCTCCTCCTTAGCATTTCGAGGGCTTAGAGGCACCTTTGATTGCATTTTTAAGTGAACAAAGGAAATACAAGGGATAAAAGCAATCAACATGGAAAGGAAGGCTCTGAAAGGAGAGGAATGGGTTTCTGTACCTCACAGGAGCTGCTGCCTGCCCTATCTGCAGTGACTTTAGGCTGAAGGGATGCTCACTGCAGCACTGGAGCTCCCCAAACAATGCCCTTCAGGCCTGTGTGGCTGAGGCTGTCCAGGATGTGCGCTTCGGATGGTGTTGAAAAGATACGTGTTGAGTTAAGTGAGAAGGTTTAAATACGGGGTGGTCGCTGCAGTCAAGTACAGTAGCTCGCTAGCAACGGCAGCTAAACAACAGCCCAACCTTCCATAGCTCTCAGGTTTATGTTGGCTTTGCTGTAGCAACTCCTTATCTGCCAGAGATTAGAGCTTTTTCAATCAGTTGCTGTGAGATTTGGTGGAATCCATTTCCTGAGCTGTCACCGCTGGCTAATCAGGCAAAGCCCAAAGGCAAAGCTTTGGGAGAGTGGGAAAGCAAAGCAAAGCCGTTGTCCTGCGGTACTGAATGTGCTGTATTTGCTTTATCACCATCAGAGTTTAGGTGCCCAGCTCAAGATACTGATACACAGAGAAGCCTACAGCCTGAAACAGGAGCTGAGCTGTAAGCACAGCAAGTGTCTTATTATAGGGGAAATTAGCCCTTTTCCCATTTCTACTAGTAAATGTAGTTACTATTAGAATAGTAAGCAATAGTAAGCAATAACTGATCAGCAGTTATCGCTTCCTGCGCTTGCTCTTCACCAGACCTATGAAATCCCAACCTCAATTCCTTTAGGGGTTAAAATGGAAGAGGGGATCCATTGGAAACTGAGACCCACACAATGAGGGGCCTAATGGGCTGATCCAGCTGTTGAAGCAGTTTCAGTGACTTGCTTTGACCTTACAGTAGTTGGTTGCTGCTGAGACAGACACAGAGCATCCTGACACCACGCAAATACAACTTATGGATGTACCAAATCTGAAGTCACTCTTGCAGGGGAAGCAAGATGCATTCGAGCACAGCTGCTTCCCTTGCCGATCTCCCTCCTTTTCCCTTGGGATTTCTCCAGCTCGCATCATTTCTTGTTCTTTCACCCTCCGTTGCCGATGGAGGACTTACACCAGCCACAACAATATTGATGGCACGTCTCGTGCTTCCTCTGCCTGCCCCAATTAGTGCACTGGAGATAAGCAGCAGCAGGAGCAGCCGTGCCTGCGGGACACGAGTCCTTCCTGAGGGGCTGCCACACGCATTCCTCTGGGACACTGCTCAGGGCACTGCAGGCAACGCTAATGAGCTCCAGGACAGGCAAAGTATTTAGCCAAGGGCCTCAGTGAGCTCCCCAGAGCTGATTAACCCCTGCTGCCACTGCAAGAGGAAGAGAAGCTTAGAGACATGGAATCCCAGCCTGGTTTGGGATGAAGGGACCTTAAAGCTCATCCAGTTCCAATCCCCTGCAGGGACCCCTTCCACTGGAGCAGCTTGCTCCAAGCCCCTGTGTCCAACCTGGCCTTGAGCACTGCCAGGGATGGGGCAGCCACAGCTTCTCTGGGCACCCTGTGCCAGCGCCTCAGCGCCCTCACAGGGAAGAGCTTCTGCCTTAGATCCAACCTGAACCTCCCCTGTTTCAGCCTGGACCCATCACCCCTTGTCCTATCACTACAGTCCCTGATGAAGAGCCCCTCTCCAGCATCCAAACTCTTAAACTAGGGCTGTTGGCTAAGCTGGACCCTGCTCCACAATGCGGTCGGTGCACACATGGAATGCAGCAGCCTTTGAGGGCCCTGGTAGCACCTCTGTAACCACCAAACTGTACTTCTAGACCTGCCCTTGGCTGTTCTGTCCATAACCATCCCAATTTGGTAGCATTCTCTCATTCTTGCATCATTCTTCTCAAGGAAGAAACCAGCATCTTCACCACTGGCATCGATGTTGTCAGCACTTCTGGCCTAAACCCTTTAAAGCTAATAAAAGGAAGGGTTATCTGGCAAGCCCAGAGATGAGTTAGCATCACATTTCTAGCAGAGACTGGGGTCCAGGACTCCCAAGTCTTTGGCCCTGCTTTGGATGTGCTTTGCAAATGTCATCAAAGGCTTCGTCGCTTTGGTGTTGAGTTTTGAAGGGCAAAAAACCATCTGTGCCCTCAACGGCTTGACTTACACTGGGACAGAGGACTCATTGGTTTGGCTTGAATAGTGCTGCCAACTCCTTTGCCTTGACTGGCCTAAGCCCTGTAAGGCTCGAACTGCTTCAGGCTCCCCTTCCTGGGCTCCTTACTTGTTGGCATGCAAGCTAAGACCAAAGCAACCATCAGTCTGACCATCTGAGCCCTACACCAGTGTCCTATGAAGCACTCTAGATGCAAACCACATGAAGGCCCCATTGCCACGTTGGGATGGATGTCAGGGCATGAGATTTCTTCACAAATGGAACAAAGACTCTGCTACCCTTTCAGTTTGAAAAGCCACCCTGCTTGCCATTATCTCTGCATTTGAGCGAGCAGAAGCAGGGCAGAGTGGATGACAGCAATTTAATCTGCGGCTGCTTTTCCATGCCTCCTTGTGCTATCCTTGACCCCAAGCCAATGCCCTTCCATTGCCAGCTAGGTGAAAGATCCAGTCTTATGGAGCTGATGCGCTTCTAAACATGTATCCCAGGTCTTCTGCAAACTGGAGGCGTGATTTGTCCCCTTCTTCTTGACAGTGGATAGGAGGAGGGCAGCAAGGGAGCAGGATACTCCCATTCTCCCAGTGGAAACATCCCTTAGAGAGGGCATTTCAATTGACCTTTCACTCCTCAGCGCTGCCTATAGCTGTTGTGTTGGGAACAACTGTCCTTGGGGTGCTCAGCTGACCTCCTGACTCCTTTTGGATTGGCATTTCCATAGAGTTCAGTGGTTAAAATGAGCACCTTATTTTTAGCGGTATCAGAAACGTGGATGTATGCAAAGGGAACGCTTGGCAGCACTGGAAAATCATCCTCCAAGGGCTAAGATGGGACACACAGAGTAAAGGTGTCACTGGAAAGACTCAAAACCCGCCCTGGCCATAGGGGTCCAGCATGGACCTCATCCAGAGCATGCAGAGAGCAGGGAGAGCCTCTCCGGCTGGATGGCAGCCTGGGCTGGCCCTTATCAGGGAGATGAGGAAGGAAACAAGGCAACACCTCTGGGAAAGGCAAGATTTACCCCTCACATGCTCAGGAAGCAGATGCCAAGCTGATGCTTATCCTCATTTCTTTAATAAGAGCCCAAAGCCTGGCCCCTGCTTCTAAAACACACTCATTTGGAAATAGCACCCTGGATGCAGCAAAGAGCATCTTGGCCAGCTGATGAGATTAAAGGCACATTCCCTGCTCCCAGTTCCTGTTCTCGGCACATTGTGTTAACAGGGTTGAAATATCACATCGTGTTTTTACATGTGATAAGGCAAATTTGCACCAGCCACACCAGTGGCTGCTGACGGCGCTGGGGACGGCACCACGCAGGGAGCACAGGGATGCCTTTTGGACAGGGATAAACAGGGAAATGAATGGCATCTGGTGAAGCTTCCCTACAGGATGTTCAAGGCCAGGTTGGACACAGGGGCTTGGAGCAAGCTGCTCCAGTGGAAGGGGTCCCTGCCTGGGGCAGGGGTTGGAGCTGGATGGGCTTTAAGGTCCTTTGCAACCCAAACCAATGGAAATTGCCCCCACACTCACAGCACTCACCTGGCTGCTGGATTTACCTGGAATTAGAAGCCTTATTTGTTAAGAAACCACATTCCCAATTAACTGCTCAGCACTTGTGTTTATGGGAATTACCTACTCAGAAAACCCTTGTAAAGGAGAACAGGATGGACCTAGACCTATGTGCTGAGCTTTTCCAACGTGGATGCTTCAGGGAAGAAGCTGTCCCAGCAGGAGCCTCTCTGCAGTATTCACCACACAAGCATCACTTCATTTACCTGCTTCAATAACTCCCCATTCCTAAACCTGCAGGGTTTTAATGCTGGAATAGGGGAGCATTCCCCCTAAAAGAGTGCTTATTCAGACAGCTCCTGCCCCTGCTCCCCTGCCTGCTTCCCTCCTGCCCCACGATGGTCCCTGCTTTATGAGCATCCTCCTATTTGCCAGGCTGGTTTTCCTGCAGGCCAGTCGGCTCCACAGCATCCCTGCGCTGCAGCGAGCGAGGTGGCAGGAAAACACAAATCAAATGGGACATTGGGACTGCATCCAGGGACTGCTCCGAGTCTGGGGACCTCTTTTGTCTCTCCCCACCTTGGTGAAGAGTAATTCATGCATTGAGTCTCTATTTGGCTGTGTCACTAAAAGCAGCTTGGTTTCGGGGTGTAACAGAAGGATGGATTGCATTGCTGGGGAGAACAGCATGTTCTCACTGCTTGCCTGTGTATAAACCACCCTAAGCACCGGCTGGACACTGCTCCTGCACGTCCACCTCGCCTCCCCCACCAATGTGCTGTTTCATGCAGTAGCCAAGCTAAAAAAGGAACGTCGCTATCACGCCAAAAATGCAACTTTGATAAAATAGGAGGGGATCGGTCAGCAGGAGCGTGACTGGCTCGGGATCCGAAGGGAATAATGTGGGAAGGATGGTCTTCCTTCCTTGCCTCTCACGCCGATGGAGCGCCTGGACGCAATGGAGTTAATTCTACTTGAAAGCAGTAAATACAAAGAGCAGTGCACAGTTTTTGCTGTAACACAAAGAGGTGAGAGGAGACTGAAATGATATCCTATAATACGCCTTATTTCCACCCTGTAATGCATGCGTTAGCAGGTCTAGATGCATTCAGATCTGAAGGTTTATTGCTGTAATATGGAGAGCCAAATCACATTTAAAGAGATGGGGAAAACCTCAGCATGAGTTTTGTCCCACCACCTTGAAGGATGCTCTTGTGTCCTAAGGCTGTGCAGTGTGAGGTGTAAATGGGGTAAAAACCTCCCTTTTGGGCAGTTTTCAAGCCTATGGTGCCCAGGCCAGGCTTGAAAAGGCTCTTTCTATAGGCTTTATTCTTTATTCTCTATGGTAGACAACCTGCTGCACTGTTAGTAGTAGTCTCACTCTCTAGGATCTCCACAATCAATGTTTAAAGCCAGCTGAGCTGAAGAGCAGCCACCAAACAACGCTCCTTGGCTTTATAATGCCCTTTGCAGCACAGAGGAACAGCAATCCCTGCTTCAGGAATAGGGGAGACTTCCTCTGCTGCTCCTTTCCCCACAAAGCTTCACAGCGGGATGTAGGTCGTGCATCAGCTTTTGGGCATCTCGTGTTCTGATGTCTCCATTAAATCCAGTTGGATTTGGGCGTTGTCAGTGTCCAGGTGTGGCTCTGGGCTGCAGATGCTGTTTCCAAAGGTCTGGCATGGCAGATCCATGCTTTTCTGCCTCTGGAATAAGCTCGTTTCTAACAACCAGGAAACCCCTCTTCATCTTACAGCACCCAACAGCAATACCAACTGATACAGTGCTCGTGTCGCTCTCTGGGGCTGTTCACTCCCCACCATGCATTAAGGAAGTCCCATCCCTCCCAATGTCTATTGGGAAGTCTGTTTTTAAGCAGGACCACTACAAGCACTGCAGGTTTTAATGGGCAGAACATCTTCCCAAAGTCACTGTGCTCTTCAGGAGCAGCCCTGCTCTGACAGGGCTGATTGTGCCTATCTGCAGCGGAAGGGGAGGAATGCACAGTTTATACTAAGATCATGTGCACTTGTCCTAATCACAGCGCCTTGTGAGCCCCAGCCAAGGCTCTCCACGTCACTACCCTCGCTGTGAAGGGATTATTTGCCTCTTCACACTTTTGATCTTCGCAGGAAGGAGCGTGTGGCATTTCCAGCCCAGATGTTCATGATGCACCCGATGGAGGACTTTCTCCCTAAGTGATTCCTCATTAGGAATCAGCTCCTCGTCGAGGCAGAAAACAAACCCTGGAGCAGCTCTGACAACCACAGGGAAGAACTGAGAATGGGAACAGTCGCTCTGAAATGACGGCAGGGAAAAGGCATCCCACGGGCACTTTGGATGCCTCTTGATTTGGGTGGCAGGAAGATGTGGCTCCCGTAGGTACACGGTGCGATCTTTGACTTGCAGCACCAATGGTGTTAGTAGGGCTTGAAAGAGGCTGCAGGAGACAAGAAATGAGTTGTAGTGTGTGGGACATGAAGGGGAGGTTTGGGTCACTCATCTTTGAAGGTGGTTGTGCTCCTTGGGGCTCTTCTCTGCACTGCCCGTGCCTCTGCAAGGCTGTGGAGCTCAGCACCAGCAGGTCCAGGCCCTCTGCTCCAATAGAAAGGAATGCTCTGACTGAGATTTCAGATTACCGGGTTTGAAACATATTAATCAGATTTAATCTGATTAAATATTGGCTCTATAATACAGATTGGCTATATACCCAGTATTGACTTCTATTCTCTAATAACACATTCCTGCTCCCATCTCCCCTTTTCTTACATCAGGTTCCCTTTCTCTCCCCAGTCTTTTTCCCTGCAGGCTCTGCCAAGCAGGTCTGCAGCTGAACTTCTCTATCACCAAAGCCAAGTCCTCAGTAGCAGTAATGCAGGGTTTTACATTAACCTCACCCTGCTTGGCACAGAGGCATCGCGCTTGGGAACTCAGATCTGTTGTGGTTTTCCCATTTCTGTCCCCACATAGGCTCTAGGCTGAGGCTCTGTGTAACATAAATGGGGAGGGAAAGGTTTTCTTCCAGAGTCCTGCTGTTTTCTTTCCTCCATCAAAAGCTTCAGCAGCAGCATGGCACTGTGGAAGGGCAACTTACTGGAAGGCAGTGGGCAAACAAGCTTGTAAACAGCCACAATGGAACCATAACACCTTCAGGTCCAGTGAGTCTTTATGCTGATGGCAGCGAGCGACAGGCAGAGACCCAGCATCATCGTCAGGGTCGAACCCAGGTTTCCACCGCAGTGGCTGAGGAAATCCTGTTGTGTGCTGATGAAATGATGGAAACCAAAAGCGGAGGCAGGAAATGAGTCCAGATCTGTTGTTCTTTGAAATACGTCCATCAGCGAAAACGCAGAAGCCCTTTTTCTGTACCAGGTAAGGCTGCTGATGGACTCTCCCTGTGTCTGGGAGTGTGAAAGTGCTCTCCAAAGCCTCAGCAGCAGCCCTGCTGTAAGGAACAGTGACTCAAAATAACTGAACAGCCACGGAACTGAAGAGCATTTTGTGGCACTGTGATTTTTATACCTTGATATTGATGAGTCTGGCACAGCAGAGCAGGGGATGCTGTAGGAGACCTCTTCTCAATGGATCCCACAGGCTGCCTGGGCTTCTCTTGCTCTATAAGAGCAATAACCAACTGTATGCGTTGACCTGAGCATCCCAACAGCGGTGCTGGCAGCATTCACAGCCACCATCCTGGCACCCCAGACCTTGGGGCTTTTCCAACTCCATGGATCCAGGATTTATGCTCTTTGTCCCATTCAAAAGCACTGGAGGTATCTCCAGCAAGAGCCAGCTGGCTGGCAGCAGGGATGCTCAATGCTCTGATTGAGCAGCAAGAGGTGTTGGCCTGTTCCACAGGTTCCTTGAGCAGCTGAAAGAGGAGTTGCAAAAAACACCCAAAAAAGCTAAAGAACATGTTTGAAACTTCCTGTTTCAGAGCATAAATCACCCTGTAACTTCTGGGCTCCTTCCTCCAACCCAGCCCACGGTCAGTAGCAGAACATGGGCCAATACAAGTCCCTGGCTCTGAACCTGCTTGGCGATTCCTATGCACTCATGCCACTGTGCAAAGCTGCCTTCTCCTAGTTGGTTTTAGCATCACTTTTGCTTGTGGATTTAGCCAAGTTTTTAATCTCCTCCTCAAGCATCTTGTTTTTCTTCTCCATCTCCTCCCATGAGCGCTCCACGTTCATCAACTTCTGCTCCAGTTGCTCAGATTTCTTCTTCTCCTTCTCAATGTCCTGATTCAGCCTCAACAGTTTGGTCCAGACTTCATAGTTTTCCTTCTCAAGACTGCAAAGAAAAATGAAGCATGTAAGGATGGGACCAGAAGAGTGCTGGGAAGTCACCATCTGGTTCTTAAGGAGTCTGCCCTCTGCGTCATTCAGCAATAAAAGAAACCAGAGGTGATGTCCTGATCCCCTGACCCTCAATGGCCACATAATGGCCCATGGCAGGAGGTTGGAACTGGATGATCTTAAGGTCCTTTCTAACCCAAACCATGCCATGATTCTATAACACAATGCAATAAAGCAATAAATCAATACACCTAGTATCTAGTAACATGTTAACAGTATGTAGAGCTCTATAACACTGATGGTTACAACTAAAAACGTACTGAATTCTGGATAATACACTAATAACATAGTATAATATGTTATAATATAATTATATAGTAATAACAGGAACTGTGACAGTGTGATTATTGCAGAAGCATCACAGTGCCATACGACGATGTCATAAGAGATGTAGACTAGTAATATAACATTAGCAACTATGTCATGAGAGTACAGCACGTGAGCACTGGCTTTTAGATAGCCTAATGCTCCATTTTATCATCAGTCAGTGCTATAATGCATAGTATTGCTCGTAAATAAATCTGTGCAACGCTATGAGCTCAGGAATAACATGTACACATGAGCTCGTCTGTAATAACATGAGCTGAAGACTTCAAACTCCCCAGAATCATAGAATCAACCAGGTTGGAAAAGACCTTTGACATCACCAGGTCCAGCCTCTGCACTGTGTTACCTTTTAATCTGCTCCTCGTAGTCTTTCTTCTGCAGCTCCATCTCTCTTTCCAGCTTCAGGACCACGTTCTGCAGGAACTCCCTGCTCTCCTCATCAGGCTTGGACACCTCGGGGCTGCTGGTGGCACTGGCTCTTTCCTTTGGCTCCTGGCTGGGACTGGGGCAGGGCAGGAATTCCTTCTCGGAGCCGCTGCCTTCCCCACTCTCTGCCTGGGAAGCAGGAACGTTATCGTAGGTCGAAGCCCGGTGAAGGTCGAGCAGCTTAAAAAGATCATGAGACAACGTTCTCTTGTGTCCCTCGGGGACCACGGGGCGCGCGCTGCTCCCAGGGGAGCTTTTCCAGCCCTCCAATGGGTCATTCCTGGCGTTGCTGCCTTTCTCCCCCATGGAAGCAGCTGCCAGGGAAGGTTTCCTGTTGGGTAAAGTCTGAGTTCTTTTCCTTGACTGCGTTTTCCACATTCCCAGTGTATCCTTAGGGCCTTTCTGTTCTCTGGGTGCACTTGAGCTTGCAGCCGGTCCGGGAGCAGTGCTGGAATTCAGGTCATCTCTCTGGAAAACAGACCCATGGCATTAGGACAGCCTCGTCCTGCGCTGGGAGCAGACACAGGTTGCAGCCAGCTGCCACTGCAGTTCTTACCCTTGAACATGCCAATGGGGACGGCCACAAGTTTTCCATAAGAACTTGTGCCGTGCACCACGTTTCCCACTTTTTGCAGAGATTCTTTCTGAGAAAAGCCTTTAATCCTCAATGTTTTGCCTTCACCAGCAAGAACTGAAAAGGTTTCATCTGTTCTGCTGAAAAACTCCAGGAGTTTTTCCCAGAACTGTGGATTTTCCCCAGGAAAGTGGGAAGTTTCTGTACATCATCTTCCTAATGCAGATATTCCAAGCTCTCTACCCTATTAATAGCTTTCAGTGGCTCACTGACCTGCTAGATCATGAATCCCACATTCCTTAATGTATGGTTTGTTATTCCCCTGGGGATTCAGCCTCACCGTTTGCCTTTGGATCAGTGCGTCAGCCCTGGCCACCTTCGGGTCCTCAGCAGCGCCCCAGCCCACGGAGCTGCGCAGGATGGGCGCCTTCTTGTCGTTGTTGTGGGCAGGAGGGGAGGGTGGCACATCCTTGGATGGAGGGAAGAGGTTTGCATGGTGGCTGATCAGCACAGTCATCACCTTCTGGATCTGTGGGGTGCCTGCAAGAGAGGAGAGCTCTATCAGCAGCAAACCCAGTGTGACAGGCTGGACAAGGGACAGCTTGGTTTTGATCAGAGGGATGGAGCATCTCTTCTATGAGGAGCTGGGATTGCTCAGCCTAGAGAAGAGAAGACTTCAGGGAGACCTTACTGTGGCCTTTCAGTTCTTAAAAGGGGTCTATAAGAAAGATGGGGAGAGACTTTTAGCAGGGTCTGTTGCAACAGAAGGAGAGGTGGTGGTTATAAACTAAAAGAGGGGGATTCGGGCTGGATGTGAGGAAGAAATTCTGTACAATGAGGGTGGTAAAACACTGGCACAGGTTGCCCAGAGAGGTGGTGGATGCCCCATCCCTGAAGACACTCAAGGCCGGGCTGGATGTGGTTGCTGGCAACCTGATCTAGGTGAAGATGTCCCTGCTCATTGCAAGGGGTTGGAACTGGATGAGCTTTGAAGGCCTCTTCCAACCCAAACCACTCTGTGATTCTTCCAGCAACACTTCCATTTCTAGCTGGTCTTTCTGGTGTCCAAAATGGAGATGTACTTGGAAATGAGATGAAGACAAAAAGCAGGATCATAAAACCAGCCAAAGGGAGGGAGGTTTATATCCCCCCAGAACAGCAGGAGCAGCCTATGGAGCAACCAAGACTGGAGCCTGCTCAGCTGCACCGAGCCCCAGATTGTGCTGCCTCAACAAGCAAACTGCAGTTATCAGTTACACAAGCAGGCAGATGAACATCTCTGCCATTCCCATGTGATGCCTGCAGAGCAGAGCATCCTTTGGCCTTAACATAGTTCTGCTGCATCTGGCCTTGCCCCTGGGATTCCGGCTTCAAGCAAAAGAAAGGTGACTTCACCAAGTTCCTCAATGGGTTGGAATCTATGGAGCCAACACACAACGCAATTCCTAAGGGTCACTATGAGCATGTTTATAACCTAACTAACATGTGGCTTCACCCTCCCCTGCTGCACTTCCTGTGCCCAGGCATGTGTCTGGCTTCTGTCCATGGGTCTACTGTAGGAAACGTGGATGTAACCGAGTATTTCAGCATAGGAGGTGCTCCTATGGCACGTGTTCCAGGAGTGCCTTTTACCTCTCATAATAATGGCAGGATCCTCTCTCTTGGGTCTGATGAGGTTCACTCCAATCACTGTTGCCAGGTTATCCACGCTCATCTTGTTGACACTAGAATTCAACTGGATTTCGTGTAGAAACCTGCCAGAATCCCAAGGCAAATACTTTCAATCAGAGAAGGAAGATGCAAGAAGCCTTACCCACCCCCTGCCATAAACCCTGATTCATCCAGCCAGCTTTCCCTCTACATCCAAGGACAGAAACGTGCCTTAGAGCTGCAGACCTGAGCTGGGTCTTACTGGTATCAATAGGAAAACCACCATGCTTCTGGTGCCTCAAAGGGAACCAACCCATGGGGCTTAAGAGGGCTCTGTCCAGAGGAGTCAGCCTCAGCCTTTGGGGTGATATTTCTGCTCACCAGCACCAAATCTGAGCTGTTGATGCCTTGTGCAGAGCACTGACCTGCAGACGTAGCTGAGGAGGTTGTAGTTGTCTCTGGGCAGGAGGGACAGCTGCTTCAGGAGTTCCTGATGGCCCTAAATGCAAGTTGGGAAGCAGTTCCATGAAGACCCACAGGTTTATAGTGACCCAGGAACGGCTCTTGGCCGCTCCATCCATCCCTGGATGGTCTCACCATTGCCCACCAAAGGGAAGAGCAGGAGCCCCCCAGCCCAGCACGCGTGTGATGAGCTCTTCAGATCATGCCTGATCTCTTGTGTTCCTTGTATATGAGCATTTAGGACACTTTTAACCCCAAAGATCCTAAAGTGAAGCACCCTACAAGAAACATTTGCCCTTGAAACACAGGGCTGAAGCCTGCAGTTCACAGAGCTCGTGCTACCAAGGGTATCTGTACAGGAGCAGCATCCGTGAGTGGAATTTTGGGGAGGGGGTTTATATAGTAACTCATTGAGTTAGGAAAAGCCAGTTCCCATCTGTTCCTCACTTCTTCCTCTCCCAAATCCCCTTTCTTTCCTTGCTTGCTCTCACCCAGAGCCCTCCCTCAGCTCAGGCTGAGAATTGCACAGCTTATAACGCACAGCTCAGGGACACAGGGGCAGCTTTACCTTCCTCTCATCGGCATCCAGCGCCTGCCCGCACAGCAGGAAATCCTCATACTGCATCCAGGGCACCACCGGCTCCGGCAGCTCCCGCAGATAGAGCTTGAGCAGCGAGGCCACGGTGTGAACATCCGTATCCCTGCGGTGTGCAAAGAGAGCTCACTCACAAGCTGCAGAGCAAACCCTACCCTGCTCCGGGAGCATCATGGAATGGTTTGGGTTGGAAAGGACCTTAACATCATCCAGTTCCAGCCCCTGCCATGGGCAGGGACACCTCACACTAAACCATCCCACCCAAGGCTTCATCCAACCTGGCCTTGAACACTGCCAGGGATGGAGCACTCACAGCCTCCCTGGGCAACCCATTCCAGTGCCTCAGCACCCTCACAGGAAAGAATTTCCTCCTTAGATCCAATCTAATGGGATGTATTTGATCAGGAATATAAACCCTTGGTGGAGACTTCCCCCAGCGCGGCGCTGGTGGGTCCCCAGTGCTCACACTGAGCACCCAGGCTGCGTTTGACCCGTGAGGCTTTGCCATGCGAATCCTGCTGGAGCTCTGGTGCTTGGCAGGAGCTGCTCCATGCGGAGCTTGCCTGGGGTTGTGGAGATTAACAGCAATTACTGAAGCTGTGCTGCCGGGACAGATGTTTGCAGTTTTGCATACCATAGAGTTTACATTATGTCAAGGGGACACTGTCAAAATCAGAAGCCTCCCTTTTGACCCACCTTGAAGCGGTTGAACTGTGATAAACTTGCAGCAGAACCCCCCCGGGGCATTTATTTTTAGGACTGTTTGGGGTTTTTTTACATCCTACTGGGTTTAACCAATGCACACGGCCACAGAGGAGGACTTCAGAGCTGTGTTTTTGCAGGGCCTACCGATACACACCGTTAGGTACCTATTGGTACTGCAACAAGAGCTGTCGAACACTCCCCAGCCAATGCTTGGGGCATCCAGGAGTGCCTGTGTGAACCCAAACGTGGCACTGAATGTGGAGCATTCAGGTCACTGGGAAACCCCACTATCGGCCTTTCTCCTTGCTAAGAAGATGGTTTGAAGGGGTACAGTGACCCTGAGATCCCCATAGCAATGCACGTAGCTCAGGGTTATCATGGCAGGGTGAAGGGAAAGGGCCAAACTCCCTCTCTATACCCCACTGTGTAACAAGCAAGCTTCACCTTCCTATGACCCACGGGCAGGGCTCCAGCACCCTCAAAGCAAGAAATAGCTGCAAACCCAAGGGTAGGGATGTTTGTGCTGCCGGAGCAGCCCTGGCTCCACTGGCACAGGGCAGGGAGAGCTTCGGTCAAAATCCTGTGGGGTTTTCCCTAACAAAGCTGCATAAAATGGGATAAACCCAATCTCAGTCTCCCCTGGTTCAGTCTAAACCCATTGTTCCTTTTGGGTCCTTCTCCCCCACAAGCAGCCCAGATTTTGCCAGCAGCAACCAGAGCCCAGTGGATGCCTGAGACCTCTGAAGGTCCCTTCCAACCCAAACCCTTGCATGATCCTGTACGGGGCAGGTCCCCAGCATCACCAGAGCCGGTATCAAACACCTTCATACACAGGCAGCAGCCTGGGCACTCCTTGCCTCAGCTCTGCTGGTTAAGGCAGCGCAGGAGTTAAACCGAAAGCCTCGCTTTAGGTGCCATGAGAGGGCTTTATAGAGAGATGCATGGCAGAGACAGCGGTGGCAAACATCACTCTAAAGCCTCTCTGAGACCTATAGGCAGGGCCAGGCAGCTCTGCAGAGGAAGGGGGTCAGGAGGATGCAGCCAAAATCTCTTTCACGTCTCTATGTGGTTGTAAGCAACAGAAGGAAAATACCACGGCTATGGGCTGGTAGGGAAAGGAATAACTTCTACTGCATGCATTAGGGTGTTCTCTGAGCTTATTTGTGGTCCTTTGCTTGCTCTCCTTTCTCTAAACCTCTGTCCCTAGCTGATGGGCTGTGTAGGCTCTTCCCTATGGCTGCTCCAGCACAAATAACTGCTGTATGGAGCCAGGTTATTCCTAAACACTTCCCTTTACATCTATGAATCTCAGCACCCTCTAATTTTGTTTTGGGGGGTTCTGATGGATCCTCTTCCCTTACCAAGCCCTTATGGAGCCCTGCAGGGCACTGCTGGGCTCTTGGGGGGTGTTGACAGGCTGCTTTCCCCAGGGCTGAGGGTGTATGATCAGGAAAGGGGGGGATCCAGCATTACCGGTCAAATGATGGCCTTTCCCCAGCATCAAAGGCATCCCTGAGCTGCTTCACCAGGTTGTCCTGGCCGGGGAGGCGGAAGATGCCCTCCTCGCTGACGCCGTGCTCCCGAATGAACTCAGCGCACTTCTGCACCAGGATGGGGACCTGGTGCTGCCCAAACCTCTGCTCGTAGGCCATGGTCTCTGCCAAGCACTGCCCGAACACCTCTGGGGAAAGGACAGGGGTCAGAGGGGCCCAAACCCTTTGCTAAAGGCATCAGTTGATAACGCAACAGTGGTACCTGCTGTTCCGATAGCACAGGAGCTATAAGAAGGCTGCAATCTGGGGCAAAGCTAAGCAATACTAGCAAAATGAAGCCTTGCTTCTCCTCCTAATAACAGCTCTCAAACTGGCTCATACCAAGCACTGAGCCTTGTTTTCTGCCGTGCCATTTGCCTGCCTTGGAGCAGGATGCTGATACACAGGGAGGCAGGGACAGCATAAAGGCTGATGGCACAGGGAGAAAAAGCAAGCTGGAGGCTATAGAAAGCACAGAGACCACCATGAAAGAAGGAAAACAGAGGTTTGGAGGTGGACGTCTGACTGGTTCAGTTGCTTTTATTCCTACTCCCTTCTCCTTTCCCCCTTCCAGGACTCCCCCATGCAGGGAGCAGCAGCAGGCGGTACCTTTCCTTTGCAGCAATGGCTTTTTCCTCCTGAACTCACAGCAGAAGTGCTCAAAGGTGGGAAGGCAGCAGCCTGCATCCCAGCTCTTCCTCCTCGGAGCCTGGGGCATGGTCAAGCAACCAAATCCGAGCTCGAACTCTGGGGTATCAATGGTAATGGGTTCTATAGTCCTCTACCATGGTTTTGGCCCAGCAGCGCCTGTGATGTGTTCACCTCGTGCTCTGAAAGCTGAAATAATTCCTGTGCATCTTCCAGAGGAGGAAAAGGCAAGAAAACACCCATCTGG
This sequence comes from Lathamus discolor, assembly GCF_037157495.1. Classification (NCBI taxonomy): domain Eukaryota; kingdom Metazoa; phylum Chordata; class Aves; order Psittaciformes; family Psittacidae; genus Lathamus; species Lathamus discolor. The sequence goes on from NC_088905.1 coordinate 1,898,683, forward strand.
CACCACAAGGCTTGTCGGGACCTGCCTGATCATGGGGATTTTCAGTTATAACTCACTTATACGTTTAAACTATTAACATAAACCTGTCATTGTGCACAGGGAAAGCAAATAGCTGCTTCCCCCCCCTCCCCCCCACCTCTTTGCTTTGGTACCTGATAGTGAATCACTCCTGTAACTGCGAACAGGCAGGCTGGTTAATGTGGGGGTACCTCCAACGCAGTGCCCATGGCAGGATCCTCTGCAGGGAGGCAGCCAGCCCTGCACAACCCCTCCCACATTTTGGAGATGCTTTTGCTGTTGCTTCACCCTTTGCAGCTTCTCTGCTTTGTGGTACTGCTGTAAATGGATGCTCTCGATCACATAAAGGTCCCTTTACCCAGCCAGAAGAAACTGGCAGGGTAAGACCCCAGGTTTAAGCAAGGCTCAGATGTGGAGTTGCTATTAAACATTAGAGCCAGGTAGGGCAATGCCTTGGAAATCTCTGGCTCATGCAATGCTCCTTTCAGATGCCACCCGCAGGGCACAGCACGGTTCAGTTAGAGGCAGGAAACACCAGGGCTGCAGAGGAAAGCAACTTGTGTTGTGCTTTAGGTGATGCTTAACCTGTGCCACGGCAAAAGAGCTCAATTGGCAGCTCCTACCTGCCTGGGAACAGCTCTGATTCATGGTAACACAGGAGCTAGGGGAGCCCGGAGCTCCATTGTGCTTGAATGACAGAGCTGAAGGGCATGGACCCTATAAAACAGCATGCAAACAGTCAGGGCAAGGCACAGAGGGAGGGAGGAGAGGCTTGGGGAGAGCATCCAGGTTAGTGCCCTTTTGGAAGAGAGCTCGAAAGCCCTGGTCCTTAGGTGGGTTTTGCTCATAGGAGTTCACCCTCATTGGAGGAGTTCATCCTTATAGGAAAAGTGGCTGGAATGACCTTTGCTGCTTCCTTTGTGGGCAAATTTATGGTGTGCTCCTGTCTGGTGGGCTCGTGCTTTATACTTCCCTGGCCACAATGCTGTAATGGCATCAATGCATCCCCAGAGAGGGCCTGGAAGCAAGGATGCTGGTGAGCTCGTGTTTTATACTTCCCTGACCACAATGTTGTAATGGCATCAACGCATCCCCAGAGAGGGGCTGGAAGCAAGGATGCTGTTGCCACAAGCCTTGCTTGTGTGTGAGGAGGGTGGTTGCATGGCCAAGGCAGAAGGGCTGGGCTGAGCAAGAAGAGCAAAGCAAGGACATGGGCAGGTTAAAGGCAGGATTTATGAGTCCTAAAAAGGTCGTTTGCTAGGGCAACGCTTTCTGGGGGCAAGAATTCAATGAGGAAGCTTGCAAAAGAGCTTGAAACCAGCCCAGAAACCTTACGTCGTGCTTGGCTGCCATTCACTTAACGCTGCCCATGCTTGCAGCAGACCCAGCACCACAGGGCCTGGCCTAGGAATAGGTTCCTAAGGTGTTGCGGTCATGTCACAGCTCCATTGCCCGGTTGGGTGGGTTTATGAGCCTAGCTTTGAATCCCTTGCACTGCAGATCATGAGGCAGGGAGAAATGGGCTCTCCGGGAGCTGTCCCTGCTCTCCTTTACCTCCTGATGTAGATCCCAGAGCCCGTCGGATGGATTTAACCCATTCTTCCATCTCAGACTGGGAATTAGCCATGAGCACGCAGGTGTCCTGCCCGGCCCGGCTCTGCTCTCCGGAGAAGCCTGCAAAGAACCATTTATTATCATTTATAGAGAGGATTGGAGGAGAAAAGATGCATTCTTCTGCTTGGTTTCCTTCCTAAATGCTTTCGGCTCCAGATTTCCCCCTTGATCTCTGCTTGGCTCTGAAATGAAGCAGTGCTTTTGTATTGCACCCTCACTGAAGGGCTGCAAGAAGGGAACAGAAAGTGCTGAGCAGTGCAGCTTGGCGCTGGGTAAGGGCCCTCCTCCAGCCCCGACATGGGAAGAGTGGAAGCAAGATGTCAGTTTTCCTGTGCAGCTCAACGCAGTGAGACACTGGAAACAAGGGGGAGCAAAAGGAGTGGCCCAAATGACCCCGGGGGGGACCCTAAAGCATGCAGCAGAGGGAAGCATCCTCACCTGGGATGATCTCGAAGATGAATTTCCCTCCGTCCTCTGGGTTGCTGGCCACCTCCTTGATGGTGCTTCCCTGGAGGGACAGGCAGCCCTAGGACAAAGCAGAGCAGGAGCTGCAAAGATGTCCTATTACTACCATGGGTAAGCATTGAGGAGCAAAGCCCTTCTTACGAGCAGGTTGCAGGAGCTGGTGAGCTTCGTGTATCTGCTAAGAATTACTTCTTAGACATTAAGGGATGCTTCCTAAGTGCCAGTTTTTCTGATGAAGGGGTTCTCAGAATGGTTATTTTGCTCTTTTCCTTTTTTTTCCCCCCTTCTCATGTGTTTTCTAACCCTTGATGGGAGTGGAAGAAGAGAGTACAAAGGAGAAGGCACTGAACAAAGCACCGGAGCAGGAAAACTGCTCCTTTAACACAACATCACTTAAACCCCCAAACCAAACCCAAAGTTTGCAGCAGAGGAGTAGAGAAAAAGGAGAAAAGGAAGAGGAAGTAAAAAAGCAAAGTGGAAAAGAGCCATTGCTTTTGGACCTCCTGTTCCCCAACCATCACAATGGACACGGGCAACCCGGTCCCGGCTGGAGGGGATGGATGGGAGCAGCCGAGGCACAGGGGGACTGAGTGGGGGTGAGTCAGCACCAGAAGAAATAGGGCTCTGCCACAGACATGAAGCTTCAGCCTCCTGAAAGGCACTGGGCTCCTGCGGGAGGGCTTTCAGTGTTCCAAAGGCCTGGATTGCAGCTGGATCAATCAGAATCATTGATGGGATCAGAGAGGCTTGAAATGAGCTGAGGGAGCAAGTCCAGAGGAGGCCACGAGGATGCTCAGGGACTGGAGCAGCTCCCGTATGGAGCCAGGCTGAGAACACTGGGGCTGTTCAGCCTGGAGAAGAGAAGCTGCGTGGAGACCTCAGAGCAGCTTCCAGTGTCTGAAGGGGGCTACAGGGATGCTGGGGAGGGGCTCTTCATCAGGGACTGTAGGGATGGGACAAGGGGTGATGGGTTCAGACTGAAATAGGGGGGATCCAGATTGGATGTAAGGCAGAAGCTCTTCCCTGTGAGGGTGCTGAGGCGCTGGCACAGGGTGCCCAGAGAAGCTGTGGCTGCCCCATCCCTGGCAGTGCTCAAGGCCAGGTTGGACACAGGGGCTTGGAGCAAGCTGCTCCAGTGGAAGGGGTCCCTGCCCGTGGCAGGGGTTGGAGCTGGAGGAGCTTTAAGGTCCCTTCCAACCCAAACCAGGCTGGGGTTCTGTGGTGCATCAGAGTCACCGGCAGAGTGCTTTCTGTTTCTATACCCCATTTACAATGGGGGAGGCAGCTCCTCCCAGTCACCCTGACACAGGGCAAAGCCAAAAATAGGACCTGCATCCTGCCAGACTCAGTCCTGTGCTTTCACCCCGAGGACCTACCGACTGCCTGCAGGCACTTGAAGCATTCAAGTAGATACCGACTCACAGAATGGTTTGGGTTGGAAAGGACCTTAAAGATCATCCAGTTCCAACCCCCTGCCACGGGCAGGGATGCCTCACACTAGACCGTGTCACCCAAGGCTCTGCCCAACCTGGCCTTGAACGCTGCCAGGGATGGGGCATTCACCACTTCTTTGGGCAACCCATGCCAGCACCTCAGCACTCTCGCAGTAAAGAAAGCGCATACATGAAGCTCCCCATCAGGTATCTCATCTCTGGTGCTGCGCAGAGGCAGAAAACTCCTTTACTATCACCCTCCTCCAGCCCCATCCCAAACCATTTCCCCATGAGCAAAGCTGCGAGAAGAGGGACACCGAGACCAAGCAAAGCCCAGCATCCTCTTCCTACCTGTGGCTTGACATCATCCTCATCCTTGTAGTAGTAAAGCTGCTGCCCCTTGAGCACGAAGTAGCGCTGCTGCCAGTTCTTGACGATGGAGCGCTGCTTCTTGAGCCAGCCGTCCTTCAGGGGCCGCTGCAGCGCGCTGGGGGCGCCCGGCCCGGCGCCCGCTGCATCCCCGCTCATCACGCTCCTGGACCGCGCTGCCAGGGAAGGAGATTGATGGGGGCACACGGAGGGGACAAGGCACCGGCAGCCCCCAGGGCTGAGGGATGCTCCAGCAGCGAGCGCGGCTCTGCCCCTCCGGCTGCGCCCAGCGGGGTGGCTGCAGGGTTTAAAGGAAGTGGCTGCAGTATCTGCGAGCGGGCGCTTCCTTTTCCTGCGTGGGGGGAATTGTAGTGCAAGCGAGAAGAAAACCATCAGCGGTTGTTTAATGGTGCGGGTGTTTTCCTTGCACCCACCCCAAAGAGCCTGCAGCAGCTCCGTGACCTGGCCCGACTTGGAAAGAAACCGGTCGGAAGATGTAGTTTTGTTATGGGACAGCTTTGCCTCGTGTTCCCGTGGGCAGCTCTCACACAGTGGGAGTGGAAAGCCTCCAAAGAAGTGCAATGTGGATTCAGAGCATCCTGTCCCCTCCGCATGGCCACTGAGGGACCAGCAGCATGGGCCTGCAGCACCTCTAAATGCTCCTGCGAGAGGGATCGTTCCCTGCTTGGGAGGGATGGTTTCCAGAAGGGATTCTTGCCTCTGGACCAGGCACTGCAGGACCCCAATGTAGCTGAGCAGAGTTGGTGTCTATGGTCATGGGGCAAAACCAATGACTGCAGGGGAATTCAGCCTCACGTCGGGAGGTGATGTAGGGCATCTCCCGAGGTCCTACATCTCCCTGCTAACACAGAGCTGGTGGCACCTGGCTGAGTCCCATAATGCAGAGAGTGGAGCAGGATTTGGCCCCCCTGAGCCCAGCAGCATTTGCTGGCAGAGGATGTTCAGGCTGAGCTGCGAGGGAAGCGTTGTGCAATGCTGTGGGATGGGGGAAGCTGCAACAGGCCCATATCTCTGCCCCCAGACGCCTGAGCTGGGCAGCAGAGCAGAGAGCTGCAGAAGCTGTGCTAGATACGAGTGTCAGTGAATGCTGGGCCTGAGTGCAAAGGACGTGCTTAAAAGAGGAGGAAAGTCACCCATTGCTGCCTTGTGATGCACAGACACCCATAGGGAGCACGAGCCTGCAAAGCACCCGGTGTCCAGTTGCTTCTGAGGTTCAGGATCATGCCCAGCTTCCCCTTCTGAACCCCCCCTGGAGCAAGACACCCTTGCCTTGGTCCTTCAGAGCCAGGCTTGGGTCTGAGCTCACCTCCATACCTCAAACCTGCCACAGGATGCCGATCCCTTCCCCAAAACCCGACAAGGACGTGTATCTAAAAGTCACCCTTCCAAGAGCACTGAGGATGCTGCTTGTCTCAGCGTGTGCTGATGGGGGACAGATGCCCCCTGCAGAGGATGCGGTTGTAAGAAGGGGGTTTTCCAGCTGCTTCCCTTGAAAAATGCCGGTGCTGGGAATCACCCTGACGCAGAAACCAAAGCGGGGTTCCCAGATTGCACCCCAAGCTCTGGGCAGCCTCTTTGTTCTTTGCCAAAACATCTGCGTTCACCCAAATCCCGTAAGTGCTCCTATGAACCTCAGCGAACCACCCAGGAGCAGCCTCGCTCCTCTCTGTACATCATGCTCCTTCACGTCTTGCGGCTGCTGCCAGCTCCCTAGGGATGAGGACTTGTGGCAATGATGTGCAGCTGCTGGGAGCAGGCATGCTACAGGCTGCGGGGCCCAGAAAGCACAGCCCATCCCCAAAGAGCAAATCCTGAATGGATTGGCTCCAGACCAGCCCCGTTCTGCAGCAAGCAGCTCTCCCAGCATCCGGCACTCTGATGCCTTCCCGAGCCCTCTCCCACCACAGGACCCCCTCTCAATGCAGCAGAGATGCTGATATTCCCTGATACCACTCACATTTGCCGAGTGAGGGCTCTGCACCAAGCACTGATGTCCATCAGGGCTTAATGCGAAGTGAAGCTGTTGTAACGCAGCTCACATCCCGATGGGTGGGAATCAGGGATGTGCCTCCATCCACCAGCTCTGTGGTCCCAAAATTCCCTTCCCCACATGGCTCAGCCCGGCCCAGCAGCGCTGATATTGCAGTGGCACGAGATGTGCAAAGAGAAATCATGTCTGATGTGAAAGGCGATGGTTTACTACCCCTTATTGCAGATACCAACCTCCCTCTAAGCCAGCCACGGCTGCATCAGGGCTCTGCACCATGGGAAGGAATCACCCCATCCGTCTGTCACCCAGGAGTTCCTCCTGCTCTCAGCCTTAAGCTTAAATTGCCTGTTCCTTGCTGGAAATCAGGTTTCTCTCTCCCTCTGTGTAAGGGGGGTGCATTTCATAGGGTCCCCTTTCTTTAGCATTAGCCAAAGACTCAAAGCGCAACTGGAGGCTTAGCCATGGCTTAGCCATGTCCATGCACAGTGTGAACACACTGATGTATGCTCCTGCTGCGTGAGCAGCTCTCCCTGCCATCCAGATGGGTTTGGATGCGAGGCTCGGGCTCATTTAAGGCCCAAATAGCAGTTTACAGGCTCCTTCCTACCCAAAAGCCGTGCCTATGGCAGGGTTCATGCAGAGCATGGGGAGGAGCTGCCCTGGGGGCTCAGCTTTTCCCTTGGATGTCACCAGGATGGTCCAGCATTTGCAATCGTCTCCTTCACCACCACATCCCTGCCACGCTTGGCTCCTCCTTGCCACCCTTATGGGGCAGAAAAGCAAATGTGGTGCCTCCCAAAGCATTTCCTGTGGTAACGGCCTCTGAAGTGAATGTTTCCTCCAAAACATCCTCACTCTCCCTCCAGCCATGGGGACTCTGGAGGAGAGGAGCCCTCCCAAAGGGTGTATGCAGGAGGAATTCCCACCGTGGCATCCGCATCAAAAGCCTTGCCTTGGGCAAGAACCCTCCCTGCCATCTCCTCTGCTCCTGCCCCACGGGAGGGATGTTGGGTATTGTAAAAGCAAAAGTGCCACAGGAATCCTAGAACCAAGGGGGTTGGAAAAGACCTCCCAGCTCATCAAGTCCAACCCTTCTGAAGAGCTTTGTGAGGAAGAGCTGCCCTGGGGCCCCCAAAAGCTGCCTGTGCCACCACCATGGCCCAGGGTGAGGAGGGGGAAGTGTGCTGAAGCCAGGAGGAGCCAGCAAGGGTGACTAATGTGCAGATACTTTCCACAAGCAAGTCACATCCCTACTGCACCCCTATAGACAGCAGTGGCCGCTCGCCAGCCCCAAAGCAAGAGAAGAGCCGAGCTGCCGACGGGATTTAGCCATTGCTCCGTAACCTCGGTGCAAAACAATATTAATAACCCTAAAAATGGGCAATGTAGAAATGCAGGATGCTTCTGTGATAACTGCGCGGGGATTTCTCCACTGTTGTCCTGACTGCAGATGATGGCACTGCCTGAGGGCTCCATCCTGAATGCCCCATCCCTGGCAGTGCTCAAGGCCAGGTTGGACACAGGGGCTTGGAGCAAGCTGCTCCAGTGGAAGGGGTCCCTGCCTGTGGCAGGAGGCTGGAATTGGATGAGCTTTAAGGTCCCTTCAACCCAAACTATTCTAGGACTGAATGAAAGCTCCTGGACTACCCAGGGGCTCATCCTGCGCACAGCCGAGCCTAAGGGGACTCTTCATTTGGGGCCTTGTGTGAGGTGAAGCTTTGACCACCCCAATGAAAGCAGCTTCAGATAGAACTCCAAATTGCCCTTTGCAAGACAGCCCAGCCAGGATGACATTGCAAGCTGATGCAAGGCACAGGGAGGAAGAGCTCAGCACACAGAGACCAGCATCAGCGTCAATTCTCTCTACTGCTGGCAGAAATCAAGGTGTCAGTGTCCCAGCCATGGTTTGGCCAGCGCCAGGAGCACAGATTGCCCCAGTGCATGCACAAGGTTGGGCTCGTGCACCCCTTCCTCAATCGCAGCATCCTCGCCACTGAGGATGCTTAACCCCAAAGCAGGCCTTGGTTCTACTGTATATTTTGGCCAAGGAACCTGCCATTGGGCTCAGAGGTGTTCCCAAGTGGGTTTGATGCTGGAGCCATGAGCAGAAGCAAGAGACAAGCCAGGAAATCAGGCACTGGAGCTGTCCCAATGCACAGAGCCCAGCATGGGCATCAGAGGGCTCTTCACCACCAGCGGGAGGAAACCAATGACGTTGGGGTGGGAGAAGAAACCTGAGCAAGGACGAGACTGCTTCCTCCAGCCCGCACCGCAAGGCTTGCACCAGCAGAAGGAGCCCATGTGGTTGAGATGCCCCCAAAGCTGGGTTATGGGTGGGCAGCAGCCCCATGATGCTAAGTCCCTCCATTCCCCACCCTGCCGAGGCAGCCCCAGGGCCCAGCATCCCTCTGTGACAGCTTTGCAAACCACCTCATTTGCTGTCCCAAACGTAGCTGGAGAGCAGAAGTGGGTTTGGGTCAGGGCCACAGCCAGAACTGCAGCTGGGCTTGGCCGCAAGCACCCATCAGACCCTGACTGGCTGAGGCAGGAACAGAAAAGCAGAAAGAAACCCGGTACCTATTTTTGCAGCATCCATTTTGAGGTTGAAATCCCAGTTCCGCGGCAGCTTGAGGGACATTCTGGACCAGGAAAGGCTTTTTCTTTCTCAGGGGGGAGCCTCGCTCAGGAGACGGGCGGAAACAAAGCCCTGAGGTCCTATGGGGACCCCGCACCAAGAGCAACAGCTCAGCAGGGGTTGATTTGCTAACGTGCTTCCTCTTCCCTCCTCTGCGGGCGGCTCGGAACAACCCATAAAAGTACCTTCCTGCCCTGCTCTCCTCCGAAGCTCCTCTCTGCCTTCCCAATGATGCCGAGGTGATGCTGCCTTTTCTGCTCCCCTCTTTGGTGGATGCAGGGATGCGTGGCCCCAGCCTGCACCCTGCCCGGGGCTGCGCTCTGCTCCTTGCGTTTGAGGAAGTGGGTGTCCTCCTCGGTGCACCAGCAAACTGCTCACGGCCCAGCACGGAGCTTTGGGATGTGTTGTGCTCGGCAGCCAAGCAGAGCAGAGCATGGCCAGACGGCACTGGATGGCTTCTCTGAATGTCCTGGTGCATCCCTGTGGTGCATGGGTGTCTTTTGCACTTCTTATTGCAGCTGCTCAATAGCCCTTATGGCTGATTTAAAGCTTTCACGTCCACTTTGTAACTGGTAGGAGCAGAATAGGGATGAAAGGGCTCTTCGAGGAAAGGCTGTGGGTATCAAAGTGATGGTCGAGGGATGTGGGCACAGACCCCACCAGGCCAAGCAGAACCGCTTTCCCTGCTGACAGCAGTGAGTGTATCCTGCTCCTAAATGTTATTTAGTGCTGGTTTTCCACAAAAGAGATGGCTGTGCAGCTCAAATGTGGTTAGACTGGGATGCAGCTCTTGAGACCCGGGATAACTGCAATGTGGCACCCACAAACACCCCGGTGGAACAGAAAGCAGCGTGCCCTGAAGGCTTAATGGAGGGCTCCATCCCATTCCCTCCCATGCTGGGAAAGCCCAGACCCTGTGCAGAGGGAAGTTGCTCTGAACAGAAGCAGAAATAGGGACGTGGGGAGCGCAGGGGCTGACAGGGGCCACTGGTTCCCATTTGGGTTTGCAGCCCAGCCGCTCGCAAAGGCTTTGCTCTTAGTGCTGCAGCATGAATTGAGGATGTGGCTCTCGGGGTCACAGCACAGCCAGGGTGGGCCCTGGTGGGTTAATCCCAGCTGAGGAACGGATCTGTTGCTTCGAGCACTGAGTGGAGCCAGCTCAGAGATCCCCCGCTCACATATTCCACTGCTGGGTGGCTATAGAGAACGTGATGGTGTGGGAAGTGGTGCTGGCGCAATGGAGCAGCCCAAGCTTGAACCGTATTAACCCCAATACCCTGCCCTGGACCCAAACTGCCTGATTTAACTCAGTTTTTGCTGTACCCCAAGCAGAAGACCCTGAATTAAACACTTTTCCTCTGGTTTCTAATACCTGCTGTAGGGACTTACGTGGTTCAATCCTACCTTTCTCTTCAACCTGTTCTCTTTCTTATACAGCAGAGGTTACGAACAGCTTTTCCCCACCTGCCTGTGTGAACAGGATGTCACGTGGCACTTTCCCATCCTCTAGAAAGAGAACAGCAAGTAGTCTAGCTCAAATTCATGCACTTCAGCTCCACCACAACAGCTCAGCCCAAACCAACCCTTCACAAACACCCAGAGGGCTCTTCCGGCTGCCCCATGGATGCCTCCATCAGTGGGAAAGGACATCACAACACTGGGGTGTTTTCTTAGCAGTCGAGCCAGGCAGCCTGCTCCTGAACCAAATGCCCCAGGGGAACTTTAAAAGGGCAAATCTCAGCCCATGAGGGTGGTTGGTTTACATCCTTCCTCTATCAGGGTCTCATGTAAGATGTGTCTGGACAGAGACCTGCTTGCAGCAGGATGAGGTTTACTGTGGCTTCTGGGGCTGGAGCACAGCTCACACCAAAATTCCCGCTGGGAATTTGTACTTTTCAATGTTTGAGTTCATTACATTGGCACAGAATGGGGAGAAACAAGAAGGGATCTTTCAGAACAGGGTGCCCAGAGAAGCTGCCCCATCCCTGGCAGTGCTCAAGGCCAGGTTGGACACAGGGGCTTGGAGCAAGCTGCTCCAGTGGAAGGGATCCCTGCCTGTGGCAGGGGATTGGAACTGGATGAGCTTTAAGGTCCCTTCACCACAAACCATGCTATGAAGCTATGATTCAGCTGAAATGGAAGCAGCTATGCCGATAGCCTCTGGGGCTGGTGTGTCAGATGATGTGTGTGACTCACTGCAAGGCAGTTGCTGAAAGATTTAACACTAACAGATCTCTCAAGACCTCTCAGCATCTCATTGCTTCATAGCACAGTGCTGCTCAGCAGCTTCCTACTTAACCTGCACACTCCTCCTTGGGTGATGTGTAACAACACAAGAGTTGGGGCTCTAGAGTAATGCTGTAGAGAGAGGGCAGCACATTTGGTTGTTGATGGAGGATTAAGTTATCTGAATATGCGGACCCAGTGTGACAGGAAGCAGAAAGAAGGCTACTGCTGGGTTGGGTTTGGCTTAGCTGATAAGTCAAAACCACTCAAAATAACACAAGATCTAAAATTAGCTCTGCTCTAACCACACACGCCAGGAGAAATGACTGAAATGAAGCTGCAATTGATGCTAGGTAGAACTTCAGCAGCTTTCCACATTCCCGATGAAAGCTTTAGGGTAAAACAGGCTCAGCTGCAGAAGGCAGCAGTGTCAACACCTCCCTCATCTTGAATCAGATGGAGCTGGATGGTCTGGTCATAGAATGGCTTGGGCTGGAAAGGACCTTAAGATCAACCAATTCCAACCCCCTGCCATGGGTAGGGACACCTTCCACTAGAGCAGCTTGCTTCAAGCCCCATCCAACCTGGTCTGTGTGCTCAGCCCATCTCCAGCCTTCATGTCTGTCTTTGCCACAACCAGGTCTGCTCTTAGGAAGATCCCTAAGGAACAAGAGCTACAGGGCAAGGAATGGTGGAACCCGAGTTTAAAACAGAGCCATCTGCTTCACAGAAAACATGGACAAGAGGCTTTCAGCATCTCCCACACAGCACTGAATAAGACACTACAGATAATGGAACTTATATTTATTTAACAGTAACACATAGTATATAAATAGGGTAAATACTTTAAAATATACAATATATCACATTTGGACATTCGGTCAAAGAAAGGCAACTCTACAGGTGTAGCTAAACCATGAATCAAAAGAACAGTGCACAGAGAAAGAAGCAGATGTAGAAACACATCAGGGCTGGAGAACAGGAGCACATCAAGATTACAGCAGTACAAATGCAACTCCAGGGCTGGTTACAGAGGGCAGGGACCACAGGAGCTTTCATACCATGCTCTTTGGGACACAATGCTCTCCAGTCCACAGGAAGGTCTGGATAGGCCGTATGGATGCTCCCCACACAGCTTTGCCCTCCTCCTGTTATACAGAGCCAGTTAGAGGAGGCAGGCAAAGGAAGAGATGCCAAGATCCCATCACAACCATGCTCAGGGGGACTTGCTGCACACATCAGAAACAGGACACAGCCCTTGGAACATAAGAAACTGGCATTTCACAACCTGCTGCCAAGCATTAGCTGATGCTGTGCGACTTCCAACTGCACAGAGTATCAAGAATCCAATGCAGCAGCTTGGGATCAGTGTCAGCAGACTTCTGAGCCCATCACCCTGAAGAATCTCTAACACATGCTGATCAGTGGTGGACATGACCCTAACTGCAGGAACCAGGTGGAGATGTTCCACTGAGCCATGCATCCCATCCACAAACTCATCAGACTTGGAGAAGCGAATTCCCATTGGACCATGCCAAGTGCTCATCTTCACAGACCCAGCCAAACAGGATCAAACCCGGTCTGACCTGTACTAAACCACCCACCAGCAAACCAGCATCATGTTTAGTCCCCTCACCAGGACAGCAGCTTCTCCCACCAGCAAAAGCAGCTTTCTGCCCCTTTGATCAAATACACTTATCCTTCTCTGTCTGCTACAACTGCTGATGGAGAGGTGGCCTCCACACCACAAGCAGCAGTCACACCCTGGTGGGCTCCACATTGGCCAAATCCTGCTTTTCTCTTCCTTCCTTCCTTCCCAAGCACACACACTCTGGCTGGCACAGTACCTCCCCCTGTGCTGGTTATTCCCTTCTTGCTGGGCACAAGCTGGAGGAGCTTCTCTGGTGGTGAAGCCCACTGTGAACAAAAACCATGGTGCAATGCTGAGCTGGAGCAACATCACGGGAGCATTCCTGCATCACCTCACCTGGACATCCCTGGTGTCAGCATGGGCTCCCTCCAAACCTAATGCTTGTGAGAGCTGCAGCGCAACCAAGGTCCTGTAAGGCTTAATGTGTCTTGCTACATGCCCTTTGGCATCATACTTAACTCCTTTAGGGGCATCCGAAGCCAGTAACATCAACTTTTCATTTCTTCTAGACTTTCTAAGCCTAACTTGAAGTATCTACAGCAAACAAAAGCCACTCAAAGGCTGGGCTGATGGGGAGAACCCACCAAACGCTGTTCCAGACAGCGCTCTCGCTAAGAGCTAAGCGGTGCTATCACATACACTCACACCAGTGGTGTAAAGGTGGGTTTGCCACCGCAGCTCTCACCCCAACAGAGAACACACTACAGAGCTCACCTCTATTTCTCAGCACATTGAGCTGTAGAGCTTGCAAATAATATTCACACCTCCCCTCTCCCTCCCTTCCTCCTTCACTTCTCAAATGGATGCACTGGTCCCACTCAGTTATGAACTTCAGAGCAGGATGCTAAACCCTTTCTATGAACCCTCCAGGATCAAAATAGGCTTGGAAGCCCCCCCTTTCACTGCACTGCTGGCAAGGAAGCAAGACTAAAACTGCCACATGCAAACACGGCTGCAGCTCCTCTCTAGCCCTGGAAGCTGCTAAATGCAACTGCTTTGCCCTCCAGTGTCCATAGCCAGCACCGCACCCTTCAAAAGGCCCAAATGCTGCTTCACTCAAAAGCATGCAGGAAAGCTCTGTGTTAGGCTTTTGCACCACTAATTACAGCTAAAGAGGTACCAAAGGCTGAAAGCAACATGAGCAGGGCACTGAAGAGCCATATGGAAAGATTTCTTAACATAAAGAGCATCTTTTGTGATACCTATCAACACTACAGCTTCTGCTGACTGACTTGGGACCCAAGAGTGTACTTACAAGGGGGTTTGGCAGATGTTGGGGAATCCAGAAAAGCATCCGCTTGTCTGACTCCACAGGGCAAACTGCTTTTCAGGGACATTCCAAACCCACCTGGGTGTGTTCCTGTGTAACCTGCTCTAGGTGGCTAAAGGGTTGGACTGGATGATCTCCAGAGGTCCCTTCCAACCCGAATGGGTCTGTGTAATACAGAGCAAGCACCCTCCCCACACAAAGGGAGATGGAAGCACCTTAAATTCTCCCCTTCAATTCTCAAATTAGGGGAGTAGACCTAAATCAACAGAAAATAGATCCCTGCCTAACTCAGGCTGGAAGGGAACAGTCTCCACAGCCAGAACAGGAAAGCCTCTATATACAACCACTCGCTTCAAACAGTCCTGAACTGGCTCCCCTGTAGCAAAGCCAGAAGCCAGCAACTTTGCCAGCACTGGCTGAAGATACTTTGTGGAAACAGCCCCTTCCTCCCTGCAATCTGCTTTCACACAAATACCTGCAGCAAAAGAAGCACAAACTTCTGCCCTGTGGTTCCTGTTGAGCCTCATGAAGCAGAGCTGAGCACGCAGGAAGGAGGAATGTAAGAGAGACATCGGTATCTGGTCATGTATTTACACACGTGCGCTCTCTGGCTCACTCGGGGGAAAGGAAAGCAATGGCAGGATCAGAATACGGAGTATGAGCTACAAACTATGTCCACGTGGCTTCTTTTCTGTCAATACTTAGCTAGCTTGCAGCGTGTGCATGTCTCTATAGGCAGAGGGTGGCTGTGTGGAAGGTGGATGCTTGAAAACAGCAATGTACTTCTGTATTATCTTTCTCTGTCACTCATTCCCCAGGTTAAAATATGATCAAGTTTCTCTCTCCCATGCACAAACTATGGAAAGAAGTAAAATCAGAGTCACCTCATGTTTGGGATCATTGCAAAACTGTAAAGGGGGGGGATATTTTCATTATTTAATCACAAAAAAAAGAGAAGTTTTACAATCTTTAGGGCTCTCATTTTTAAATAATACAAAAGTATGACAAAATAAAGGAAAATACTTGGATAAAACTTATGCCTATTAAGCACAAACTACTTATGACAAGGTTTAGGAAGCGAAGCAGGACAGAAGCCTGCAGGTAAAATGAACCCAGACTGAAATGTAACATAAACCGTGATCAACTCAGCAGCATGACATCTAGAACTCAAGTAACAAACAAGTGATAGACATGATCCCTGAAAGGAAACCAAAACACCCAACTGAGAGCTCCAGGGGGTGCTGGAACACCCGGGGAGAAGGAACAGTAGGAATCTGCTCCCCGGATTAATCTCCCAGTGTGGGGTTTCCAACCAAAGCGTGGTTCAGTGTTGCTTAAAGGTTATTTGATGGGGGGAAATGAACCAAGTTATTTAAAGGGTTGTTCTTGCTTTACTTGGCAGGAATTACTCAATGGAACTTCAACGTTCTTTCAAACCTTATTTACCCCATTCGGTATTGAAGCAGTTGGAACCTCCCACATTCCCACAAGCAACTACCAGGTTCTCGACTCTTTTTTTCCTCAGTCTTTCTGGTTTAATTGGTTATAAAACTCTTATTTGCCAAAACATCAGCCAGAAGGAGGGGGGAATGTGAGAGGCACTGCAAGAAACAGCAAGTGAACACAGATGCAAGTGCCTGGCTGGGCAGAGGAAATACAACTGGATTAGAACAAGATCCTCTCCCAATGAAGGAAGCCTCGTGCTCACTGTGCAGGCTGCAGGAGACTGCACACAAGCAGGACCATGGCTGTCTGGGAATATGCACACTGCACTCACAGTTCCCACTGGAGAAAGGATGATCCCAGAGTTGCCGTCGTGACCACAGCCTGGCCCGACAGGAGCTGCACGGCTTCACCTTCCTGCTGGCTCCCACATGTACGGCCAACGCTGGTGTATTCCCTGCAGAAACACACTCAGAGGAGAAGTTCAGCTCTGCCCACATGCAGCAAGGTGAAGACCAGCCCACGAGAACAGCTGTACCCTCCTACTTCACCCAACAGTCCTTCCGAGCTCCTCTTCAGCTACAAACCCAAGATTTGCTCATTTGAACCAAAGCTATAGAAATTTATTATAAAAAAAAAAAAAGAAAAACAAACCCAAAATGCAAACATTTAACAAGAAAGGAAGAAAAGTTACAGTGAAATGAGGCCTTGTTATTGTCTGAAATCAGGCGAGCCAGGAATTTCCTTGAGGAGGTGGGTTTGTTTTCAGTCCTGTTCCAATCACCACTGTCTATGCATCCTCCAAGCTACCTAATATCCCCTTGTCAACAAGGTGTGCTTTGAGTGTGTTGAAGATGTGGAGCTGCTGGTCTGGCCGCAAGGTTAAGAACTGCTGGATCAGTTTGCTTGGGTTGGGACCTCTGAAACACAAAAGCATCATCAGCAGTGAGTCACATTGCTAAATCTCCATGATCTCTGTTCCTTCCCCAGGTCTACCCAAGGAGCTTAACTCCATTTCAGATGTGAAAATGGCTTCAGAAAGCACAGGAGGATGAACTGTAACAAAAACCTCAACCCCAAACCCAACCTGCTCCAAGAGCATTGTCCATTGTGCAAGGAGCCTATAAGAAAGATGGGAAGAGACTCTTTAGCAGGGCCTGTTGCAATAGGACAAGGGGTGATGGTTTTAAACTAAAAGAGGGAGATTTGGGCTGGATGTGAGGAAGAAATTCTTTACAATGAGGGTGGTAAAACACTGGCACAGGTTGCCCAGAGAGGTGGTGGATGCCCCATCCCTGAAGACATTCAAGGCTGGGCTGGATGTGGTTTCTGAAATAGATGAAGATGTCCCTGCTCATTGCAGGGGGCTGGAAATGGATGAGCTTTGAGGCTCCCTTCCATCCCAAACCATTCTGTGATTCTATGATTCTGATTACAAGCCTGTACATCGCCTGAGTTTGACAGAGCCCCCAGACTTCCCCACAAAGCATTAAATACCTGATGAAGCTTGCGATGTACACATTAACAAAGGTTGCCATCAGGTACTGACAGTCAAAGCGGTCCATGATACCTCCATGCCCTGGGATTGTGTTGGCAAAGTCCTGTACAAAGCAGAAGGGACTGCATTCAGCAGTTTCAAATGCCCTGCACTTCCATTAGTACCTCTATGTGTGACACACATCCCTGCAGTAATTCTTTCCAGAAGGCAAAAGCCAGATTAACAAGATGTTTTGTTTAATCTCCCCCTGGTTTTAAAAGTCGCTCCTTTAGGAATACCACCAGTGCCTGAGGGACATCAAGGCTTAACTCAGATCTGTCACTCAAAGGTCAAGGAAGGCCAGTGCTTATCTCTTGTAACCCCATCTTGCCTTTTCAAGGCATCTTAACGGAACACAGACTGTTTAGACATAAAGCCAGGGTGCAAGACATCAAGGGAAGCCTCAAATTGCAAAATTTCCTGACCGGCTCTTTCTTCCTCTAGCTCAAGATCCGCACAAAAGCAGCATTTCAAATACCAGCTGAAATGCTAAGGTCCCTCCCCATTCAGTTAAAACCCCCTGATCCTGCTCCAGCATTTTCCCCGTGACCCAAACAAACCTCCCATCCCTTCCCAAAGCGCCCAGCCCGCCACTCCTCAGAGCACAGGGACCATTTAGAGTGGTAGCAACCATTTAGCCTTTTCCTTTCTAGAATGGTAAGGACCTTCACCATCCTTCACCTTGATTTTGAAGGCCCTCTTGAATCCACTTGCAAAGAAGCCTCCGAATGGCCCGATGAGGGAGGCAAAAGTAGACAGAGCGATGCTGTGGATTTGGAAGGGGTACATCCGGACTGTCTTCTGTAGAAAGAACACCATGTCAGAGAAGGCTTCTCAATCAGAATAGCATTTACCCCTCTTTCTCTGTTCTCCAGGCTTTAGGTCAGTTGGGTTTCAAGTAGTTTAATGTCCCACCAGACTTTGGATGAATTCTTTGGGCCATCAGCCAACACAGAGCACCACTAAAATCTCCTTTTCATACCATCATCTCTTGTCATGTCCCTTCAAAGACCATCAAAATAAAGCCCTGGTCTCTTTCCTTAGTATTCCTATCCCGATCAATAAGATACAATAAGCAAAGAGAGTCCTACCCAGCCCACCACAGACTGCAGCACCACGGGGATGTTGTACTCCTGTAGCTGGAACAGCTCAGATGGCTCACAGTCCACTGTGAAGCTGTTGGTGTCGTTGTTGAACTCCACAGGGCAGGTGAAACACCGGTACCCTGACATCACATAGGACAGCTTCCGGGAGAGAGGAAAAGAGGCACAGCAAGAGAAAACAGGATTAGTATTTCCCTGAGCAATGTGGCAGAGCTGATCTCAAGTGAAGAGGCCACTCAAGGGGACAAGGCAAGGAGGGAGCCATGCTCCCAGCTTCAGTAAGGAGATTACAGTCCTGAGAAGCACTAATTGGCTAAAGGCAGAGTGAGCATTTCCATTCAGTAAGCGCATCTGCTCAACAAGCAATGCTCAGAGCCCCGTAAGGACAGGCTGAGACAAGGAAACCTTGGGCTGAGAGCACAGAACCAAGCAGACACGGAGATCATCATAAAACCAGAGAAGAATATTCTGAGTGCTGAATTCCCCACACAGGCCTTGAAATGATGCACAGCATCCATCCGACAGCAGCAGAGAGAAAATGTCAAGGATGATTATTGTAATGAATGTGTCACAGGGTCTAAAACAGACTAAAAACCTCCTGCAGTGCTGTTCCATCTGCAGTATCCACACAAAGCCATGGGCAGTTCAAATCCTGGTCAGTCAGGGAAAAAGCAAGTCTGTGGCAAGAGCCTGGAGTGCTTAAAGCTGGGCTGCAGTTTTTAGACAGGACACCTATGAAGGGCAGAGAACAGTGAAAGAAGCTCCATGGTTGCTACTTACCAGCAATCCAAACAAAACAGTGGCAAAGAATCCTCCAATAAACCCCTCCCAGGTCTTCTTTGGGGAGAGCTGCAAAGAAAGGGAAGGGGGGAATTACAGACCATACATCTCCACACACCTCTGGAGCCCTTCCGCCCCGGGAATTGCTGAGGCAATACAAATCACTGCCACCAACCAACAAGTTTGGTCAGAAGCTGACACTAACATCTTGGTCTGACATGGCTCATTCATTCCTGGTTGTATTTGATGCCCTTAAAGGTCTTTTCCCACCTCCATGATTCTATGATTTAACTTTACAGCCTCAAAGACCAAGTTTAATTTAGAGGTTTGCTTCAGACCCACAAGCAGGCACAAAACTGGAGATGAGGGAACACAGGGCTAAGACCCAAAGAAGCCAAAATGGGCATTTTTGTCCCCCAAAGTGTTCCAAACCTTGATAAGTGGTGTGCGGCCAAAAAAGAACCCGAACATGTATGCCATGATGTCATTGCAGATCACACAGGAAATTGGAACAATGAACCTGGATGGGAGAGGAATCAAACCATTGGGAAGTGCCAAGATAAAACTCCAAGACTCAAATAAGCTCCATAAGATGCTTTGCAGTGCCATCACACCAACACCTCCTGCTTCAATGCAATGTGAGGAGCAGCCACATAAAGCTCCTAAGGAATCTGGGGGGTTACACTAGTGCTCTGGACTAAAAAGCAGGTTGAGAAGCCAAAATGGCCTGGTTTAAGCCCGTTTTCTTTTCCACACATGACATGCTGTTAGACACTCACCCTTGTCAGATCCCCTCACCCCTGGAGGGTGCATTTTAGCTGTAAGCAGGCAGCTCCCAAAGTCTCCTGGGCTGGTTGTGGCACATAGAGGAATGTGAAGTCTTAAAGTGGCCAGGAACTGATCCTGGCTCTGCTGGGTTTGGCAATCCCACCAAACGGGCTTTCCCTCCCCACAACAGCTGGAGTAAGGTGGCAGGTTGCCATCTTCCTTTCACAGTGCTGCTTTAACATGGTACTGCCAGCACTGCCACAAATGAAGTGCTGAGCAACACTTGCCCATCGTATGCTAGATGTGGGTATCAAAAGGAAGCATCTACAAAGGCCTGAAGCAGCTTGATAGGTCCCTGCATCCCACAGCAATGTCCAGATGCTTCTTTGCAACAACTCTCTGAACTGCTCAAGTAGCACAAAGCAAGTCCTTTGCTGCTGAGGTCCCAATCTCTCTATTCTGAATGGTCAGTTCCTCACACAAAGCACCTTCTCCTTGGCCATTCATTTTTGTAGACCAGTTTCAACTCAAAAGGTGGTCAGTGTTCTGCAGAAACCAAAGCAACTCAGAACACAGAGCAACTCACCATATCATCCCTTCAAACAGGTTGTGGATGATGAGGTGCGACTGGGTAACAACGATTAGCAACGTCACATGGGTCCATCCAAACTGGAAGAGAAGACAGCAAGCACTAGACACTGCCATACGCATCACTGGCATTGATGTTCTAGCAATCAGATGCTACACCTCAGAGAACAGCTCATGCAGATGTGCAGTTCCAGGATGCACCTTCACCATGACAAACATCCAGAGTCATCAGAGCTGGCAACAGCCACCAGCAGTAATTTATGAGCATGCTCTTTAGCTTAAGCCCAGAGGAGACCTTCATTGGAAAGACTTCTGCTGGACCAAATGGTCTATAATCCACCCCCATCCAGCACATCTCAGCCTTTCGACAATATAAGAAGAGACTGACAGATATCCAGGCCATATCTCTGTGTGCTGAATAAGCTGGAAAGCAACCAGCTTCCTAAAACTACCCTCTGCTCACAGTAGCTTTTTTTCCAGGCAGCATTTCAATGCACAACCAGCACACACCTAGTCCTCCACAGAGGATTTTCAAGCAGCCTACATTATTCCTTCTGCCTCCAAGTGGGGGCAGCCAGGCCCCACATTTAACCTTACCATGTAGAACTGGAGGCGATAATGTTTCTTCACCAGACTCAAAACAAACATGCAGAAACCTGGTGAGAGACAGAAGGGCAGTAAATGGTGGGAATGCATCTTCAACAGCAAGAAATACCGTTTCACTATGACACAGCTCCTTAGGGAGCAGCAATGGGAGGGGGGAAGATGAACTACTTTGGAAGTCACAAAATACCACTGCTTATAAGTAATACTTGGACAAGCAACAATCAAGCCTGGCTGACCCATATGGAGTATGGAGTTTTCTTACACAGAGCCTCATGTAAGAGATACTCCAATGATGCACCCAAGTTACAGCATCACTGAAGAGCAGAGATCACTTGCTATGGATACTACATTGCACACAACGCTCTGGACAAGGGTAGCTCAAGGAGGCTTCTCCCCTCCAGCCCAGCCAAGATGAATCAACAGAAAACGTGGTCTCTACCTGTTAAGTAGAGGGTGAAAGAAATGAAGCGGTGGTATTTGCTGAGGATTCGTAAGGGCTCCTCCCTCTGAACCAGGGTGAAGAAATAATCTGTCACAGTCTCGCCATAGAAAAAGTAGTTTACACACAGCAGGAAGTACCTGGGAAGGATGCAGACCCTCGTTAGCAGAGCCCCAAAAGTCTTCTAGAGAGACACAGAAAGTGACTGATCCCTGAGGTCTTCCTATTGCTCTGGCCCACTGCAAACAGGTTTGCTTCAAGTGACAGCAGAACTTGATTTCCTGCAGTTAGGAAATGTCACCTTCATTTGAACCAGTGGCTGCAGCACCCAGCTCTGCTTTGCTACGGATCCCACATGGATGAGACTTGGAACTGGCCTCGTGATGCAAAAAGACTTTCTGCCTTTAGGTGGCACTCCTCAACAGGCCTCTGCAGCTTGTGCAGCCCCAAAGCACTGCTCCTGTCCTCTGCTCAGCCCTTAAGTCCTAGTGTTCACCTAAAAATTCCCATCTCACTTGAGCACTCGTGTCCATCTCCAAAGGATGATGCCTGTCAATGCTGGTCCTTGCACAGATCATGGGATCCAAATCTCTGGACAACCTTTATCCAGTCAGGCTCTTTCAAGATATTGATCTATCAAGACTTACAGGGGCTTTTCTTTGACAAGACCTGCTACCAGATGACCCCGGTCAGCACAGAGCAATCCCAGGGTCTCTGGTTTGGAGGCAGCCACAAGATCTGAGAGGAGATGAAGCATTACTGCTGCACACAAACCCCCTTACTCACCAACTGAGCGTCCTGAACCAGGGCAGGTCATACGAGTGGTACACGTTGTAGCCAATAGTGATAATCTCATGGAAACATTTGATCTGGACACACATCACCTGCACAAAAGACATGCAGAAGCTCTCACACATGTTGGTTAAACACGTCTTCCCTCAGGGAAATAAAACCCATGTATGTGTAGAGCAAAAGATACTTCAGCAGTTGCTACCAGTCTGGCAGAGTCTCCTAATCCAACATGGGAAGCTGCCCATATTGCTTTTCCCCCCACCTTTCCTCTGCAGGAGGTTCTTAACAACTCCTGGTATTAGTTTCAGTTGCAATCAGATGCTGTCCATGAGGGCAGACAGTCACTGATTCCTTCCAGGTTTCCTCCACAGAGGAAACCGAGCAAGTGGACAAAGGACCCCTACAATATTCAGCTCTGAGCTGCCCACCCCAGCAACCTTGCCCCTCACCACTGCGAATGTCAGGATCTCTCTGACGCACTTACTATTGTCATTAAGACCATGGGTCCCAAGTAGATGATGATGAAGAAGAAGGTAATCATTGCCAGCGTGAGGATGCCTCTTACCCACCAGTTCTTCCATCTAAGCCACAGAGAAGGAAAGACGTTAGAGAAAGTTAAACCAAAGCAAGGAACCAGGACAGCACTTCTGCTCTCTGCGTATCACAGGAAGGAAACTGAGCCTTAGAAACCCCAAGTTTCCTTTCAGTGCTGCAGAGGCCTCGATCCACTGAAGGCCTGCTTGCAGCAGCTACAAGGCTGCAGTACAACTCAGCCTTCCCCTCACAACATGCAGGGGCAGAGCATCTCCTAGGGTGCCGAAATGGGACAGGAGAGTGTCTGCTCCTGCTCAGCTACAGGTTTCACACACCTTGGACAAGCTGCATGACAAGTTCAAATAAAATGGGGACCACTACCCATCTCTACACTCCTTTTCAAGAGCAGACACATACCCTGGCGTGTTGTACCCTCACTGCTGTCCGGGAGACCACAAAATCATAGAATCATGGAATGGTTTTGGTCGAAAAGACCTTAAAGCTCATCCAGTTCCAGCCCCTGCCATGGGCAGGGACACCTTCCACTAGAGCAGCTTGCTCCAAGCCAGGTCCAACCTGGCCTTGAATACTGCCAGGGATGGGACAGCTACAGCTTCTCTGGGCACCCTGTTCCTATGCCTCACCATCCTGCCTCAAGCCTCTCCCATCCCCACAGCACATCCATCAGAGACACTTTCTCCCATGATAGAAATGTTTTCCTCCCCAAAGCAGCCTGTAAAGAATATTCCCAGTTTCTTCTTGGGACCTCTCCCACCACAGCACCCCTGAGAGCTCTGCTCTCCCTAGCACTGTCACCATCATCTTCTGCTTCCTGTGGCTCAGGGGCACCTTCCTGCATGCCAGGGAGGGAAACACAGCACTTCTGAAAGCAGCTTCTTCAGCCTTCAGCAGCCATCATCACGCTGTGGCGGCTAGGAGAGCCTCAGTGACCATGCAGGGACCCTGGCAGCAGAGGGAGATGATGCTCAGTGAGTGTTACCTTGAGGACAGGTTGGAGAGGGCTCTGTTGAGGACCTCTGGAGTGTCATCTGATGTTGGCACTGGAGGGGATCCTCCAAACTCAGATTTGCTTTCACTGTCTGATGCTGTCTCTCCATCCAGCTTGTTCTCAGACTCGGACTCCTGCAGGTTAAAGAAAGACAAAGAGCTTTAGTAGGCACACTCTGAAGGAACTCAGACCAGCCCACTGGATGCAACACCACCACTCTGCTTTGGCACGAATTAAGAAAAGCAAATATTGCAGGTATTACACAGGGTTATACCCATGAGGAAAAACATCAGGTGGTTTAGGTGGCAGACACAATGGGATTTCACTCTCCATCAGTCTCAGGAGCAACCAGAGAAAAGGTTCTGTTCCCTCTGAACAGGTACAGATCCCTCACAGCTGATGAACGCGTATCCCCAAGTGCCTGAGAGACACAGGCTTGTTAGCAGGAATTCTTACAAGGTCCCCAGGCAGATCTCCAAGTATGCAACCCTGCCCAAATTAGAAAGAAAGGCCTCCAAGCAGACAGGCTCAAGGCTGACTTCACACGCGGACACTAAAAATACCACCGAGCCCATCCTCAAATAGCTGAAGAGGAAGAGCATGGCTTATCACCCGCACCCAACCATCCCCTCTGGCCACAGAAGGGACCTGATGTATTGGAAAGAAACACCCGTGCCTTGGCACCCCTTGTACTGCTCCAGCACTGAGCTCAGAGCAGGGGCCTGTAGTTAGGAGGTAAATAAATACAGGCAAGGCAGGAGGTTACAGAAAGCCAGTGGTAGAGAAAGGATTACAAGCGACATCCTGGCTCCCAGGCAGCCCCATGCTCCCTCTCCAGTGACCGTTCTTCATCCGGTTCAGCTCCTAAATAGAGGATGAATCCAAGCTTCCCCATTTCCCCCTCATTTCAGTGGCAGAGCTGCACCGTGCTCCTCAGCCCTTGCAGCAAGGAAGGAAAATGCTGCTCGCAGTGGAAGCGCTTGTGCATCAGGAGCTGGCCTCGGCCCATGGGCTATTTTAGAACTCCCGGAAAGGAGAGCATGTTAGCAGGAAAAACAAGGAGGGAGCCAAGCTGGGAGCTCTGCACAGAGACTTCATCCCTTTGGGCTCCCAGGCAGCGCTGCCCTGTGCTTGGAAATAGGGACCAAACCAAGCAGCCGCTGGGGCTGGTTTGGTGTAACCAAGTTGTAGCTCCCTAGAGCAGTAAGAGTTGAGTAGCTCCCTTATTTAAGGCAGGAAAAGAGAATTGTGTCCCACTCTGTAACCCATCAATGGCTGCAGGCCAGGTTCTTAAAACAGACCAGTTGGACACCGTTGGGTGGGGGCAGCTAAAAATACAATGGTCATGTCAGAAATGACTTGTGGGGATGGGCGAAGCAGCGGCCACCGCACCAGTCACATCTGCTGCTACCTCCTCCCACCTTGCCCTGCACTCGCTGTTTCCATTCCCATCGCTGGGAAGGAAGAAGAAAGCAAAACTAAAGAGCACTGCCAGCCCCTGTGTGGGTTTGGAGAGCTGCAAAGCAATGCAGCTTGGCTTTGCTTTAGCTGGGTTTTAACTGACCTGGAGGACCTTCAGACCTCAGAGAGATTTAGTGCCATTTAGCCAGGAGCACAAAGATCGAATCCATAAGGCAGCAAGCAAAAAGACTGGAAACCATGGAATGATTTGTGTTGGAAGGGTCCTTAAAGCTCATCCAGTTCAACCCCTGCCACAGCCAGGGACACCTTTCACTAGAGCAGCTTGCTCCAAGCCCCTGTGTCCAACCTGGCCTTGAACACTGCCAGGGACTCCCTGAAGATCATGAGTTTGGCATCCTATAGCACAGCACAGGGGACCTGTTCTCGAGCAGGCTTGGGGCAATGAGAGCACTGTAGTAGCTTCTCATTGCAATGCTTTCTCCAAAAGGATTCTCTCTGCAGAATTCCCCTGTGGGCAACCCAAGTAACAGCAAAAGCTTCAGCTCCAGTCTGCCCAAACTCAGTTTCTCCTCTGGTCTTCTAGGTTATGTCTAAGAAATGGGGCTTTTCTTCACTTGTTGCAGATGTCTAAAGAAGAAAACTTCATGTGAGTGCTCCAAATCAAACGGACAAGGAAGTGGCTGGGTACTTAGGGCAGTCATTATTACCTGTATAGGCTAAAACCCCAAACCTCAAATCTCTAATGCAGTCCAAGTATCCATTGTTTCATGCACACTTCCCAGGCTTAAAAGGACCTTTATTCCCTGGACAAAAGGCCTAAGCACTGAAACAAGGAAGCAGATCCAAGGCAGCATCCCTGCATTTTATTCCCCAGAGCACTGACATTGCAAGGCAAAGTGCAAATCACTCCTTGCCTATAGCCCAGAGGATCAGAAGTTTCACAAAGTGCTCAGAGGCTAAAAGAAGGGGAAAGAGCACTGATGCCTTCTTGGCCAAGAACATGAAGGATGAAAGCAACCACATCGCTCAAGGGGCAGAGGAATTCAGTGTTGCAACCAAGCTAATCTAACAGCTGCCACAGCCCAGCTGATGGTTTCTTCCACTCATTGCAAGGCACCGATGTTGCAGTGAAATTGCTGTAAATCACATTATCAACTCCCTGATTCACTGATTTCAGGGCGACACTGAAGTATTTTGGTCTCCAAGAGCAGGAGCAAAGCCTCACTGGATGGGTCCAACAGCGCACACATCCCACTGCTCCCCTCATCCCACTTCCTCCTCAGTGGTGTCATGCAACAGACACTCAATCCTCACAGCTCCAAACATCACCACTTATTTCAGAGAGTACAGAGACGAAGATCAAGAGGTACGTCAAGATAAAGGGATGCTGTTAGGGGTCAATATTGAGCGCAGGACTCATTCCTCCATCTCTTGCTTAATTTAAGCCTGATGGGAGGTGGAAGAAAACATCTTCCCTGCTGGAAGAACTCACCCAAGTGAGGGCTAAAGTGTGTCTGAACATCTTCACTTTCAAAACAACCAAGCTGTGTCAGGGTTCAGCTCTTCTCCCTGCTTAGCTCTCTGAAATGGAGTGTTAAGATTATATAGGACATTGTGCCAGATATAGGCTATGGAAAGGACTCGGTAATCGACACTATTTTTATACCTTTTATGCAGATTGCAACCAGCAGCCTACAAATCACCAATTGAAGCAGCTGAGCAGGATGCTAAATAACTTGTTTAAGCCTCAGCGTGATACGCCCTGGTTTAGGCTACTTAATCCAGCTGTGGCATTGCCTTAATAACACCCTCTACACTGCACGTTTCCACTGCTGCCTCACTAGTCCCCCAACAAAGCCAGACAGATCCCCATCCCAAAGGGTAATCATCAGAGCCATGCTTTGCGCAAAGCGGCTTGCAGCAGCAAGCAGGCACAGCAAGTGATGCTTGCCAAGGGCTATCACTGGCGAGTATTTAAGCTCATTCCAGAGTCAGTGCTTCTGCAAAGAGCAGGTCTGGGCTCTGTTAAACCATAGACTGCAAACAGAAGGTTCCACAATGCTAGTACAAGCAGCGTTTCAGAGAAGCCGCGGCTAAGAGATGGGGTTCTATCACCAGTTCTGCTCCTCCCCTAACAAACACCAGGTTTCTGATGCTACTTCTGTGCATGTTCTCTTACTACACCTCTCCCACACCAATTTTTCCTGTTAGTTCAGTCATTGCTATTCCCTCTGCCTCTCTCCTCCCAGGCAGAAGCAGGGCAGAGCACTCACTGCAAACGTGGATGTTAGAAATCTATGTGCATGATGCAGAGCTGGGAAACAATTAAAACCCCTTAGTAAGAGCAAATCAACCTTTCCCTCCAGTTACCTTGGAATCTGCCTTTATTTTTCCATTTCTTTTACAGGGGAAGCTTTAAGTCCATTTAAACACAATCAGATGCAGTAGCTTTTACTGGCTTTTGTTACCAACGTGGAGTTATTAAATTGAAGGGCTCTTTCTTGGGCAAATTTGCCTGTCCAGCATCATAGGCAAGCCCAGAGCTCCTTCTTCAATTTATCCTCTCATTATTGAAGGCTTCTTATCACAGACTGGTTTGGGCTGGAAAGGAGCTTAAAGCTCACCCAGCTCCAACCCCTGCCACGGGCAGGGACCCCTTCCACTGGAGCAGCTTGCTCCAAGCCCCTGTGTCCAACCTGGCCTTGAGCACTGCCAGGGATGGGGCAGCCACAGCTTCTCTGGGCACCCTGTGCCAGCGCCTCAGCACCCTCACAGGGAAGAACTTGTGCCTTATCTCCAACCTAAACAATCAGGTAACAGAGGGATAAAATCAAAGTAGCAATGTCCATTTTATCACAACTCATTCATTTTTACACAAGTCACGATGAGAAGAAACAGTAAAACCCACTGATGTCTGTGAGAGCTCTTTCTCCCCAGAACCAGAAAAGAGGAAAGAAGCCAGATACCTACTTGCTTGTTTTATCTGTGAAACCAGTAGATCCAAGTAACATTTGCAAACAAGTATTTAATCACCCTAAAGAAAGATACACGGAGAAAGGAGTTGTCTTGGCTTGCTTGAAACTGAACTCCTGCAAGCATGCAGGAAGAAATCTGTGCTCACAGCTTAACTGGCACTCTCAGAGCCGAAGCTGTGAGCACACAGGGTTTTATGCCCAAGTACCCATGACATGATCTCAGTTGCCATAGAAACAAGGCAGTAATCTCCCTGCCAAAAATGTTCAGCCCAATACAGAGATACAGCAAACTATTC
The DNA here is from genome assembly GCF_037157495.1 of Lathamus discolor. Lineage (NCBI taxonomy): Eukaryota > Metazoa > Chordata > Aves > Psittaciformes > Psittacidae > Lathamus > Lathamus discolor. The sequence goes on from NC_088905.1 coordinate 1,926,667, forward strand.
GATGCTGGCACACGAAATTCATTCAAGAAATCCCTGTATTTGTGCACCTTGAAGCAGGCTGCTGTTTTATTTAGACTTCCTGCCAGACTTGAACCAAAAGCTGTGATGGGGAATGCTAATACACTGCTCAAGAGAGAAAGAGAGTTGTTTTCTTCAGGCAATAAACATGACAGCTAGAACAACAGGCACCATTTGCACTAAAGCCTCTGCTATTCTCACCCCTGAGCACATTTGCAGGATCAAGGCCAGCATAATTAGTTTAATGGATACAAACCCAACGGCCTCACTTATGAAGATCTCCATGTTTTGCAGAAGTAGTTTTAATTCCTACAGCTGGGGAAACTGTCTGCTCCATTCCCATCTCCCCTTCTTCAGTGCTTTATTGACACGGCACCTTCCTATCTCCAACAGATCCATGTCACAGGCAAACCCACCCCAGACAGAGCCACCAAGGTGACACCAAGGCAAAACCTCATCCTGTTATATATCCTAAGATATACTCTTCTGGTTCAGAAGCTCCAAAGGGTGAAATACAGAAAACTCCCATTCCCATCCCATGTTCCCAAAGCCACCTGCTTTGTTTTGATCACAACCAAGCTCTGCTCAGCAGCGGGATGTGATGGGAGGAATGCAGGGGTTGCATGGAGCACAACAGCCTGATAAAAGAGCCTGATCTCAGTGTCAGCAAATATGAGTCATGTGAAGTCGTATATCCCTGACTCACTCAGCACAAGTTAACCCTCAGCACAGCACCCACTCTGGCATCCATTCATTCCAGGGAATCAAGAAGGTCAACACATCAGGCTTCAGGTCCTTTCAAGAAGCTGGTTTTGGTCTCTTTTGTATACAATAGGTTGCTGGTTCTGGCATTCCCCCAGAATTTCCTACTGCTAAGAAAGGAACCTGCCTCCCCCTCTGGAGCACATGATGGAGATAGGCTTCAGTGCTGGGTTCTCCCGGATATAACTGGCATCCCTCTGCTACGTGGCATTTACACACTGGCAGATTTTGTTGTCCCTGCAGAGACAGAGGAAAACACATACAGAAACAAGGAAGTAAAGCTCTGAAGTACCTCTTGGAACTGGCATCTGGAAGAGGCTGCCCCAGAGCTGTGGCTGTGCACAGACACTGTGATCTGCTGTGCTTTGGAACTGCTGTGAGGAAGAAGAGGGAGAACAAACACAGCTCTGCGGCAGCGAGCGCATGATTCGCATTGGAACGTAGCAATGAAAGGAGCCATGTGGGACTTGGACCAGTATTAGCTATAGCCCTGAGGAACCCAAACCAGTAATTTCCTGAAGTCACAGCTACCATCATAAACCTACAGGCTTGTTCTAAAGAGAAATCTATGAATCTTCATGCCCTTTATAACCCTGGCAAACATAAATCAGGGAAAAGTCAAGCGAAGCAGATCACCAGAAGGGGCACATGCTAACACAAGACCACATGTGGGGGAAAACAAGCAAGCTATTGACAGGCACAGTAATAATTTTCTGCCAATACAAGGAATATTGGTGTCCTGGCAAATACAAAGTGGCAATATGCCTTTTCTTTCAGAAAGGGAATAGTGATGGGCTTGGAAAAACTGTATCTTCATGTAAAAGCCCTTCCTAAGGAAGGTATTTCCAAGGCTGGTCTACCCCTGGCGCAAATCACTGCTCATTAAAAGCAGGCAGGAGGATAAATTGATTTTCTTACCACCTAATGTGTGGTATGTGCTTGACAGGCAGTGAAATCAGTCCTCAGCTTCCTCCCTGCTGGGAAGAGAAGTGCAAACATCTCATCACAGCTTCCCTCTTCTCAGCACCAAACATCCCTGCATTCCCAGCAATCACTCCCCGCACATCATGGCAAGCACAGGGCTTCAGAAGCACAAGCAGAGGCACCATTCACATACAAAGCAGCTTGTCTGAGCACTGACACTGACCTCAGCCTCCAACACTGCGGGGGGGAAAAGGCAGCACCAGTATCCATCAGCAGCCGTGGATGCGCCCCATCTCCCTCCATCACCCTGTGCTACACTGACCATACCACGTACAGTAACAAGACATGGTCAGGAGCGAGGACAGGCCATTGCAGCAATAGGGAACTTGGGAAGAAGCTCCCACATCTACTAAGACCCAGCAGGAACACAACAGAAAACAGGTCAGCCACATGCTGGAGGTAACAGCAACTTCCATACGCTGCCAAGACAGACACTGTCTTGTGTAGCCCTCCTGACCAGACAGAAATAAATCATCTGGTCATTAATAAGGATAGGAAACAAAAGCCAGCTTTGAACTATTCAAAGGGCTGAGTGATGGAAAAGCAACGTGTGCCTGAGGGGTTTAACCTGAGCATCGAGAGTCCCTGTCTCTATCATAGAATCCTACAGTGGTTTGGGAAGGGACCTTAAAGCTCATCCAGTTCCAACCCCCTGGAAAACGGTCAAATCAGACACCATCCACATGGAATAGCGAGCAGCCTGCAACTCTTCCACCACCTCCATGGCAGGCCAGAAGCTGCTGCAGGTACTGCATTTGCAAGCTGGTTGTAATGAGCTCCATTAGAAAGGCAATCAGCCCCGTTCCTCATTAGCACAATTAACAGTAACAGATAACAACACACTCCTGTTGGCAGGCACTCTAAAGCTGAGCATCAAACAGCAAGGGAGGCCAAAATGCATTCTCTCATCAGAGCTGAGGCTGCTACCCTCTATCCAGAATGAAGGCCAAGTGATGCCTGGTATCAAGCCTAAAATAACATTAAGGTCTATTAAAAAGAAATAAGCCTTTGGGGTGGGTCTGGAAGAGATCTTGGACTTCTGCCTCTCTTATTATGGATGAAGATGGAGCGAGGCATCACTGCAGTGGTTTAATTTGGTTTGGTCCTCACCTTGTTGTCATAAACTCCCAACTACTTGGAGCTCTCCTGTGACCTGGGCAGTAACAGGACTTGAAGTTGACTAAACCTTCAGAGCATTTGCACTGGTATTTCTCTACATCCTGAACACCAACATCAGAGCTGCTGCATCCACCAGGCAACTGTTCACATCTTCCTTCAGCCTCCCAAGCAGTCCTGAGGGACCACTGTCAGCACCAGCGTTCAGACATCCAGCATTCACTCAGCTCAGCATCTTTAAAGCACTTCAGATCACTGAGGAAGTCTTGCAAAATGTCTGGAGGCACAAGGAATCAGGAGGCTTGGAAGTCGGAGTCCTTCACTGTTCTGTACCACACAATACAAATGAAACCAGACAAAAAGTCACATCCTCAATCCACTGTAAAACCAGGCTGGAAAGACCAAGGATTCTCATCCTTTGGAAGTGAAGGAGTACCTCTTAACTTCGGAAGCATTTCACCCTTACACACTTCACTCCTGTCTGAGACCCAGACAACTACTAAGACAACCTCCTGGCAAAAGAAGGATGGAGAAGGAAAAACCCCTCTGTCCTCACTGCCAAGCCACACAGAGCACAAACCACTACTGAGAAATGATACTGAAATCCCATTAAACCAGCAGAAGCATTCAAGAGCTCTACATGTACCAGGAAACAATTTTCTTCTGCCCTTTTCCTGTTCTCTTAGGAAACTGTAAGAGTAAGTATGATTTAACGGTGTGCACACAACACATTCACCTCTGCTTTTGGAGAGTGAGCCTACAAAGCAAAGGAAGGAGGTCTAGTGGAAGGCATCCCTGCTCATGGCAGGAGGTTGGAACTGGATGAGCTTTAAGGTCCCTTCTAAGCCAAACTAGCCTCTGATGATTCTGTGACACAAAGACCAAGGGAGAAGGTAATAAGAAACTAGAACTTGTTTTGATCATCTAATCTCAGATATACATACACAAGCAGCAACAGTTAACAGCATCTAAGTCCTCTGGGCTGAGGAAATGGGTACCAAGCACATATCAGTGCAAGTCTGCCTTGTTTTCTGCTGGGGGGGGGAAATCAGAGGGAGTTCACTGCTCAGAGTAAACAGATGTTGCCTCTTTCCCTTTGAGACCAAGACTGGGTTGCACAACAGTTTGACCAGAAATCGATTTTACAGTGCTCTGGCACAAGCGTCTCAACTGAAGCAGCAGTTTTAGTTATAAGCTAAACATCAAAGCTGCAGCATTGTGCAAGGGTTAGAGGAGCAGAAAGCGAAACCAGCCTCTCTCTTGCCATTATCACGCCAGCACGGGGAACAAGAACAAAACACAGCTTTCCGGGCCTCATCTTAAAGCCAGCCTTGATGGTTACAGCTCATTTTAACTCCTTTATTGTACCCAGAGCTCTGCTCCACAGCCACCAGGGTTTCTGTAGGACACAATATACTTTGCTCAACTATTTTCCTTGGCAAGGGTAACTGCATGACCAAGCAGAAACAGGAATCCCCCCTCTGGACAGCAGCACCTGCAGGCAACACACTAGGCAAGCAAAGACCACCGAGCAATGCAATGTGCACAAGGAATTCTGCTGCGTTATTGTTATTCCCAAGCTCTACCAGGCACTTCCCAAGCACTAAACACACAAGAACATGGTCTCAGGGGAATAAATAGAGATCTGCTGCTGCTGAGAGCTGCAAGCACAATGCTGCAGGGTTTTCCTGCTGAAGATCACTGTTACCAGGTAAGCTCCCACCAGGCTTGACTGGAAGAGTTTGAGGGAATTCTCTGCCTCCCTTAACTGCTTCCTATTGCTAAGAGCTGTCACATTCAGCACCTGAAGAGGTGTTCTTCAGTGCTTGGAAACGTCTTTGTCTCTTTCCCTTGCAATTCATTTGAGCTGCTTTAGGATGAGCAGGATGGAATTCATATTCCCTCTCTATAGTAAGGACACTTCAAGTCATTAGTAAGGTACTGTGAGAGGAGCTCTTCAGAAGGCTCTATATATACAGAAAGCCCATTTGCCTGGAAGTAACAGGATTGCACTCAAAATAGCAGCCTTCTGACCTTCTTCAGGAGCATCCCAAGTAGCTGAAGGGAGATGGAAGCTTGACCAAGGGAATGTGCATCCCTGATCAGCAGCCTCGGTCCTCCCAAGCTGCTGAGGGATCTCTTCCAACTCCCACAAAAGTTCTGGAATACTGAAGTCCCTGAAGGTTTTCTGCAGCGAAGTGAACTCCAACTGAGACAAACGTTCTTATCTAGAGAACAGCTTTGTACTGCCACAGCAACAAAACAGGAGCCATCTTAGGGCTCTCCTCATGGTAAATCTGGGTGTTGGGCAGCTTCAGATAAGGCACGTAAAAGGCAAAACCTTCTGATCAACACTGAAGTGACCCATTCTCAACGGTGTCATCACTTTCTGTCCCAGCTCCCTCTTCATTCACATCACAACCATAAAGCTTCCTCACTTGTGAGTGTACAGCTCCGAGCAGGTATTAACCTGGCATTCAAAGCTCCATTAAACGTGACAATCACGTTGCAAAAGACAGCTCGGCCTGGTGATTTCATGCTTCTCTGAACTGCGTCCTTCTCACATTAACAGAGGAGACATCCATACGATGCTACTAAAGGCAAATGCACAAGCACAGCGCTGCTGCCAAGGTACATGCATTAAGCATCAACGCAGTGAGGAACCACTTTTCCCACCAGTTTTGGCTCTCTGTGACTCTGCCAATGCTAGTTAAAGAGTTTTGCTTGCTGGTTTATTCCTCAGGGTCCCCTGCTGTTCGGTGAGGTGCGGCAATGAAGATGGCAAGGGTGACAACACTACTCACATAGGGACTGCCAAGCTCATAGCATCCAGCTGGGCTTGGAATGGAGGAGATGTTATGGGAAAGCAGAGGCAGGTTTTCATTTTCAAAGCTGTTCTTTGGAGAAATGCAACCACAAAACCTCATGAAGCCCCAGATGGAGCCTGTGCATCCCTGTGTAGGGAAGGGCACCTACAGGGGGGTGGCTGGGAGATCCCAAAGCCTCTCCTAAGGGGTTTAGCAACCCCCACTCACAATAAAGTCATGGAATCAGCCAGGTTGGAAAAGAGCTTTAAGCTCATCCAGTCCAACCATTCCCAGCACTGCCAAGGCTACCACTGCCCCATGGCACTGAGGGTGTGTGAGCACCCGCAGGGCCGGTGCCTGCAGCCCTGCCCTGGGCAGCCTGTTCCAATGCCTGAGCACCCTCTGGGGCAGGAATTGTTCCTCAGCTCCATCTAAACCTGCCCTGGTGCAGCTTGAGGCCGGTTCCTTTTGTCCCATCCCTTGTTCCTTGGGAGCAGAGCCCAGCCCCTCCTGGCTCCATCCTCCTGTCAGGCACTTGTAGGGAGCCATCAGGTCCCCCCTGAGCCTTCCCTTCTCCATCTGAACCCCCCAGGTCCCTCAGCCGTTCCCCATCACCGCTGTGCTCCAGGCCCTGCTCCAGCTCCGCTGCCCTTCCCTAGACCCAAGAAGCGCAGTTTACACCCAGACCCCGCTCTCCCAAAGCCAGGATGCCGGGCCGGGTGCCCAGCCGCAGCCAGCCACCCCGCTCAGGCCCCCCCGAGGAAGCTGCGCTGCTATCCCGGTGCAGGGTAAACCGAGAGACGGGGCCGGTACGCGCAGTAAGAGACGGCGGCGGATCCCCTCACAGCCCGCAGGCCTCACAGCCCACCCCTCCGCAGGCCCCGCCACCGCTCCCCGCAGCCCACCTTGTCCTCGCTGTCCCGCGCCGCCCCGGGCTCCCGGCCGTGCCGCTGCCGCAGGTCGCTCATCCCGGCCCCGCTCACCCGGACCGCGGCCCGGCCTGGCCCGGCCCCGACCCAGCTCCGCTCCGCTCCGCTCCACTCCGGCGCGTCCCTCACAACTACCGGGGGGGCGGGAGACGCCGCGGAGCTGTTGCCGGCGCCGACCAATCAGCGGCGATAAATAGCCTCGGGGGCGGGGTTAAGGCTCATCTTAGCCCCGCCCAGTTGTACCCGGATGTGCATCCGCGGCGCCATGATGGGTGCTGCGAGGGGGCCGCGGGTGGGGAGAGCAGAGGTGGCGGGAGACGTGCCGAGCCCTGCTTGCGGTACCGGTACCGGCCGGGGTGGGCCACAGGATCCGGTGCGAGGGGCGAACGCGGCCCACCGGGGCTTACCGGAGCCGTTACCCCGCGCTAGGCCCCGACAGCCATATCGCCGCACGGCGAGGCGGACGCGGGCTCGCCCCGTAGAGAAAGGTGGGGGTGTGTAACCCGCGTGCTGATTGGCTCCTGCTGGAAGAAAGGGGGGGATTAAAGAAAGGAGCGGCTCTAGGATTGGCTGAAGAGTGAGGGGAGCCTGTTATCTGAGCGCGGATGGCGAATGGAAGGCCGCTGGCGGTTGGCTCCTGCGCTGGTGGGCGGGGCGGAGGGTATAAAAGGCGGTGGCCGGGGGGTCGCCGTGGGTTAGTGCCGGTGCCGCAGCAGGGAGGATGTTCGAGGCGCGGCTGGTGCAGGGCTCGGTGCTCAAGCGGGTGCTGGAGGCCCTCAAGGACCTCATCACCGAGGCCTGCTGGGACCTGGGCTCGGGCGGCATCAGCCTGCAGAGTATGGACTCCTCGCACGTCTCCCTGGTGCAGCTCACGCTGCGCTCCGAGGGCTTCGACACCTACCGCTGCGACCGCAACATCGCCATGGGGGTCAACCTCTCCAGGTGCGGCGGGGCGGAGCGGGGGCCGCGGGGTGGCGGTGTGAGGCCGGGCCGCTTTGCCCCTCGCAGGACGCAGGGTTGGGGCCGTTCCGGGGCTGTTCGAGGGCGTTCGGGGGGATTTTGCGCCCTTCCCCCCCACCCCCCCCCCACGGTCTCCTCACGGATCTCGCGCCTTTTTTCGCGGGGCGCGCGCGCGGGGCTTCTTGGCGCTGACGTCACTTTCCCGCGCCGAGGCTGTGGCGGGAAAAGCTTGAGTGCTGCCGACATGGCGCCATGACCCTCTGTACCCCCCCACCCCACCCCAGCACTGTCCTCACGCTGCGGTGGGGTGTTCCTGCTTCTAATCCCGCAGTAACCTCCCTTCCCTGCCCCTGCAGCATGTCCAAGATACTGAAATGTGCCGGGAATGAAGACATCATCACTCTGCGAGCAGAAGACAATGCAGATACGTTGGCACTGGTGTTTGAAGCACCGAGTGAGTGTTAGGCTTGAGAGTTTACCTGCTGCTGTGGTGTCTTTAGGTAGTCTTCATAGAGCACGCAGGTTGGGGGGGGGGGTAATGACAAGGAAGACTTACGGAGTGGGAGGGCTCACCTGAGAGTTAAACTCTAGAAACAGTCTGGGGACATAAACTTGTGTCAATTTAGAATCACAGAATGGTTTGGGTTGGAAGGGACCTTAAAGCTCATCCAGCTCCAACCCCTGCCACGGGCAGGGACCCCTTCCACTGGAGCAGCTTGCTCCAAGCCCCTGTGTCCAACCTGGCCTTGAGCACTGCCAGGGATGGGGCAGCCACAGCTTCTCTGGGCACCCTGTGCCAGCGCCTCAGCACCCTCACAGGGAAGAGCTTCTGCCAACCTGAACTTCCCCTGTTTCAGTCTGAACCCATCACCCCTTGTCTTATCACTACAGTTCCTGATGAAGATCCCCTCTCCAGCATCCTCGTAGTCCCCTTCAGACACTGGAAGCCTCCTGTGACCAGTACTCTCTTTAAAAGAGAAAGACTCTTCTTTAGGTGACATGCAGGTGCCTTTGGTGGGTTCCTGTCCCCTTACAAAAGGCTGTTTGGTCACTTTCTGATTTCTAGCTCTTATGAAGCAAGGCAGATCTTATGGTTATAATTGAGCTGGTCTTATCTGCCACGGGAGGGAGGTTAAGGGGCAACATGCTCAGGACGATAACTTCTCAGAAACCCTTGGTCAAAACATGCTTTATTTCTTTAGATCAGGAGAAGGTTTCTGATTATGAGATGAAGCTGATGGATCTTGATGTGGAGCAGCTTGGAATTCCAGTGAGTAGCAGCTCTAATGACTGATTCTGTGTCTTAGACATGGGTGTTTTCCCATGTTCATCCCAAAACTTGAGCTTTGGGAAGACCAAACCCAAGGGTAGCGACAACACCAAGCTCCTTGGTAGCAGTTTAACTGTGACTCCTCCTTTGCAGGAACAGGAATACAGCTGTGTAGTGAAAATGCCTTCTGCGGAGTTCGCCCGCATCTGTAGGGACCTCAGCCACATCGGTGATGCCGTTGTCATCTCCTGTGCCAAAGATGGGGTGAAGTTCTCAGCTAACGGAGAGCTGGGCAATGGGAACATCAAACTGTCCCAGACCAGCAACGTGGATAAAGAGGAAGAGGCTGTAAGTTTGGTGCTCACAGTTTCTCAGTGTTGTTTCTGCTAATACAACTGATTCCTTCATCCCTCTGGGGCTAAAGCTGGGGGATCACATATGTTATTTCTCTGGTTTATGGATTAGAGCCCACAAACTGATGCCAACTTTGAGGTCCTGGCTGCTGGGGCCCTCAAGGCAGGGCTCAGCAGGGTGGGGATAGCACTGACTGCCTCAAGATGCCTGAGTTGAGAGGCTTGAAGGAACGTGGTGCAGGCAGCAGTAGCTGGAGCCTGACCTGCTTTTCTAGGTGACAATAGAGATGAACGAGCCAGTGCAGCTGACCTTCGCGCTGAGGTACCTGAACTTCTTCACCAAAGCCACTCCCCTGTCCCCTACAGTCACGCTCAGCATGTCTGCAGATGTTCCTCTTGGTGAGTAGAAGCAGCTCTGCTTGAGCACTGTAGAATGCTGCCACTGAAAGCGCTTTAACAATTCCTGACAATGGCTTTTGTGAGGAAAATGCTGTTTCTTCTTCTTCTTTCCCAGTTGTGGAGTACAAGATTGCTGATATGGGACACTTAAAATACTACCTGGCTCCAAAGATCGAAGACCAACAAGAAGGTTCTTAACTGGAGCAGGACTGAAGGGTGAGGGGACAGCCTGGAGAAGGAAGTGGTGGTGGTAGCAGTTCCAGTGCATTGGAGTGTTGTATGAGCACTGTTAGGCCTGTTATGTAGATACCTTTGTAAATACTTTTTACCTTCCTCTTTTCTTCTACTGCTCTCATTGGAAATAGGAAATGCTGTGTTTTTTCTAGTGTATGCCTGTACTTGCAGTAACCTCTTAGATGCTGTCTGAAGGTGAAGTATTTTACTCCTTGGCTTAGAGAAGGGGTGCAATATTTAACTCGAGTAAAGATGATGTTTCCTGGAGTTTCACCTGTGGATCTGTAGTGGACTAGGGCTGCTCTTCACTTCTGCCACGAGTTAATTTGACTTCATCCATTTCTTTTTGAAGCTGATATTCCAACTGCAACTTGGAAAATGGAAATAAAGAATCTAATTTTCAAGGGTTTATCCTGGTTCAATGTGGGGTGGATGAATCCACACTTTGTCCAACTGAATGTTCCCTCCTCATTCCTTTTCCAAAAGCACTGCAAGGGGCTTTCTTACACTGGAGTTGCCAGCTTTTGATGACTTTGCTGTTGAAATGAAGTGGCATGGTTACACTTTGAACAACTGATTTGTCTGTCATGTTCCCTTTAAGCAGAGGGTTGTGAAATGGGTTTTCCTTGGAACACTTCAGCAGATTCCAGAGCTGCCTCTAGCAGGGGGCTGGAGCTGTCATTGCCACCACTGTGTGCCAGTCACCTGCACACTTCTACTGCTCATGTAGCACGCTTGGGGGTGTTCCTGATCATGTTTATTGAGGAAGACAAAGGATTTTACAGCATCTTTCACCCTAAAGTTTTGATCCTGAAGAACAGGATCTGGGGACAGTTCCTGTGGGTTTTGCTTTGGTTACTGTATAGCTATGAGCTCACCATCAATCCTCACCCACCAAGTGGAATGATTCCATCATGAATGACACCGATTCTGTTGGCTTGAAGTAAGTGTGTGGGTATCCTTCAGGAGGCTGTGTGCTTCCTACTAGTTGCAGTACAAGTGTATCTTGAGTGTTAACTGCCTGACAACGCAGCTGAGTTAGCAGGAGCATTTCACAAGGTGGCAGTGCTGATGAGGAAACAAATTCTGCTGTGTCAGTGATGGGGCTGGTTCTTGTCTCACAAACTCGGCCTTGCTGGGAGCTGGAGATGGGCTTTTAGTGCCCCTGCCTTCAATTCCTACTCTGTAGCAGCACTGCTTTAGTAGCAGGGGGTGTTGACTGTGGTTTGTTGCTGTGCACATGACTCCCAGCGTGGTTTTCAGCTCCCACATTGAGCTTTCTCATGTCTCTACACTCCATCTATTCCCTTGAACTTTCTTAGCTCACTGATTCATTCAGTACCTTTAAGAGAAGATCTTTAAAGCAAGATTTTTAGCTGCCTTAAAGTCAGCAATTGCTGAATTACTGCCTGGAATGCTGGGGTACAATAACCTTAAATAGGCTTTTTAACTTCCAGATGTGTCCCTCTTCGGCTTGGATCAACGTTGTACCCACAGAGCAGCAAGTAAATATGTGCTTTGGTGAAGAATCAAGGGGTTGATGTTGAACCAAGGCAGGATTCTGGGTTTCAGGGATGTGTGCGACTGGGGTAGTGATGGAAGCACATCCTTTTTGGTGGGGGGGGGGGGGGGTTAACAACCTCTTCCTTGTGCTGGCCTTTAACCATCCTTTAACATCAGCATCTACGCACGTGGGGTTTGACTCGTGCTGTGTCTGATTTCTGGGTAAATCCTGAAGGAAGCTGCGTGTTTGCCATTCCCAAATCCTCAACATTGAGATGTTCCCTTTCAAACTAAGCAGAAGGAAGCTGGGGGAGGTTTAGTAAATGCTCTGTGTTTGTCCATGTTTGGAGCAGCTTTTGAAGTTCATGCGCATTTAGAGTTTCTCACCAAGGAGTAAAGAAACAAGAAAGGGAGAGGGAAAATTCTTGGAAGCTGAAGATTTTCCAGGCTTTAAATCCAATGTGGATTCTATTAAATGACAGGAACTGGAAGGAGGGTGATTCCTGCAGTTCCCTTGTTCTCAGGAGGCAGAGCCCTGGCTCTGTGTCCTCTGATGGGTTAATATTCCAGGTCCTGGAAGTAATTCCACGGCTACAGCTCCTGACACATACTCAGCTCTGTGCTGGGTCTGACAGTGGAATTCTACCCAACTCTTCCTGCGGGAAACCCCCTTTACTTTAAGGCACTTGCAGGAGGGATAGGTACGAAGGTGCCAGTTCACAAAGCACTCCCAACAGCAGCTCCCGTGGGACATGGGCCTGGGGAGCAGGACCTGCTCTGGGCCACCCTGCCCAAGGACACCAGCATTCCAGCTTCCCATCTGGAGCACGAGGCTGGAAACAAGCCCTTGGAGCTGCGCCAGCGAGAGGCTGAGCCATAACCTGGAAGGAAATGGCCGTCATAGGAATAAACTTCCTGGGTCGCTGTGGGGCTGGCGCAGCGCGGAAGAGGAGCGGCAGCAGTGGAGAGATGGGATTGAGCAGCAGGTACCTGGCTTTATCCATGTCCTGGGGTAGGGGATGCAGCTCGGGGGGGGTCTCAGCCATGATGGGAGCTTCCTGCTCAGCAGCAGAGAAACCATTTTGGGGCTGGAGGAGGAGTCGGGTGGTTAAGTGCAAGGTTTGAGGTCTGAAAGGGTGAGAAATGACATCTTCCTTCCTTATTCCTGGGTAAGAAACAGAGGGCTCTTATTTAGACCACAGCACGTAGCGTTAGAGCTACAATCGTGATTCGCCCTTATTCTCCTCTTAAAGCACACAGCAGCGAGCTTGTTTCTGGTGTTGAACTGATGTAGAGCATGAGGGGAGTGGAGCTCAGTGGACCTGGACCTAGTTCTTAAACGGAAGGTCTAAGAAAGGTTTGGTTTCTTGCCTTCATCTTTAATATCCTCTTTCTAATGGGAAGGGCAGGGCAATTTGTGCAAGTGTAGATTGGAAAGAATGCCTAGGAAGCCATTAGGAATAGGCTGGGAAGTAATGGGACAGTCCCTGCCTCGTGGTCCTTGGGAGTAAAATGGGGCTGAATTGGGAAATTTGACCCATCAGATGTGCTGACTTATTTTGGCTTCTTTCCCCCCTGCACATGAACTCCTGGGCAGGCAGGAGGCCAGGCAGGGGGCTATTTGAGTTCTGTGACCTGATGTGTGTGGATCCGAGGGTGCCGGTGCTACTCCATTGTGCTATTTCCCCTATTGATGGAACTAAAAGGGTTTTGTCTATGGTTGGTTTTTGCTACAAAAAAAGGGCAAAAAGGTCCAGTTAAAAGTACAAATGTGGGGTTCAAGCTCAGAGCGTGTTGGGGTTTTATTATAAGTAGCATACTTACTGGAGGAGGACCAAACCTGGTGGCAGGGGATGTGCCAGCCATCAGCAAGAGGCAGACAAATTACTTCAGTTCAAGTGCAGACTGTTTTGAGGGGATGCTGTTACCTCAGATGCCAAACAGTGGTTTGGAATAAACTGGCTTTGTCCCTTCCCATTGGGACAGTTGGGATCTGCGCTCATGCTTCCTTTCTCAGCAAACGATATTTGCTGGATAAAAAGCTGGAAAGCTGATTTCCCATCTCAGTTGTGAGACCTGCAGCACTGGGATGCAGAGCAGGTCAGAGCAGACCCCAGCAGTGCACAGGTCCTGCTGTAATGGGGCTCTGTGGTGGTTTAGGGATGTATCTGCAACCCAGATCCAGGCTTGGAGCCTGGATGGATGCAGTGAAACCACAGGGTTGGCTCCACAGCCAGGGCAGATTGCAGGGTACAGCGTGGCTGGATGAAGCTGTGCCCTGGTGTTCCCTCCTGTGTGACCTTGGACTTCAGCTCCTTGCTGGTTACCTCATCCCTTCCTCACGCTCCCCTGGAGTCAGGGCAATGACACCTCTGTTTTGTCCTCGTTTCCAGTGGTTTTTCTTTCCCAAAATGGATCTATTGCAAAACATCCGCCTGCTTGAAAAGCTGCTTTGTTCACTTCTGCTTTGGGCTCTTTTGCTCAGGTCCCTGTTTAGAAATAGCTTGGAGCTCAGCTGTCTCCCTGCTGGAAATTCCAAATGAGAGCTGCTTTAGACACTGCACTGCTCTGGAATGTTCTGTCTTGCTTTAAACACCTTAGGCTGACTTTGCTTTCACACCCTCTTGCTGTGCTTTTGTATGTTAGAATCCCAGACTGGTTTGGGATGAAGGGACCTTAAAGCTCCCCCAGCTCCAACCCCTGCCACGGGCAGGGACCCCTTCCACTGGAGCAGCTTGCTCCAAGCCCCTGTGTCCAACCTGGCCTTGAGCACTGCCAGGGATGGGGCAGCCACAGCTTCTCTGGGCACCGTGTGCCAGCACCTCAGCACCCATTTAGGCTTAAATAGAAGGCTTTGTTTTAAATGATTTAATTTATGAACAAGGACAATGATGCTGTTTGGTCAGTCCAGGCTTGCGCCTCTTAGACACGATCCACGTCTCTCAGACTGTCATCCAGTTTGATCTGATGTTATTTCTCTATTTCCCTTTGTTTCCAGGCTCTAGCTGAGGCCCAGGCTTCCTTGGAATGATGCCATCACGTACAAACCTGACAGCTGGGATTCCCAGTAGCAAAGTCAAATATTCCAAGCTCTCCAGCACCGATGATGGATATATTGACCTACAGGTAAGAAGTGGGGATGGAAACCTCTTCCTGCTGCTCCTCTGACTGTAAACTACAAGGAGAGGCTGCTCCAGCTTTGCACAGGCACGGAGGCTGTGGCTTTGTCTCCAGTTGAGCAGCCTCAGCTCAGGGGTTGGAACTGGATGATCTTAAGGCTCTTTCCAACCCAAACCATTCTATGAAGCAAGCTGCATGACACTGCTTCAGCCCCTCTCCTCCAGGAAGCCCCATAGAGCTCAACTGGAAAGAAGGCAACTGCTTTAATGGGGTCAAATGGGTCCCATGTAACTCTGCTTCCCCTGGGCTCACACCTCTGCCATGGTGGGAGGGGGCTGTGCTGAGTTAAGCTCTGTCACATTTGTGATTCATTCCATGCAGTTCAAGAAGAGCCCACCAAAAATCCCCTACAAGGCAATTGCATTGGCGGTCGTGCTCTTCATGATCGGGACCTTCCTCATTATCATAGGAGCACTCCTCCTGGCTGGATACATCAGCAAAGGCGTAAGTGATGCCCCTTCTGATGTGAGCTTTCCTCAAAGCCTGCCATGACCCATTACATTCAGTGTATTCGGAGCAAAAGGCAGGCATCATCCCCTCCGCCACCCTGCTGGTGTTTGCTGGCTGCAGCCCCATGTCTCTGGCAGCAGAGCCCTCTGATGCCTTTAGTTAGCAAGTCTGGAGCATGTTCAGAGCTGGGTTGAAGCTGTGCCAGGGAGGGCAGGGTTTCTCTGTCCTCCCTGGGGTACAGTTTCATTTCCATGCTGCATCCCTGCAGAGGTCAACTTTGTGCTGGGTTCAGCGCTTTTGTGTACGAGGTACCAGACCTCTGCACAGGCCACAGCACCGCTCTTGTCTCAGTGTTCAGGACCCATCAGATGGGCTCTGTTCTGGGTGCTCCATGGCACACTTCTTTTACCTTGTGCCTCTGGAGCTGCTTTACAACTGGCAGCCGCTGCTTATCACTGTGGGAGCAGCAGCATTTAGGCTGTATCAGGCACAGTCCAGAGCTGGTTTGTTCCATGTGATAGTAGGAACCACCCCTCTGATCCAAAGAAGTTCAGTTGAGAGCTTCCTGTAGCAAGGAGGAGTGGATTTAGAGCTCAGCATGAAGAAAACAGAGATGTTTCTCTGTTAAGATGAGGTTTTGGAGGGGCTTTTTGCCAGCTGCACCTTCAGGATGAATAGTTCAGACCAAGGACTGATTCCCCCATACAGATCCCTTCTTACCGCTTGTGCCTCTCTCCTCTGCAGGGAACAGACCGTGCTATCCCTGTGCTCATCATTGGGATCCTCGTGTTCCTCCCAGGCTTCTACCACCTGCGCATTGCTTACTACGCCTCCAAGGGCTACCGGGGCTACTCCTACGACGACATTCCAGATTTCGATGACTGAGCAGTGGATGTCACCCCATTGTACTTAGGTTGGCACTACGAGCTGTTAGTTACCCTGGCGATCAGAGAGGGCTGTAGCTGAAGTTAATCAGGAGACACCAGTTCCTGGTGTTGCAGGTTTCAGGATTCACCATCAGGTGAGAACAACATGGGCTTGTAGGGTGGTTTTCCTCTTCCGGTTATATGATGCTGGTTGCTTGTAAGAACCTCTCCTTGGGCAAGGCAATTCTAGCCCTCTTCCCAAAACAGGTGAGCCAGTCTCAGCAGCAGCAAAGAGACTTGGGCCTTTTTTAACTGTTTTACAGAGTTTCCTTTAGTTTTCAGCAAGCTTGTGGCTGTCGTTGGGTTTCCCTTTGCAGACAAACCCTTTGCAGTTCAATTCTCCTGCTCTCTGCCCATCAGAAATGCTTTCAACCTACTTGTCCAGTGCTTGTTGGGAATAACTTAAGTCAGGTGTGTACAAGAGGGGGAAAACTACACCTGAGATCATCTACACACAGTGCATTTGCTACGCAACCCCTCATCAGATGGACCAAGCTCATGTATTCAGCACGCCCATGCTTCAGGAGAAAGCTTTGTCCCACACCAGTGTTAACTTGGCAAAATCTGCTTATCCTTTACAAAGGTTCCTGTTGGATTTTGCTTGTGTTAAACAAAAGGATACAGGGAGAAGGATTGGAATTCAGAGCAGGAGTCCAGTGTCTAAATAGCAAACATCTTGGGTTTGGCTGGTGTGGCTATTGGAGATGCTTGAATTCCAGCTGGCTAGCTCTATCTGTGGAATCGTTTTGCTCTCATCTAGATAATATGCTGTGCATAGTAAAAAGGAAATCTCTATCTAGTTTATAGTGAATAAATCCCATTTGTATTACTTTGCCAGCTTCAGAGATAGGTTATTCAGGGAAAACAGATGAGTAGCTCAGTTTCTGTCAGGTAAAAACAGCCTTTCTCCTGAAGTGGGAATGAACTCGGTGTCCTGGAGAACAAGTACATGACAAGTAGTGATGCAAGTAAAGTGTGTTTAATATGAATAAACTTCCCTCTATTCTGTGTACAAATCATAAGCTTGTCTCTTGCCCGTTCACAGGTCTCGGTGTGCGCTAAAAGCTGTTCGGGGCAGGCAGGTTAAGGCTTTAGCTGAATCTGCTGCTGGCTTTGCTGAGCCAGCAGCTTCCAATAGCTCCATCTGCTCTCCAGGACCCTGGGCTGAGCTGGGATTACTCTGCCTGGTGCAGCAATGCAGGGTGCTCTGGTATGGCTGGAGAATGTGCTGCTTCAGGAGGTCAGGATTCGCTTTCTGAACCTCAGGTGCAGTCCTTATTAAGTGTGCAAAGACCCCGGGTTTCAATTGCTTTGGTTTGGGGTCCAAACACCCAGTTCCTTTTGCTGTGTGATGTACAGGAGCAGGGTCTGGATACAGCCTTCAGGCTGGTCCTGGCCCTCCAGAACTGTCAGGTTTGCCTCATGTTGACTGATGATTTTTGATGGAAGAGCAGTATCATTGTTAGTGCAGAGCAGATCCATGGAGCTGTTGAGATGGGAACAGCATATGACCACCTTGCCCTGAAAGTACTCCTAACACTGCCTGTTTTCCTCCTCCAACGTTCTAGATTAAACCCAAAGCCTGAGCCAAGACCTTTTGTAACCTCCATCTCTCCCCTCCTTTGACTGCATTGGTTTGTGTGTGGTTGAACCCTGAGGAATAACTGAATCCAGGATCTCCCTTTCTGGCTCTGCACGTTCTCTGCTGCCTCACACCGGCCCTGTCGCCTTCCTGATGCTTCCCAGATGTTGTCACATTGTGCCTGGCAGCAGCTGAACCGTGTCCATTAGAGCTGGGTCTGGCCAGGAGAGCGGCTGCTGACGCAAAGCCATGAATCAGCCTCTATTTGGGGACAAGAATGTGGGTTTGTTTGGGATTTGGGGCAAGGGGAGAGGAAGTGGAAGGGAAGTTTAGATGGAAAAAGAAAAGGGGGAGGGAGAAGATGCTTTCAAGTGGGGCTGAGAGGATGCAGGAAGTTGGGAAGCCTGGTGGTTGGCTAAGGAGAAGTAAATGCTTAAGGATAATAAAAGGGTCAGGAGAGCGTTTCTGGAGGAAAGGGAATAAATTCATTCCTGTTCTATTTGACAGAAGCAAAAGCCTCTGGCAGTGCAGTGCAGAAGGAAGAGCAGCCCCTGCTCTGATGCTCACAGCGTTGTCTATGGATGGCACTAGAGAAATTCTCTTGTCTACAGGGATTGTTTTATATCTGATATCAAAAAAGGAGGCATTTGGGGAAAGAAAGAAGGTCTATTGAGCGCTGGAAGAATGCAGATCCAGATGACTTCACTGTTGACATATTGCAATTCTAAGTAGGGCTGTTCTCCAGAGTGTAAGTCTCTGGATGTTCAAATGTCATTAACTGTAGGGTAGCTCATAGGCAGGGTTCCATTTTCTCTTGCAAAATACCATGAGTTTCCAGGTATTTCAAGAGACTGGAAGACTTTACTGCAAACATCTTGTTTCTCCAACCCAGGGCCATGCTGCTCTGCTGTAGATCTGAGTGCAATCGGTACATCAGCCCTTTTCCTGTGGTAAAGCATTATGCAAGGATGAAGCTTTCTTCCAGAATGGGGCTGTTCTGGTGCTGATCGATTACAAAAGGATCTTTCCAATGTTCTTCCTGCCACGCTGGGGACCTGCTGCAGGAGCTCCATAGCTGGTTGGGCTCCTGCTGCCTTGCCAGATGCTGCAGTCAAACTGCACAGCTCATGGCTCTGCTCCTCTCATCCCTTCTGGAAAATCCTGGGAGTTGTGGGTTTAAGGGCTGCCTTACCTATAGAATCCCAGACTGGTCTGGGTTGGAAGGGACCTTAAAGCTCATCCAGCTCAGCACCTCACCACCCTCACGGTAAAGAACTTCTTCCTTATCTCCAAGCTGAACCTCCCCTGTTTCAGTTTGAACCCATCACCCCTTGTCCTGTCGCTGCAGTCCCCGATGAAGAGCCGCTCTCCAGCATCCTTGTAGCCCCTTTCAGACCCTGGAAGCTGCTCTGAGGTCTCCACGCAGCTTCTCTTATCCAGGCTGAACAGGCCCAGTGTTCTCAGCCTGGTTACAGCACTGAGGGTAATAGGAGAAGCTTCTGGTTCTAGAGCGAGGCTTGGATGACAAATAAGGCTCTGGCTGAGTGCTGATGGATGAGGATAATACTGAACATTATTGAGCATCATCCACTCCGGGCACTCAGCAAAGCAGCTGTGTCAGGGAAAAAAACAGTTAAATAAGCATTTATATGGCTTAATGGAGTATTATTATGCACAGCAGCTCTGGAGAAAGAGCAGGCACCTGACTTGAGGCTTTTCTCTAGGTTACGAGTGCTTCAATTTATGTATCCTCAGTGATGTTTTCCCATTGCTGTTGTGTGGTGTGTTTATGTCATTATGCACTTTTTAATACTATGAAGTTGCTGGAAGGACATTTGGGAACGTGATTCTGGAGTCCTGTGGCCTGAGCAGGTGAATTATCCCCCCAGTGTGGTATTTATAAAAGCAAAGGCTCATTTTAAGTCAATCTTATGATTTCTTTCTTTTATGTCTAGAACAAAGCGAACTGAAGTTCCCAAGCAGTGTCCCATCAAAGGACACTTCTCGTAGTAGCAAAGCTGCTTGAAACATGGAGGTGAATAAAGCAGACGAACACAGGGTGCCCAGAGCAGCTGTGGCTGCCCCATCCCTGGCAGTGTTCAAGGCCAGGCTGGACACAGGGGCTTGGAGCAAGCTGCTCTGGTGGAAGGGGTCCCTGCCCGTGGCAGGGGTTGGAGCTGGGGGAGTTTTAAGTTCCTTTCCAACCCAAACCAGGCTGGATTCTCTGCTCCTTCTCTCCTCGTCTGCATTGCCGCCTTGTTAAGAGCAGATTGTGCTTCCCAGGGCAGAAGGGAGACCGTTCCTCTGCAGGCAGCTCCTTACCACTGTTGGTGGTGCGAATGCCACCAGCTGGGAGGGATGGCCACCAGTGGCTCCTGGCTCAAAGATGCTGTGTGTAACTGGTTTTGTACCGCATCCCAGAGCCAGGTTCCATCAAGAAGGGAAGTCAGGCACCAGGCTTGTACCAAGTGGTGCCATTCAAGCATAGAGCCAAGGAGTCAACCTCCTGCCCACACAGCGGGCTCCCAGGAGAGACTTCACTCCCAGAGATGGTGTGAGGAGCGCAGCAGTGGTCTCTGCCAACTCAGGCAGTGGGTAAGGCTGGCAACAGTGAGGGTTTATAGCAAGCACCGCATCCAATGCTGCATCAGGCATTGGAACAGGCTGCCCAGGGCAGTGCTGGAGTCATCATCCCTGCAAGTGTTCACACACCATGGAGACGAGGCCTTGACAGTACTGGGAATGGTTGGACTGGATGAGCTTAAAGGGCTTTTCCAACCTGGTTGATTCTAAGGTCCCTTCCAACACAGACCATTCTGGGATCCTATGAACTATCTATGGAAACGAAAGGGAGAGAATGTCGTGACTCACTTGGAGTGAGCTATGACTCCCCATGGTATAACTACAACTGTAAAACCATTGCTTTACTTGAACAAACAGCACTATCTGCAGCAGCATCTCTGGCGCTTTTCTGGTGCCCATCACGCAGGAGCACTCAGAGCAGCCCCTGTGCTCAGGGTTTCTTGCTTTCTGTCAACTGCAATTAGCCAAATCCAGCACCACTTGCCACAGAGAGGCTCAGCACCACGCTGTGCTCTTCCAGCAATATGGATTTTGCTTAGCGTAAAAGGCAACGTAGAAGCCCTGCAGGGCAGGAAGAAATGACTCGGCACAAAGGTTCTGTCCCTTCTAATCACATTTGTCCTGTGCTCCACTTATGCCCTGGTCTAAATTAGTTTCTCCATGTTCCCCCCATACTCCTCCCCCTTATGCCTCATCCTTTAAAGCCCCAAGTATCAGCCCATTCATACAACTGCTCCTCATATCCTCTGCTTCCCCGTAGACACAGGTTAGTGGTGGACTTCGTAGTCCTAGAATGAAGGTTGGACTTGATGATCTTAAAGGTCTTTTCCAACCTGGTTGATTCTATTCTGTTCTAAGCCACTCCTTGAGCTTTCTCCAAGCCCTTCCTTGGAGGGTTTGTCCTGCTCTTCCCAGTAAGATCTCTACCTGCAAAGCACCTCCAAGATTCCTTGGCTGATCCCACCTTCCCACTTGGCACTTGTGCTGTGCTCTGGAGCTGCCGCTCATCCATTTGGCAGGTAAGTGTAAACTGCACTTAGAGCTTTGGTTTGCCTCTTCCAGCTCAAGGATGTTGAAGTCCTGCCTTCGTATTCTGCCTTCTCTACCTGGTGTAAAGAAATGGTCTTTGCCTTTTTCCTAGAGCTCTGGGTTCAGCCCAGCCATGTTGTGCATTCCCTGTGTGAAATGTGGATGTGCACATTCACAGCATTTCCTTTCTCCTTCCTTAATACCCAAGCAGTTTGAGGTTTTTAGGAATGCTGGGTTTAACTAAAAATAGCCCAGACAGCTCAATGCCATGAGAGATTCCTGCCTCCCAAGAGAATTGACTTTGTTCTGTGACAGAGCCAAGGGATAAGAGGAAGGGGGAAAAACCTCAGGGAGTAAAAAGCTTAACTGTGGGTCAGCAGTGATTGATTCCAAATGATTTCATGGATTGGTTTTGCCTAGGAAGGTGTTGAGAAACTTCTTTTAATTGGAAATAATGCAGTTATTAGGAGGTCTGGTTTTGTGGCCTGCATGGGCAGAGCTTGCTTACGACAAGAATCAGGAAGCAAAAACTTCCTTCCTCTCTGCTGCACTTGCTGGATACCAAGCCATGATGCTGGCCTTCATCTCTGGAGCAGCATAAAGGCTACTTTGGAGCCTGCTTCTTTCCAGTAACACATAATCCATCTGTGAATCCATACAGAGCTTTCCCAGTTCTCTGCAGTTACAGTAAGGAACAAAACTGTGACCAATCTTCTTTGAGAGGACTCTCTTTCTGCTCTGCTGAAGGAGATGCTTTGGCACTGAACACCTCAGTTCTGTGGCGGAATCACCGTTCAGGGGTGTTCAAATGGGGGAGAACAAAACCCATTAGTCACCACTAATTCATTTGATTGTGAAACACTTACTTGGACTGAAGTAGGAGCTGCTCTTAAGTCTTTAAAGGATTAGCTGCCTGCTGGTCTTCCGTGCCTGCAACCATTTATCTAAGCTACTGCTGCAAATCGTGCTGTTAACCTGTCAGGCAAGGTTTGAACCTTTCTTTCCTTGTCAGTGGGAAACGCGTGGTACATGGGATAGTGGGAAATGACTACATCCACAGTCAGAATGTCTGGGTTCTTTCCCCAGCTTCTTGAAGGAGGGAAAAGACAGAGAATGAATATATTGATAACTGTCTACTTGAGGACATTGCAAAACCAGATGAGGGGCTGTAAAGAGTTTAGGGAATATGAGATGTTTGCAAATGCAGCCTGCCCCCTGCTTCCATGTTTTCCATGGGCTGTTGCCAGGGCAAATAATTCCTCTCCCTCCTGCTGACCTGTCGGCACGCAGCATTGCCATCCTGCTCCATCCTCAGGCTTGCATTTGTCGTCCCGTGTTGCATCATGTTCAGCACAAGAGGTCAAAGCAACTGGCCAAAAACCAGCTGCCAGGGGAGGGTTTGCTCATGCAAGAGCATCAGTTTCTGAGCTAAAAGCCATGCTGAGCAAAGGAGACTTTCATTCTAGCAAGAATCCTTGAAGAAAGCTGGGAATTCACCTCACAAGGGTTATTTTTTCCTCTTACACACTTAGTATCTTTAGTGTAAAGGGAAAGATCTCATGTCCTTAAGCCTACAAATACTGATTAGCATCACCATATAATTTTCTAGCAGTTGTACCATTAGTATGTCATTAGGAAAAGTCATAGTGATTTTCCTTGTCTCTCATCACACCAGTTCATGTCGCAGCACGACTTCTCCACTGCTATTTTGAGTGCTGCTTTCCCAGACAAATGTCTCCTTTTCTTTGCGCTTGATCCTGCAGGTCAAGTGAATCCTTGCTGCCTTTTATTGCATGAGAACAGAGGCGAGATTGTGACATGGGCCAGGGCATGGTCTCCAACTTCAAATGCAGAAAACTGTTTGTCAAGGTTTCTCTTTGTTGGGTGGCTGTGTTTCAAATCACTTCAAAGTTCAACTCACAAACAGCTTGTGTTCTAATCCTCCCCATGGAACAAGGGAGGCTCTTTGACTTGTGCCCACAGCCACTGAGACACTGAAGGCTTGAAGCTGGGAGCCTGCTCCATGCTTGGGAGTTTATCACAGAAAGGATGGAGGGAACGTTGGAAGGGACCTTAAAGCTCATCCAGTTCCAACCCCCTGCCACAGGTAGGAACACCTTCCACTAGATCAACTTGCTCCAAGCCCCTGTGTCCAACCTGGCCTTGAGCACTGCCAGTGCCTGTGCCAGGCTATAACCAACCTGATCTTCCCCTGTTTCAGTCTGAACCCATCACCCTCTGTCCTATTGCTACAGTCCTGATGAAGAGTCACTCTCCAGCATCCTTGTCACCCCTTTAGGCACTGGTGCTGCTCTCAGGTCTCCCCTTCAGGAGCCTTCTCCAGGCTGACCCAGCCCAGCTCTCTCAGCCTGGCTCCAGAGCAGAGCTGCTCCAGCCCTCACAGCATCTCCTTGGCCTCCTCTGGACTTGCTCCAGCAGCTCCACGTCCCTGTTGTGCTGCTGCCCCAGAGCTGGATCAGGGCTGCAGGGGAGGGTCGTCCCAGAGCACTGCAGAGGGGCAGAATCCCCCCCCTCGACCCCTTTCCCACCATCAACAGGGCCCAGGTCTCCAGAGGGACTAAGGGCTGGCACAAATCCCTTCTCCCAGCTCTGCTGTAGTTAGGGAAAGTCATTTATCAGTGGCAAGATGAGCCAGAGCTCGCAGGCACACTTCAGTGACACTGCCTCAGACTGGCTGACACTAACTATGAGTTGTGGAGAGGTGGCACTTGAGGCAGGGAAGGAGTTAACGCAATAAAGGGCAATTTGCTGGGGAGAAGTTGGAGTTCATTGTTCAAGGCTCTGCTGTGGATTTCCTTTTTATCCTTTCCGAGTCTTGGCTCTCACCATAAAAGGGGTTGCTAGTCCTTCCTCTCCCTGTTTTTATTTAGACTGTGAGCCCTCAGAGGCGAGGACTGTACCTTAACCTGCGTGCAGCAACACAGTGGGAAAGCTTCATCGGCAGGGAACTATAAATAGTGAGCCTGTGCAGCCCTGTGGCATCCATGCTTGCTATAATTGCCTGGTTTGTGCTCCTGTGACAAGTGTTAGTTCAGCTGTCAGGGAAAGGAGGAACTAAAAAGTATTACCAGAGACAACTTCCAGCTCTCGTGTTGCCCACTGAGCTTCGGTTTGGGCCCGGTTCTCCTTCCTGCCTCTGAGTTCTTTTCCTGTGTGTAAATGATGCCCAGTGGGATTTGGACACTTCCAGAGCTGCAAAGGGCTTGTCGTGGTGCTGCCTGTTTCCCTCTCATGCCTCAGCACCACACATCTATTTTGTCCTTTTCCACTTGCTCGAGGAGGTTGATTCTGCAGCAGTGGTTTTCCTGTCGCTCCTGACATCACTGTGTTTTGTTACTACACGCTCTCATGAGGAATCCAAGCCCACCCTTCCTCCCTGAACAGTCTGTGGCTGATCTGTCAGGATGGTTTGCAAGTGGGTTTAAGTGATGAAAGGTTAAACCAGCGATTCTCCCTCTGCTACCACTAGGAAGGTCTGAGTAAGCAACCACGAGAGTGCTGCTGCCTATTCCTTGTACCACAAAGGGCCTTCGTTTGAACTCCCAGTGGAGGTGGCTTAGGAAAACATGGGTTTTATTCTATGCTATAAAATTCCTCTAATGGACTTACTGACTCTGTGTGCCAAGTTCACATCCTTTTGGAAGTAGTTTTAGTGGAAAGAAGTTGTGCTGGTCCAGCCTATGCACATCTGTCAGCAGAAGCTGCCATTTACTGCCACAGCTTTGAACAAGAGCCATGCATGAAGTTGACATGAGGTGGCAAAACCCAGCTTGTCCCCTGCGTGGAGACTGTCTCTCCAAGTGATGCAGGCTTCAGCCGATGGGCAGCTACAAGCAAAACACCAGTGTGAATGTGCACCAGCACAGCAAAAACGTCAGGAGCTGTCACCACGGGCTCTGCAGTGCCTCCTCTGCTGCCACAATGTCTCCGTCAGGAGATGTGGCTCCAGCAATTCAGCACTATTGGCAACTAGAACCTGGCAGGAAAAGAGAACAGGGAGGATAAATGGATGCTGTTTTCCTGCCCCCATCCTGGTCCCACTCTTCCCAAGATGTAACAGCTAATTTCAGGGGCTGTGCCTTTGAAAAGAAGGCTGGGAATGAACTCTGAGAGGTGACTAAGCCCATCTCCTCCTTCCTCAGCCAAAGGCAAGCCTTCCTCCTGACTCAGCAAGTTAAATCTCATCTATTTGGTACAGCCCCTGAGGTACCAGACATAACAGCATCAAGAAAATTAGTTTCCCATCCAAAGCATGACCTGTGCGGATGAGTTAGTGTTACTGTAAGTGTTCTTGCTTACTCTTCCTTCCCTGTATTCACTGAAAACACGTGGTCAATGTGGTTTGAACAACCCTAGAGCAAGAAGAACAGGAACCTGCTCTGGGTTGTTTGTACTGTGCTGGCTGCCACAATCTGCTCTCCATTTACACACTATTTTGCACAGACAAAGATGAAGGAAGGTCTCCTCTCTCCAAAAGCTACCAGAAGTAAAACCATCTTGATAAAAGCAGCAGGGATCCAATAATCCTGCAACCATGCAGATTGTTTTCTCCTCCTCCCCTATTGATTTATGATGTGAATTGAGGCAACTCTTAACTTTGCAGCCCCTGCCATTTATCTCCCTATATAGCAAGCACAGCAGTACATCTGCCCCTTGGATCGCTGGCTAAAGCCTCAGTAATTTGAGTACTTGGATCAAAGTCGGCTGAGATCCTTGGACCAAAAGCCCTATTTGCTACTAAGAGCACTTTGCACTAATTAAACTTCATAGAATTCTCCTTGGGTTTTCCTGCCCCCTTTTTGCAGCTGACACAAGTGAGGATTTAGCTCAGACGAGGTTGTTCAGGTTTAGAAATAGTTCTTAGAGATCAGTTTTTTCACTGTCTCTATTTCCATATAAGATAAGAGGGGAAACAGCAATCGAGTCATGGCTTTCCCCAAGAGAAGCTACGCATTTAGGTAGGTGGAGGAACCCGAGGTGGTATTTTCCACTAGGTGGTGGTAGACAGCATTGTTTAAGAAGGGTTATTCGCTCTTCCCGTCTTTACCTGGTACAAGAGAAGCTCCTGGTCGGTCCTGTTCTGCGTTCTCTTTCCATTACAGTTACTACTCCATATTCCAGGGAAAGAAGCCAAAACATCACTGCTGGTGAGCTGTTAACTCTTTTCTTGGGGAGGTTTTTTTCCACCTCCCAAGAAGCTGTTGAAACACCAGAGGTTTTGTTTCTATTTTGTGCAACGCAGTAAAAGCTATTCCCGTTACCCGTATACATGTGTGCTAGGTTGGTCTTAACTCCTGGATCCATCCATAGGAATCACATAAAATAGTGTTGATCTGCTGGGGGGCAGACTATTTCCTTCTATCTCCTTGTATAAAACAACCCTCCAACCCAAAACACACCAAGAAAACCAGCCAGGGAGTTGGAAATGAGCCATGGATCCCAGATCCAAACCAAGCATCCTTGGATCGAACTGGATGTGAAGTTTGGATTTGGTCTTTTGGAGCTCCCGGACTCAGATCAATGATTCACATCCCTGTTTGAGGCAGCACTTTGGTTTAACATGGAAATATTGAGTAAACAGAAGGGATTCCAGCCAAAAACATTTCAGTCTCAGTTAAATTTATGGCGCTAACGTCCATGCTGCATCTCAAGAAAACCCTGACCTTCTGTAGCCCTGTCCTTACCATTCTGTTTGCACAGAGCCATGAAGAAACAAACAACATCAAGCTGGCAAGCTTGGGGGAACACACTCATAAAGGTTACCTCTGACTATCGCAATAGTCTTGTGTTCTTTGGCTGCAGAGAAGGACACAGAGCCCAGCCTAAAGGTTCCACTACAACAATATCTCCTTACAATGACTTGCAGCTCCCCATGGGCACAACCTCACGACAAAATCAAGTCCCTGCTTGCATCTGTGGTGGAGATGTTGTGGTGATTCAGGCTGGCAGACATCACAAAGCACTATTTGCTTATGGGCTCTCTACTCGTTACTACTGTGGTTACATTAACACTATAATATTTATCCTGAGTTATGAAAGCAAACGTAATGAGGGATTAGTACAAAGAAGAGAGGGAGGAATTTGGACTCCAGGAGTGCAGTGTGAGCTGAAGAATGTCAGCATTTAGGCCAGTTAAGGCAATTACAGCAAGAATTCAGGCTATCTCATTTTGATGGACAGGTATTCTGTACTGGTTGAAGTGGGAAGACTGGTGTAAGCCTTCTAGATGCAGCAACACCTCACCTGGTCAAATCCTCAAGTGAGCTTTGAGGAGCTCAAATAAGCTCCTAGATTAGAGGTACCATAGCGAAGAAAATACCAAAGGGACTGGGTCTCCTTTAGTTCTGCACAAGAAATGATTAATGATTGCTGATTTGACAGCGTTATTCTTATGAAGGACATGCACATGCACATCCTGTGTCTCCGATCCTTCCGACTGTTTTATGGTCCTGTGAATCATTCAGGCAGAAAGTGACTGAACATCTTTATAAACACCTCATGGTTCATCACTGCATTTTAATAACAGAAATTATATATGCCAAGTATTCCAGTAAAACAGTTCTTACTTCTTCTACAGCATAAAATGGGCTCTGGCTCCCTGAAGGAGTAAAATGCCAGGGCATTTTCTGGAACTCCACAGCACAGAAGGCCACCTGGAAGGTAATTTATCTATTTAAGAGGAACAAAAGGCTGAAGAATGCATCTGCTGGGTTTGAGCCCGTGGTTCCTAGGGGTTAAGCTACGTCAAATTCAATTCTTGGAGCACTAAATCCAATTTTTATCATCTTTCCCCTGCTTGTCCTTGGGATTATCGTGACCCTGAGGTCTCTTTTGCTGTTCCATTTCAATCTGACTGATGCCCAAGTCTGCACTTCTCTTGTATCTCTTGTGTTGTCCCTTGCAGCACTCTTGTGTTACCTGTATTTCACTCTGCCACCCTCCACCAGCAGAGGGTTAGGAAATTGTAACACTCATAAAGAAAAGCTGTGTCTCTGCCACTAATTTCTGAGCCCAGAAAGGCTGCATCACTGCATGCGTCTGATCCATCTTCCTGCACAAACTCCTGTCAACAGCAAAACTGCTGCAGTCTCAATCAATCTTGCATTACTAAAATGGCCTTTACATCACAGCAGCACACTCCTCTACCCTAACAAACAAAGGCTATTACCATTTAAAAGCTGCACTAACTCCATGGATATGTTTGGGATAAGGCCAGGCATTGAATAATGTCTAAGGGATCAATACTCAGGCTGTTCAGCCTGGAGAAGGCTGCATGGAGACCTCATAGCAGCCTTCCAGTATCTGAAGGGGGCCTATAGGGATGCTGGGGAGGGACTCTTCATTAGAGACTGTAGTGACAGGACAAGGGGCAACGGGTTAAAACTGAAACAGGGGAAGTTTAGGCTGGATATAAGGAAGAAGTTCTTTACTGTGAGAGTGCTGAGGAATGGGTTGCCCAGGGAAGCTGTGAATGCCCCATCCCTGGCAGTGTTCAAGGCCAGGTTGGATGAAGCCTTGGGTGCCATGGTTTAGTGTGAGGTGTCCCTACCCATGGCAGGGGGGGTGGAACTGGATGATCTTAAGGTCTTTTCCAACCCAAACCATTCTGTGATTCCATAATTCATAATCTAGAGCAGCACAAGAGATGTGATTTGTCTGGGTCCTATCCACTTCTCCATATGGTTCACTTGAAGACCTTTTAGAAGTTTAAGGAGTGTAGTATAGTGAACATGTTAAAAAATACATGCACAAGGAGGATGAGAGGCACAAATGCTCCAGAGGCCTTGTAGGGTCTCTGCTCTTAAGCTCCTGGGTTCTAACAGGATCTGATGAAACCCTCTTTAGAGGGGCAAGGGGATGGAAGGGGTCAGCTGCTGGTACTGGATAAATATTCCCAGTACTGAACTGTGCAAACAGCAGCTGGAAAGGCAAAGACCTGAAAGATCAACAAAGAATTGGAGGTCTGGGTACAACTGATGCAATGGTTGCAATGAGCGTCACTGGTGCGAGAGCACAGGCTCTGCTAGGGACTGCCAGCTACAAGGCACCTGCATCAAATAACTTAGGGGCTGCTGGAGCTCAGCGCCAGGCAGTGTTAGCTCAAGGACACCTACTGGAAATGAGCAGCATGGGGTTTGGAAGGGGTTTTGTGGCGGGGAGAAAAGGTAGGAATTAGGGGGGGTACAAAGGAAGTGGAAAGGAGGTAGAAAAGGGGCAGAAAGGAAGCAGAAAGATAGAAAGGAGGCAGAATGGAAGCAGAATGGAGGCAGAAAGGGGGCAGAATGGAGGCAGAATGGAGGCAGGAAGGAGGCAGAAAAGGGGCTCAGCTCTGGCTTCCCAGAAAAGCACCAAGTACCCCACGGTTCAGCTCTTGGCACATCCAAGAACTGCTCCTACTGGAAAGGGCAGAAGCCAAACTGGAGCGAGCTGATGTTATCAGACCCCATTAGGAATTTCGGGCTTTGCCAAGCAGGATGCGGGATGTGGTGCCCATCGTCGCTATGGGGTATGGAAGCGGCCGGTGTGTAAACACTCAACCCCATGTGCTGGTGAGCGATCACACCGCGTCTGTCCCTGTCAAAAGCTCCCTAAAACGAGATGTTAGGCTAGAGGGATGTGTGCGGTAGAGGTGCCATCTTTGGGGCAGGATCAACTGCTTTCTGCCCCCTAACCTTACTCTCCTATTATAAAGGATGGGTTGTTTTTTTTTTTTTCCAGAGGGGGAAAGAAAACCCAACCAAACACCAAAACCAACGTGAAAACACCAAAACCAACCTGAAAACAAACCTCAGGAAGGGCCGTGGCCGAGGCTGCCTATGGTGACACCAGCCAAGCGCCATCTTCCTTGGGGCTGAGGAGGGGCCCCCACAGACAAAGCCCCCCGGGGCTGAAGCCTTGCTATGGATCCCTCCTCGTCCCCCGGCCCGGGGCCGCCATAAGAGCCGGGCCCTGAGGGGGAGAAGGGTGGGCGGCGGGCGCCATCTTGCCGGGGGCGGAGCAGGGCCTGGCCCGCCCCGCCCCGCCCCGTGCTCTGCCTGCCGGGGCCGCCCCGGCCGCGCCGCACTCGCCGCTGCCGCCCGAGCGGAGCCGCAGCCGCCAGCGCCATTGCCGCCCTCAGCCCGCTATGGCAGGTGAGCCCGTCCCCGTCCCCTTCCTCCTCCCGCAGCAGGCGATGCCGCCGCATCGAGGGTGCAGCCTCGCCGGTGCCTCCCCCCGCGGGCACCGCTCTCCCCTCAGCCGCCGCGGTCACCGCCGCCGTTCGCTGTCACCTCCATCCCGCCCCACCCCGAGAGCCGCCCTCCATCCGCGCACACCCGCGGCTCGCCCCTTCCTCCTGGCGGGGAGACGGCTCGGGGCTCCCCGGCAGCCTCCACCATGTTGCCCGGCCGCCGTTCACCTTGGCCGCGGGGCTCCGCGCCGGCCGTGCCGCTCCTCCTCTCCCTTTTTATTCTCTATTTCTATTTTAAACCTCGCCCGTGGGCTCCGGGCCGGCGTTCGCCGGCGCGGCGGAGCCTGCAGCCCGCCTCGGGCGGAGGGGAAGGGGGCACCTACCTGAGCATGGGGATGCCTGAGGGGGCACCCTGCGCCCTGCGAGCGGGGCCTGGTTTGCTCTGTGCTGTTGCCGGCTGGTTGCTTTGCTGTCATTATTGGTATTTGATGGGTTTAATCCGACGCAAAATGGGTGGCAGAGCCGCAAGCTCGCACTTGGGATGGAGAAATGCAGGTTAATTCTTCCCTGGTCCTGAAGGGGTGGCCACGCTTTCTTCTCTGATCCCGTTCTCGTGATACGCTTTGAGGTGGTGGTTTTTTAACCCCCTTTTTATTTATTTATTTGAGGGTTGTTTTTTTTTTTGGGGGGGGGGTGGTTGGGATATTTTGGGGCATTTTTTTGTGGCTTTTTATTTATTTTTCCCCAGGGCAAATCGCACCAATAAATATTTCTATTTTCTGCTTTTTTGTTGGTTTTCAAGACCCGTATCGTGTGTGGGTTTCTTTTGTTTTAAGGTACGTTTTGGGTAGCAATAAGTGATGGAGGTAGCGCAGAAAAATGTCTGAACAAAGCTTGGTGAAAGCCTTCAGTGAGGTTTCCCTTGCTTAGCGGATAACATCTACCTACCTAGAGCATGCATTGCTGCTGTTAGTGGCTTTTGCCTTTCTTCATGAAGGATGAGGATGCAGGCAGAGGCTTGCACAGCTCCATTCCTGTCCTTTCCTTTTCAAGCCATCGTTGTCATCCCATAGACGGGGCAGACTCAATGCAGTTAAAGAGGTCCACACACCCCATCCTTTACCTTCACCAGGTAAGCACAGGCAGGGGCTGGCCCCCAAAGGGAGCTGCAGGCAGATCCTGAGGTTCCGGCAGGAAAGGGAACTCCCCAGATGTATTGAACACAAGGTAAAGACCTTGAGTGTTAATTTTTTCCCATCTTATCACTTGCCCCATGCAGCTGACTTGAGTTTAATGCTGGGTAAATGCTCTGCTCCCTGTTGCTGCTGAACTTGACCAGCTGAAATAAAACCACCAAGTGCTCCGTTTTGACATGGAGCTTAATACCTCTATCCTCGCATTGCCAGCCTTCAACAGGCTTCACATTACCCAGTTTAAGCTTAAAGAAATAGCTGGTTTGGGTAGTGGTTTTGCTGGCAGCTGGAGTTTGGTGCAGGCTATAAAACCTAGTGGAGAAGCAGGACAAATGCTGGAGGGATGAGCTACTGATGTGTTGTGCAGTGCCAGAAGCTGCACACCTTGATCTGCCTGGTGATTTCACTATAGATAAAGGATTATTGCAACAAGGAGCTTAGGTTAGTAAACTGGAAAATAATCCTTGAGATACGTAGAACACTTGGATTAGTAGTTGATGAGTCCCTTACAACCCTGCTCCTAGCTTCGAGTCATCATCCAGATAGCTTGGAAATAGAGTAGTATTAACATGGAGATGCATTGAAACAAATCCAACCTTGGGCTGAGGTTAAACTGAGATATTTATCATGGATTTAAACAGGCCTTTGGCTTTAGTGCAAGATGCAAACAGGAGCTGAAAATGTCTTGTCAGACCCCTGGGGATAAGGGAAGGAGTTAAGAGTGTGATTCTCAAGGGTGGGTTGTGCTCCTGCTGTTCCTTAACAGACTGAGCTCATATGGTTTAAAATCCATCCCAATCTGTCTCTTGTCTGTAAGCTCTGCTCTTAGCTAGGCTTAGATTTGGTGAACTTTCTCAAGGCACCTGGCTCTTGGTTCAACCAGATGTGAGGAGCTGGATGGAAATGGGGTTCTCTGAATATGGGCCTCTTGCTCCTTCTGCATCTTTAGCACAGCAACAAATCTGAAGGAAAACCAGCTTTTCAAATAGTAATTTGGGCTGCAGGTTGGTGACTGTTTTCCTTTGGTGGCAGCACCAATTTAAGCAGCCCCCATCCATCATGGGTTGTGCACTTGCAGCATTGCAGTGACCTCTCGGTGGTGCTGGTACCCCCTCAGTGGGGTCAGGGATGCAGCATTTGTCTGCAGGTCAGAGGTTTTTAAACTAAACCAAGTCGAGTTTTCTTTCTTTGATGCTGTCAGTATGTATCTTGGGGTTTGTTTGCTTTTTATTTCCTGAGGCAGCCAAATCTGTCAACTTCCTCAATGTAATGAACTTTCTTATTGTGCTGTGAGGTGGTTTTGTTGTGCTGTTAAGGTTGATTGGAGACTTGAAAAACTAAATGGGTGAACCTTTACCCATCTTCAGTATGAACTCCTCTAGAAGTGGCTGTTAAGCTGCTCTGAATGTCAGCAGTTAACCTCTTCTGATCCTTGGGTGTGCAGGGGTAAGACAACCGATACACTCTGAGCTGGTCCAGTTGATAGCAGGTTACAAATTGGTGTCTCACGTCGGTTTTTGGAAGGTCTTACTCTGCTGTAGCTCTTCCTGTCAGTGTATCTGTGAACCACGTAAGAAAAACAGAAAGAAAACTCAAGCCCAAAAAGATTCTGGGGGCCACTTCAAGAGAGTTATTTTACTTTCCAGCACCTTTATGCATTCATCCGTACGAGAGAAAATGCAGAGAATGGTTTTTCTTCCATTGAAGATGATGGTTCTTGTATTGCTGGAAAAATCTATTTGTATCAAGTGTTCTTATTTATGAGTCATAGTGGTCATGGAATGGTCTGACAGCAGTTACAGTGGGCTTTATTAAACAGCTGCAGGAATAAAATATTGACAGTTAGGATGAGTAAAGGAATGAAGTAAATCATTTCAAATGAAGGCTGTTTGCCATGTTCTCCAGCCGTTCCCAGGGGTGAAGTGCACTAAGTCATCGTGCTAACACATAATGCTTCCGTCAGAGCTGGGGAGCATGTTTTCTTTATTGCTAAATATTTTTAGTTGTTATGAGCTGTCTTCTGACAGTGTTTATTTGAAGGCAATTTGCTGATATTTGGCCATTTCTAGGTTACGGGAAGGAAAGGTCTGCTATTTGAGTGTTCTTCTCTTCAAGATGAATCTAAATGTGGATTTCTTGCCATGGTAATTTGGCCATGAAATAGGTAGGACTCAGAACACCTCCTCGGGAAAGGGAATTGAGCTGTTGAAACATTGCTGGCACTTGGTGGAGGAATGAAGTAGGAGGGAGAACTAGCCTTGTAGTTAAGAGGTCTCCTGCTCTGGTTTTATTCCTTGCTCGCAATGTTAATCTTGGCCTTTTTTTTGCCAAACGTAACAATAAGGATGTGTATGGTATCAGAACATAACAATAAGGATGTGTATGGTATCAGAACATAACAATAAGGATGTGTATGGTATCAGAACGTAACAATAAGGATGTGTATGGTATCAGAACGTAACAATAAGGATGTGTATGGTATCAGAACGTAACAATAAGGATGTGTATGGTATCAGAATCCAGTGTGCCTGTGACACACTGTGCAGCTGCCACCGTGTTCTCATCCAGTGCATGCTCAGAGGTTGGATGAACTTGGTTTTATGGTTCTCAGTTGTCACCAGTGTAGCAGACAGTGAATCATCCTTCACCTTGGGTCTGCAGAGAGCTCTGATTGTCTTGGCTGTGCCATGGCCCCAGAATAGAGTTGGGCCTTTTGGTTTGGGAAAGACCGATTGGCCATCGAGGCCATTCTAAGGGAATCCCAAAGCACGTGCTTGGGGGGGGGGGTCTCCATCCTGTGTGGTGGGAAGAGATTGAAATACTCTTTTGTTCCTATCTGACAACTCCATTTGATTTGCAGAGGAGGCTCGAGGTAATTGTAAATCTAGTCTTTTAATGGGTTTATAATTAGACATTCTATGATCTAAATCTCTGTGTGTCTCTGTTCTCAGGCCAGAAGATGAAAGCGGTAGTTACGGTGGGGTGGAAATGCACCAGCCAAGTGGCTGGTCTTCAGGTTGATTTTCTTTTATATTAAAAAGAAAACTGCTTCAGGAGAGAATAAACTTTGCTCTATTCTGGTGAAGGGGAATTTCCAGAGTTTCTTCTCTTCTCAGAATGCTTTATTTCCCCCAAACCTGTGTGGATAAGCATGTGAGAAAATTGATGTGTATTGCTAAGAGTGTGTCCAAGGCCAGGTTGGACAGAGCCTTGGGTGCCATGGTTTAGTGTGAGGTGTCCCCTGCCCATGGCAGGGGGTTTGGAACTGGATGATCTTGAGGTCCTTTCCAGCCCAAACCATTCTATGATTCTATGGGTGATGATGGTTTAGCTTGTGTATTGTGGAGCCTGATGGATCTTTCTCCTTTGAATGATGTTTTGCTTTTATTTGTGTGAGCAAAGTGCCTGAGAAAACAAGCTCTGATAGTTGTGTTTTTAGGAGCAGATTAGTCCGGTTGTAAGAGCTGGAGGAGCTCTTAGTAGCAGTACCTGGGAGTATTCCTGAACTTGTAGGCTCCATGTGGCATGAAAGCAATAACTGAAGTTTATGTGCATTTAGACTTAACCAGCATTCCTTTGTCACCTCCTTTGTGGTAAAAGGACCTGTTTTAATGCAGCACTCCTTTATGCTTCAGATTAAAACTGCTTCAAGTATGGGCTCAAATTAGTCGAAATGATGAGGGAGAGATTGACTCACCGTTATATTTTGGTTGGGCTGTTTTGCAATGCTGTGAGTCACCGAATGGCTCTCAAAAGGCTCCATGTCCCCCAAATTTGTTGTCTGAATTTATATTTAATATTGCAGTGCTTGTGTCATTCAGCTGAAGCATTCTGAGACTGCTGGAGGACAGCAGTGCAGGAAAGGAAGTAAAAAGCCACTTGGGGGTGGGGGGCTGTTCTGTTCCTGGGCATTGACCTCATGGGGGTGCTTTGAGGAGTTTGGGCTCTAAATGTGGGGAATGGGGATTTCCTCCTGATTTTGCAGAGCCATGAAATGGCAGCCTCAGGCAATAAGGCCATTTTAGTGGTGTGCTGGCTATTAGTAGCTTGTAAGATTGTAAAAGTTAAGAGAATAAAGTGCAGTTTGGAAGCTTTAATAGGAAGGTGCCTTAAACACTGCTTTACTTAAGTGTGCTGTTAGCTGTGTTTATATGATGAGGCAGTTAATGTGCTGTTAGTGAGTTTATCCATGCTATTGTTGACCTGGCGGTAGCAATTGGAAAGCGATGCTGGGGCATTAAGCGTATCTTTACTGAGCAGTCATTCTTTTCTAGCACAGAAGTAGCTACCTAAAGAGTTTCTTTTTTCCTGCCCTTGTTCCCTTTATCACTTACCTGTAACATCTTGTATTGAAGCTCAGTGTGCTCTTTTGTTGTGCTGTTAAAGAAAACAGTGTGCATGTATTCTTATGCGTATTCATGGTAATGAAGAGTATCTCCTAGAAATGGGCATGTGGCTCCACATCAGGAATTTCATTTCTTGTTGGGAAGCTTGGAATGGAAATAAAATGCTGGGCTGCAGTTATTTTGTGGGCTGAATAAAATGCAAGTGACCCAGAGCCAATAGCGCTTAATGGACTGCGCTGTGATCAGGTTGGATGTACCAGGGAGTCTGAATCCCTGTGACAGGAGATAAAAGTCATAAATTCATCAATTTTGCCCTCTGTTTATGACTTGCTCTTTGTGTGGAGAATCCTGTATTCAGACTCTCACCAAAGAAAACCCATCCTTGGGCCTGCAGGAGATGAAGCACCAGTAGCTTCACAAGTTACAGCAGCTTTTCTTCCTCATATTTTATATAAAATGAGTTGTATTTGAAAGCTGAGGAGATGTTCCTGATACAGGAAGCAATTGCTTGGTCATTTGAACAGGCTGGAGTTTGTGCTAAAAGCTTAAGGAGTATGATTTGCCCGAGGAGCACTGCATTGTATAAAGGCCAAACCTAAGGCATAACTGAGATTCAGAGTGATAAGAAGGAAATGGGAGCAGCAGGGCCCTATTCTGTAGGAAAGACCCCAAGATATAACTGCAATATTCTCATGCTGTTCTGTGCCCTTTCGTATATGGGAACAATAACAGTTATCAGCCCTTTGCTGATATTGGAACTGTGTATTTTGCATGGGTACCATGTAATTTTGTGTGCAGAATTTTGGGAGGTTATGCTGTGCATAATAGTTGTTATCAATATAATAACTTTTATTGTTACATACCCAAGTGTTGTGATTTTGTTGTAGTAAAATGGTGTATCTATGTATTTCATCATAGGATGGTTGTAAGGGACTTAAAACTCATTCAGCTCCAACCACCTGCACAGGTAGGGACAACTTCCACTAGAGGAGGTTGCTCCAAGCCTTATCCAACCTGGCCTTGAACACTGCCATATTTTGTATTTGCTTTAGTCACAAACTGGAAATTGAATGGGAACAGCTCAATTTGTGCTGTGTTCATTACAGAACAGAAAACATCAAATCTGGCTTGGTGTAAATAATAATCTCTAGTATTGACTGCCCTTATGGCTTGAATTTTCCTGGGCTGCAGGGTACATTCTGAGATCTATAAACTGAGATGGCTTTTACAAGGCTTTCTGATGAGCTTGTGTTTTCATTGTCCCTGTGCCTTGTTTGCAAAGAGCAGAAAAGGCAAAGGATAAAGCCTGAGCTCCTTCCGAGACAATACCTGATGCTTCTGGTGAAAACAGAGCTCTAAAAAGGCCCTTGTGCAGAAAGGGAAGAACTCCTGTAATCTTGAGCCCTGGGTACTTGTAAACATCCATTGCTAATGAGCCTTCCTCTTCTCTGGAAGGGATCAAACACATTTAATGCTTTTCATGAAGATGCCTAATAAGGCACAGTTGAATGAAGCAAAGCTGTCACTGGAGCCTTCTGTTAAGTTTCTTAGTATAAATGAGTCTAAAACCCAAGTGTTACCTGAGCTTTCCTCCTTGGCTCTTTGGGTTTGGTAAAGATTCATGATCAGTATTAGCTGATTTTTACTCTCAGTTAGAACTGTTCTTGCTGTGTGAGCCCACTGAATCGTAGACGCAGAACACTGCACAGAGTGTATTAAGACCCCAGTGTAATTCCTGTTGTTGTTCTGGGGGCTGTTGGGACCAAGGATGTTTTGTTGAAGGCAGGTAAGAGATTTATTGTGGAGGCAGCACAGCATGTGGGTACCTTCAAAGGAGACTCAATATATGTTGGTCTTTCCTCCGCTTAATTATTCAAGTGGGTAATTAGGTTTGGGGGCAAAATGTGTGCCTAAATGATGTTATTCCAAATAGCAGCAGCAAAGAATTCCTGCATGTTAAGGGATGCCAATTAAGCAAGAATAATTGTGATCATTTTCTTTTAAAGTAGTGCCATGCAGCCATCTGCAAAAAAAGTGTGAAGATGAAGGAGCCAGGAAGATACAATATTGAAACCCGAGTATATTGGTGAAAAAAGGGTTGTGTTGCTGGCAAAAATCACAAAGAAGTGTTGCCAAAATACTTTCTTATAGAAGGTGTGTCTTGCTGGAAAGATAAAGCTTTTCTTCAATAAACTATGGTTGATTATTGAAAGTAATGTGAACTCTGTCAAAATATTATAGTTTCATAGAAGCATGGAATGGTTTGGGTTGAAAGGGACCTTAAAGCTCACCCACCTCCAACCCCTGCCACGGGCAGGGACCCCTTCCACTGAAGCAGCTTGCCCTGTGTCCAACCTGGCCTTGAGCACTGCCAGGGATGGGGCAGCCACAGCTTCTCTGGGCACCCTGTGCCAGCGCCTCAGCACCCTCACAGGGAAGAGCTTCTGCCTTATCTCCAACCTGAACTTCCCCTGTTTCAGTTTGAACCCATCACCCCTTGTCCTGTCACTACACAATCCCTTGTGCTTTTCCTGAGCAGTCAGTTTGGTGTTAAGGGGACTGTTCCCATTCCTGTCACTTCAGTTGGAGAAGAATTCACTGAGCCTCCTGGAACAGTTTTGTTGCTTGCAGGGATGTTTAATGAATTAACATAGAATTTAATGCATTCTTAATTAACTGCTAATGTATGGGGGGAAATCTTCAAAGCTTTCGGACTGAATTACAACTTGCAACTCCGTGTGGTAACCTGTTACGTGACGTACAGGTTAGGTGTCAGCAGGGTTTCAACATGTCCTAGTCACCTCCTGGCTCTACTCCTTGTCCCTGTGGAGTCAGAGGACTGGACCACTGGCGTCACATTAACTCCTGAAGCTATGAGTAAGATGTAGAATGCATGTTTATGAGGAAGCAGATCGTGATAGATGTGTGTGTGAACACTTTCACCTCAGCCTGCCTGGGACACGAGTACAGGAAGTTCAGCAGCAAGTCTGGGTAAGCACAAACCTGTGTCTAGAAACACTTCCAGGCTCGTTGTGAAATGAGTAAGTTGGTAATTGGCCGGCTTAATGTGTGTCGATCAAATGCAGGGCTGGGTACAGTTGTTTAGGATGTGGGCAGAGAGTAAGTAGTGCTGGTTTAACTTAAAGGTAGAGTAAGTAGTGTTGGTTTAACTTCAAACTCTTTAATGGCAATAATGACTTAATTTTCCCCCATGGCTATGGGAAACCAAACTGTGCTTAGTGACCAGAACTCATGGGACAAACCAGTTGGTCAACAGTTATCGGTAGTTATAATAGTAGTAATGTTGCTAGTATAATAATAACACCCATTATTGTTCATATAATTAATAATAGCACTTATTATTGCTCTGTGGCACCAACAGATGATCTGCTTGTGCCCTTCCTTTTGCCAGGTTCAGCAGAAATCAATTCTTTTGCTGGTTTGGGGGTTGGCTCTATGTAAGGAGCCGAGGGCTCTAAAGCCCAGCTTGCTCCTTGCTATTTGAGCAGATGTGCTGGGATTGCGCTCTGCGCAGTCAGAGGTCTGAAGCCAGAAGATCCTTGGCCTGCAGAACTGGGGGTACTGTGTACCAACAGTAGAGCTGCCTGCACCAAAGCACATGAAGAATCATGCTGCCTCTTCCCCTCAACACTTGGAAGCCTTGAAACGTTTCCTCTGTGAGTGGTAGCATCTTGCTGATTGTTCCCAGGAAAGACTTATTGAAATAACCATGGAGGAGTGAAAGGTTGGGGGGGGGGGGGCACAACTCTCCCAACTGGGTAATTAAAGAGAAAATTAAAAGTGGGCTAAGTTGGAGGTTGACTCGTGGCCATGCTTTGAAGATTAAAAGGGCTTTTTTCCTTTCAGCTGAAGGAGGTTGGGGTTGGGAAGAGGAGTTGTGGCTGCAGGAGCACTTGGGCAGCGCTCTGAAGCTGCATTTGCTGTTTGCTTCCTGAGTTGTGAACAAGATACCAGGCTCGCTGAATAGGAGGGTGGTTATCTGCAGTTTCACCCCCCTTTTTAGAAGCATTTAGTCGTGCAGCTCAAAGTTTCCAACCTGCTCACTTGCGGGAGTGCAGGTGGGTTTTTAGGCATCTGAGCAAATGGCACTGAATGCAAGACGATAAGAACATGTTTTGTATAACCAAGTTTTGCCTTTAGAAAGTGAAATTAATGACAATTCAGCTAAAGGATGGAACTTTCCATGTTCTTTGCACAGCCTGTAGCAAGATCAGTCTGCTCTTCTTTTCTGTAGAGAGATTTAGCCTGTGCTTTTCAAGCTATTTGCAGTCACAAAAATGAGAGAGAAAACTAAAATAGGAGCGTGCTAACAGCAAGATAATGCCAAAATAATACCCAAAAAAGACAAAATAGCTACTTCAGCAGATAACACCAGCAGATGTTTCAAGTCTAGATTTAGCATATGAATTTGCCTATCTGCTCCATAGCATTGAACAGGTCAGAGCTGTTGGGCTGACTGTGGGTTTTCGCTATGGCTAGAGCCTGTGAGCGCACCTAGGATGTGCTCTGATGTTTGAGACGTGAGGGGATTGAAGTCCTAGATGTGAAGTCTTAACTGTAGAGTTCCAGTTTACAGCTTTATAGATGTAGGGTTATTACATACTCGGGTTTATTAGGGTTGTTCCCTTGGCTGAGTTATTGCATATTGAGTTTGGGTCATCATTTGAGCGCATGATCATAGAATCATAGACTGGTTTGGGTTGGAAAGGACTTATAGATCATCTAGTTCCAACCTCCCCTCTAGATATGTCTAGAAATTGGGAGGCAGGGAAGAATGATTTGAGCTTTAGGCTTCAATTGCAGCATACCTGAAGCTCCAGGAATGACGTAGGTGTCCGAGGTGGTTTATGGACATGGTGGATACAATCACAGACCACAAAACTCACATTCCTTCACCTTCATTTTTGAAACCCTTTGATCTGTGCCTGTGGGGTATGTGCCTTTGGCTTCACCACTCTTTTGTTGTTGCTTTTCCTTGGAAATGATTTCTTATTTCTTGCCCAGAAGTCAGCCATAGGTATTTTTAAAGGCACTTCCATCTGGTAATTACTTCTTTACCAAGAAGAACCATTGGTCTGCTTTGATGTACATCTCAGACCGTAAATCTATCTTCTAAAGCACTGTATTCTCTAACTGGAAAAGTGGAATTCACTTGTGGACTGTCTCTAGGTATCCTTTCTGTGAGGATAGGGTGTTTTAAGGGGTTGAGTCACCTACAAGAGATCTGTGCCTAGGACCGTGTGTCCCTCCTTGAATTAAATAGTAAGTCAAAGCAATTTCAGTAATTCTTTGTGATGCAGGATTAGGGAAGAGAACAGGTGTTTGTATATTAAAACTTATCTTCTAGTGAGT
Source organism: Lathamus discolor (assembly GCF_037157495.1). Classification (NCBI taxonomy): domain Eukaryota; kingdom Metazoa; phylum Chordata; class Aves; order Psittaciformes; family Psittacidae; genus Lathamus; species Lathamus discolor. The sequence continues at coordinate 1,967,854 of NC_088905.1, forward strand.
GCTTTTCCAAAGAATTTCTAATTCAATGAGTTAATAAATGTTCCTATAAGAGCAAATGTAATGGCTTCGTCTTTCTGCTGTTCTGAGTTGTGGGTGGAAGTGGATCTATTTATTCTGGTATGTGATGCTGTTTTATTTTTTGCTATATTCTGGGAAGTGTATTCTGGAAGATGTTCATGGGAGGCTGCTGGATAAATTGAGTCTTTTCGCTGATGTAAAAGGTTACATACTTGATATGGGTTTGGTACGAAGAATACTTAAATTAGGAGATAGCTACAAATATCCCTGGCAGTGTTCAAGGCCAGGTTGGACAGGGCTTGGAGCAAGCTGCTCTAGTGGGAGGTGTCCCTGCCTGTGGCAGGGGTTGGAACTGGATGAACTTAAGCTTCTTTCCAACTCAAACCATTCCATGATTCTGTGAAATGGACAAATGAAGTTGGGACTCTCATTTAGCCGTCATAAATGAAATGAGGCATCCCACACCTCATTCTCCCGATGGTACAGGATGTTCTTGCAAAGAAGACGGACAGCAGTGCTCTGAGGAGGTGCCTTTGAAACATCTGCATACTTGTGAGGCATCTGCTGTGCTGGAGCCAGCTGCTTTAAGATAAGTTGTGGAACAGAGAACCTCTTCTTAACAGTTTCTCAGTGACTGCATCAGACTTGTCTTTTTGGTGTGTGTGTTTCTTCTTATTACCTGCAATATGTGAAGGTTCAGAACAGTGATTTCATTACAGGTGTTTGTGGTCGCAGTATTACATTTTGATCCTGTGAGAGAACCACTGCATCCATCCCTACACGCTCGGTGTTTTCAGTGCAGTGGAAATAGGTGACTTCAAGGAGGAATTTTGCCCTGGCTCTGAGTGCTGCCCAACTGGGGAGGTGGCCTCAGAATCAATATTCAAACTCAGAACATTGCCTCTGGGATGACAGTTAGTTCACAGTGTGTGTCTACGGGCAGGTATTTGTAATTTGACTAGTGCACTCTGAAGTATTTGTTTCATCCTTAAACTGAACACTGTGTCTGAGAAGAATGCCCAAAATTGTATTTTCTCATAATCATCAGAAGTGAACTCCTCCGAGGAGTAACATTTTCAAGTGAGAGAAATCCTCTCATCAGTTTGAATTCCTGATACTAAGCAGGTAATCAAAATGATGACTGGCTCTGTAGGATCGTCGTGACACCGTTTCCCGCACTGAATTGTCTGCTGTGATTTCACTTCCATCAATAAATTGCAGCAATACACGGAGCTTTTCATCTGCTCACTCCTGCCTGTTTTTCACGCTATTGCAGACTTTGCAGGTGCACTGTAAAATATGCCACTGTCTTGAAGCAGTAGTCACAAGAGTTATGTCTTGAATTAATATTCATCTCAAGTAGGGCATTGATTAAGCACCTTTCACTGCAAGGAAATGGAACCAACCAACGTGCGATCAGGTCAGACTGTTGATCACATAAGGTTTTAAGTGAAGGCATCCGGATGAGGGGGTGGTTTATTTGAACTGAATTATTGAGTGTAAATACTTAAGTAGTCAGAAATAAATCTTCTGAGTGATGAAATTCTCTGCTCACCAGTGATGAATGTTGGAGCGATTAGTTTTAATGGTAAGGTAAATAGGCAAGGCTTGTTTAATGGGATACTTAAGTTATGTTACTAGCTTTGAACTCAAGTATACTTTGAACTCTGATATTCAGGGCAAGCAGCATTAGAGTCCTGACGTGGTTTAATGCAGCTATATAAAACCAGTTCTGGACACTGGAGTAAAAAGCAAATGGCTTATTTCTTCCAAAACCTTACGGATTTGTCTTGCCATTGATCTTAGTCCCGTGGTTCCCTGTGAGCACATCAAATGCTCAAACCTGCAATAATTGCTAGTATATTCCTCCAAAATCTTGTATATCAATAATCAGTCTGTGGAGTTGTGGTACAGCAGTCAATGTTTTATGGTCTTAAAGCTTAAGATAGTCTTAAAACTTGGTCTTTAAAGTCTTAAAACTGAAGATCCAGTGATGCTTGCATTAAGGGTGCAAGTTTTCTCCATATTGAACTAAGCTGGTGTTTCTCTTTGTGAAAACATTTGGAATTCAGCATTAAAAAGCAAAGGAAAGGATCTACCAACTGGAAAAGGAGCAAGCAGAGGAAGAAACTTTTCAACACCTCTTTGCGGTGGAGCTTTAATGCTGGCACATAAAGTGGTTTTCTCTACGCACACATTGCATAAAGTGATCGGTGGAGATAGTTGGCTTTCTTCCATGCATTCTTAGGAAGTGATGAATAAAGAGTATTGCACGTAATAAGTGTCAGCTTCCAATTAGCTCGGCCCTATTCAGTCGTTGGTTCTTTGATGCAAGAACAAGCACATGCCGATTTCTGATGTGCTGGTGATCTGCAGCTTTCAGGTCTTGACAATGAAGGAGAGCATAAAAACCTCTATGTTTTAACATACTCCAAGCTTGTGTAAGCGGCCCCGCTGACCAGCGGGGGGAGCTAGATGGTGCCAGCGATGCGGCTGTGCTCCCAGATTTGGGCTTAAAAGGTGTGTTTCAGGTAAAGTGAGCTCCTTGTGCTGTGCTCTTGGCTGGCTCTCAGCTGAGTAGAAACCTGGTGCTTGGGTGCTACTTCCTGGTGACCTATTCTAGTTATCACTTGCAAGTATCAGAGTCCACGACTGGTTTGGGTTGGAGGAGACCTTAAGATCATCCAGCTCCAACCCCTGCCACGGGCAGGGACCCCTTCCACTGGAGCAGCTTGCTCCAAGCCCCTGTGTCCAACCTGGCCTTGAGCACTGCCAGGGATGGGGCAGCCACAGCTTCTCTGGGCACCCTGTGCCAGCGCCTCAGCACCCTCACAGGGAAGAGCTTCTGCCTAAGAGCTCATCTCAGTCTCCCCTTTGGCAGGTTAAAGCCATTCCCCTTGGCCTGTCCCTTCATCCGTTGTCCAAAGCCCCTCTCCTTTTAGCTACTTTAGGTATTGAAAGACTGTTACAAGGTCTCCCTGGAGCCTCCTCTTCTCCAGGCTCAGTTGTATAAGTGGGGTGTCCCATTAATAGTGCAATCACATAGTGTATTTGGAGAGGTGATTACTCACCTTGTGAGACGAGGGGATCGTGTACAAACTTGATGGCAGACTTAAGGCAGGGGCTGTGATGTGACAAATGATAAAGTGATGCTTGGGAGTATAGGACAGCCTTAAGCCAGTGTTGTTCTCCTGCAGAGAGAGGGGTAAATCAGTGAAAGAAGATACACGCAGATTCATTTCTGTTGTTGTTTCAATCCTCTCACTTCTACTCCTGTGTCCTTTTCCCTCTTGCTTTGCCCTGCAGCCTCAGCATCCCTGTTACACAGCATTTTCCATTAGGGAAGTGAATGTGCCCGGCACAGGTTATATTGTGTGTTTTCAGTTCTCAGCGAGGTTGTGGATTGCTAAACGTTATCTTATGGAACAGAGCTTTTTGATCCGGGACCTCTTCAAAACTGCCTAATAGCTGCTAAAAATACCTCCACGCGAGCCTCTACAACAGAGGCTTATGGAAATGGAACCTGATGGAGAAAAATCCCCATCCTGATTACAGCACTGGAGTCAGGCATGTAAATATTTATGGAACTTGAATTTGGGGGGCGGGGGGGGGTGTGCAGCTGGGTTTTCTGCCTTTAGCACTGCAGGTTGTGTAAAAGGCTTGGACCTCCTCCCAGGGATGATGTGTTCGCACTCCGCTGTTACAGGGACTGTCCTTTCGCTTACTCGTTGTAACTGAGAGGGTGTAGTAACAGTTTCTGACCGTGTGGTGTCTTCCCGCAGTTGAGGGGTTGTGTAACGCGCAGAGATTGTGATTGGGCACAGGACAGTTATACAATGGAGCGAGCCCAACCAGCTTATAAAAATCCTCCTTCGCTATGTCTGCATCCTTTCAGGCTGCAGCTTGCAGCTCGCGTCTTGCACTCAGCATAGGCTGCAAGGAAAGAGGTGGAGGAATTGCCTGGGTCGGGCTCTAGAAGTCAGTGCAGGATTCTGGAGGTAAGAGCTGCTTTCAATTCAGCGTTAATGGGATGATTACCAAGATTCAACTGCTTTAGTGCGGGCATTATAAGGTAAGGAGACTTAAACCTGCCAAACTCAGGTTTGTAATAACTTAAGTTTCACTGTCTTAAAGGTTTGAGGACTTCTCATTGTAAAATGAGAGACTCAAAAGCATTTACCCTTTTTCCTAAAAGTTCCTAAACTTGGTTAGGAAACTGCTTCCCAAACTTTAACTTCCTTGAATTTTTAAAATGGGAGAATTAGATCTAAGGTTTGTGTAATAAAAAAGATCTAAAGAATGCTTGACCCCAGAAGTACAGCATCTTGGTTAGTCTTTGAAAGCTTCTTGAATTCCACAGCTTTTATTAAGTTCTGTTAAATGGAAGTGAAATACTTAGTTGAAGCCAAGCCGAATAGGTCAACTCAGTGTAAAGTTTTCAAGTGTGTAATCAGTTACTGGTTTTATATTGCTTACTGGACTAGAATCCTTCTCTTTCAGCAAGGAGTGAGTATCTGTTTCAAAAGCCTTTGGAAAGGAGCTTCGTATTCAGAGTTGAAAAAGTTGGCACATTCCCCTGATTTGCTTAATAAATGTAATTTTTCCTAGATGAGTCTCTAACTTCATCTTTGTTTTAATGTGATTAAGGTCTTGGAAGGAAAAGAAAAAGTAGCTTTCATCAAAGTGCCAAGTAGAAGTACAAAGAAAGCTGAGAAAGGAACCAGTGTGTGCTCAGGTTGCTTTTGGAATGCCGTGAAGGAGCTTAATGAACTGTGTATTAATATCCATAATGATGTGGAGGTAGCTGAATTCTGAGGTTATTAGTGCTCCACAGGGGGACCAAGAGGATTGTATACTATTGTAAGTCAGATGAATGTGTGCCATAAACAGTGAGAGAGGTATATGGTGCTGCAAGTAAGGCTATAAAGTAGTGATGTGTTTGATAAAGAACAGTGATCCACTATTTCATCTTTATTTACTGCGAGCATCATTGCTACCTAGAGAACACTGCAGGTGTCATTTGATATCAGTCACTTCATGTCAAGCTGTGAAAGTGTTATCTCCTACATCTTGCTTCTGTGAAACATTATCTTATGACTTCTGTATAGTTCCTTCCTGGTCCTTCGTTAGGACTCTGTTAACACAGACCATCAAGCACGCTGGTGGGATCTCATGCGAAGGGTAGTGCATGTGCTGCACAGAAATTGGGTGAAACTTGCCTATTGGAACAATAAAATGAGAGGAACAGGGTGAAAGATGAGTGAGGGACAGCTTGACTGATGTTTTTGGCCAAAATCGCCTTCAGCTTGACCCATACTTACTGGAAATACTCCTATTTCAGATATTTGTGTTTCGAATCACAGCCTAAATAAGCTCTGATGAAATAACTTGAGGAGTTTGAAAGCTGTGAGATGCTTTGTTAAACGTCTCGGTTGGATTTAAGTCTCTCCTCAACAAGCTCATTCACACAAGGAAGTTAATGAGATTTAGCTAATGTGCTTTAAATCAACAGAAGGTTGGAGCTCGGCATAACTTTCCTGGGTGTCTTTGTACAGACATGCCCTAATAACGTTGGTCAGTTGTTAAGACATTCTATATTGGATGGCAGTCAAAATACCAACTACTTAAAAATTCATTAGTGCCTACAAAGAAAGAAACCGTTTGTGCTTTGAAGACCTACTTTGAAGTGAGGGGAGAGACTAAGGACCGAAACTTCTTAAAGTGCCCATCAGCTCTTGTGTTTTAGAACCTAAATGTGAGGTGGTTTGAGCAGGTTTAGCAGTACTTTGTTTCTGCAGCAGGTTTAGCAGTACTTTGCCTTTAGAGCAGGTAAAGGGAGGTGATGTCCGTCTGTGTAGTGTTGTGTTAGGAACTGAAAGCGTAATTCTCTGGTTTAAGTGTGGATGGAGTTGGGTTTGAGTGAAGCGGGGAGGAGGGAAATAGAATCACAGAATGGTTTGGGATGGAAAGGACCTGAAGATCATCCAGTTCCAACCCCCCTGCATTTCAGTGCAGTTTCATTTCATGGCTGCAAGAGACACCTGGTAGAGATAAACCATGAGTATTTTTCGGACCAGAGGCTCAGTTGCCAAATAGCCTGAGGAAAAGCTCTACTTACGACTAAAAGGGGAAGATGGTTTCTACATGTAGCAACAGAAGATTCCGCACGAGTGCTGTGCAGCGTTTTGCACCTCTCTAAGATGATGAAAACCCCCTTGGAAGGTTCAGAAGATGCCCTTTGGGCACATGTATGTATCTGGCAGAGGGGAGCTGAGGACCTTGTGGGCACTGTATCCAAGTACCCATCTGGAGATGTAAGAACTCGTGAAGCAATTGAACTTGTGGTTGTGGGGCTGCAGACAGCACTTTGGTTGCATCATGTTAAGTACTTGTTGGCTCGCTCATGAAGTACTTGTTGAATGCGTAGAAATGGGGAGGACCTTTTTGCTTTGTAGGAAAACATCAAGCAACTTTCTGGAGAGCTTTGAATAGTAAAGTTGCTACTGTTTCAATTGCTTGTGATTTGGTCATTATTAGTGTAAATCCCCATGGTAATGTATTATTTGCTTTTGAACAGCTTCTCAGAAATACATTTTTCAGGCTTCTTGTATTTTAGATCTAAGGCAGAAGCTCTTCCCTGTGAGGGTGCTGAGGTGCTGGCACAAGGTGCCCAGAGAAGCTGTGGCTGCCCCATGCCTGGCAGTGCTCAAGGCCAGGTTGGACACAGGGGCTTGGAGCAAGCTGCTCCAGTGGAAGGGGTCCCTGCCCGTGGCAGGGGTTGGAGCTGGATGAGATTTAAGGTCCCTTCCAATCCAAACTATTCTATGATTCTATGTCCCTGGTGCTGTAGGAGCAGTATTAGCTGCTTGACCTAACGGCACTTTTTAAACACTAAACAAAGTAAATGGGGTGCATTTATTTCTGCCTTAAATTCTTCATTGCTGTCCAGTGCTACAGGAACTGAGCATTTACCTTTAGTCACAGTCTGCGGTGCACTGGTTCCAGAAAGAGCTCTGCAGTGCTCACAGTACTTGGTGCTGCGCACATAGAGTGGGTTTTAAAACTGACTTTGTCTTCTGCTCAGACTTGGTAAGCTGTAATGATAAAACACCCTGATGTGCAGGGGGTCCAGGGGGTCCTTTCCACGTCTCTCACCAAAACCACAATCTCGGATGTAGAGGATGCCTTGATTTGTGTTTAAACACATCACGTGCCTGGGTTTGAGATGCCAAGCGCTTGAAACTGCTCCTGGAGGTGAGGGAACTCCAGATGTGCTGCTGCAGTTGAGGCTCTTCACCTCAAGTGTTTTGAGCTTATTTAAAGTGCAGGTGAAGCTGACCTCGGCTGGTGCTGGGTTGGACAGCTGCTTGTTGAGCATCACCTCTGCTCGAAGGAGAACATCATCGTTATTTGCACGAGCCTGACAGCTCATTACAGACAATACACTGCAGATTGTAATTAAGCTGTCACCTTAACTTGGTTCTAATCTCCTCACTGTATGCAACTGAACTCTCTTGGCTCTTCAGCCATCTGTAAAAGCCAAAAAGGTCCCTGGTTGGTTCTGACACGGTTCCTTCCTCGGGGCAGTGCGACATGTGCTGACCAGGTGCCGTACCTCTGTTAGTGCTCCTGGGAGCTCTTCCATCCCTGTGCTCTAAAGAATGTTCTGTTTCCATTGCCAGCTCGTTTTAGAACCATGCCTGTAGTGCTTCCTTTATGAATATTTCCCTTGCACAGCAGTGTAGGGCCACCAAATGTAGGTCAGTTCCTGATTTTCCACAGTTGAAGTGGAGAGGAACGCAGCTACTGATGTAATTCTGTTGATACTTCTACTATGCTACGAGCTTACCTTTCAGACTAGCTAGGGTTCGCCTTTGTAGGGGATCTACAAGAAACCTGGAGAGGGGCTTTAGACAAGGACCTGTAGGGACAGGACAAGGGGAAAGGCTTTAACCTGCCTGAGGGGAGACTGAGATGGGCTCTTAGGCAGAAGCTCCTCTTCCCTGTGAGGGTGCTGAGGCGCTGGCACAGGGTGCCCAGAGAAGCTGTGGCTGCCCCATCCCTGGCAGTGTTCAAGGCCAGGTTGGACACAGGGGCTTGGAGCAAGCTGCTCTAGTGGAAGGTATCCCTGCCCGTGGCAGAACACCTTTAGATCAGCTTATTACAAATGTGGGTCCATGAGCTTTATAGCATTGACAGTGCAGCCTGAACACACTCATTGCTTGCCAGCTCTGGTGCTGCCAGTCTGATGACACCTAAGAAATTGTGGGCTCTTCTAATGGACGTTAAAACCCCCCAAACAATCAGAAAGGCCCCAGCATGCTTTTTCCCCAAGCGTGGTGTCTGGAGGTTACATTGGTTCTGTTTTCCCCAACCTTTGCATTGCCAAGCGCAGAATTCAAGCATTAAAGGCCCTCAACCATAGCATTGTAGAGATAATGCCGTTACAGGAAATCTGACTTTTATTGGGTTTTTAATATGCCTTTTGTAGTTGTTACTGGGTGTTCTCAGGCTCATATGAAAACACAGAGAACGTTTGCAGGGTGGTTCAGCCAAAATCTATATCAAGTGATGCTGCTTTTAAAGAAAGCAATGCATCCAAGGGAGAAGATGTGTATATTACAGTTGCTTTTAATGGGGTTCATGGTCCATTTTTCCTTCCCATGTTAGTAAGCTCTTTATGTTTATTTTATGTCCTGCCCAAGTTAACTCTTGAATCTAGTAAGAGATGAGTTTTCCAAGTATCTTTTAGACTGATTTGCATGCACTTTGGTACCTTGTGAAACAGAAGCTTTTCATACAGCCTGTCTTGCTATATGGGCAGGTTTCTCTATATGAAAACCTTTGTTGTATACTCCAAGGTATACAACAGGTTTTTGTTTGTGGTAGAGGTTCTAGAGCGATGAGTTGAAGGCAGAAAGTACAGCAGGAAAAAGAAAGGTACGTTTCATCAGTTTTGCATTGTGCATCTCCAGCTGTGATGGTTCCTATCCCTTTTCTAGCAGTTTGAATGCAATTTCTTGAACTTTGAAATGCAGCTTGTTTAAACAAAGTTGGCAAAAGAGGGAATGGGGTGTTAGGAGTCAGGAAAAGGCAAAGTGTGAGAGGCACCATGGTGTCAAACCAGGCACTACAGTGGCTTTGTGTCCTGTCCTGATGGTACCAGATCTGTGTGCGTGGAGTAAAGGCAAAGGTGTCAAGGTGCAAAGCTTTCCCTGGCTACGAGGGCTTTCCTCTGGTGAACTTGCACCTGGACTATCCCCCTGCAGTAGGCTGCTTGTCTCAATACTCATCTTATCTAAGCCCTTGTAAACCCATGTCAGCGTTTGGCCTTCCTGGGTTAATCATGTATGAGCAGTGAAGATAATTTGGTCTAGAAAGAGATGGATGTTAATCAGTGTCTTGGTGGAAATTTCACTTGTAGCCTTTCTGTTAGATCCAGGGCGGCTGATAATCCATTGCGCTGGGTGCACCCAGCTGATGCTGAATGAGGTTTATCTCTGTTTTCCATTCCTTTATAGCTTTTGATCAGTTGGATTTGTTAGGGAAGGCTATAAAATGTCAGTCACCTCCCTTAGCTATGCTTGGTAGGTAAGAGGTCTGAGAAAGAAGCATGATACCTTTCAGATGTCCTCGTCTGCTGCTGCCTAAAGATTTCTGGTTCCATTTGATTGCAGCATAAAAGTCTTCTGAGACTCTCATTAGTATCTGTTCCATTAATGCAAGAAAAGTCTGGGAGGTTGTTCTCCTTGTTTTCCTTGCCCTGACACATGTGTTTGTTGTTAGTGTGCAGGTACATGTGTGGACACAAAACACCCTCCCTCTTTCTAGGAAAAGCAGCTGAGGAGGCTGGTTTTACCGGTTAATTTGAAGTTGCTTCTTCATCACTGTCTGGGAGCCCTCATCCTACACTGTCATTGTAGGTGTTGTGTTTCAGCACTCAAGAATTAACCCAAAGCACAGCTTACGTCTGTCCTCTCCTGCTGTACTCCTCAAGACCAATTCCCAAGGAAGGATCCCATCTTCTTTGAGAAGATAGCAGTCTTAGTGTTGTGCAATGCGAAGTGAAATAAGATTATGTGGTCTTTTCTTTTGCATCAGTGGAGATGTTAGTTAATGCTAACTAAGAAGCTTATCATGCCAGAAAACCTTAAACCAGCTCCCCTTGATGGCAGGTTTCCTGCTGATGTAACTCTCTCAGTGGTGTTTTATTGGCATGGCCGCCTTTGTTAGGGAGGTGTAATTGTGCCTTTTCCCTTTTCCTTTCCAATGCGAGATGATAAAGCTGCCAGACCAAACCACGCCTGTCTCCATCACTGATTTTCTTGGAGAATAAAACCTGTCTCCGTCGACAGAAAAAGGCAGATGCTTTTCTTGTCTGTTTTTTCATGTGTGCTTCAACAAAATCCTTCACCCTTTACCATAGAAGCACACAAACCCCCTCCAAAAACCCCACCCCAGACACCCCTCCTGCCCCCCCCAGACCTTGACCTGCCTCTTGCCTCTGACCTGCTCATATCACTCCCAGGACTACCCAGGCAGCCTGGAGAGGAAGGTTCCTGTAGGGATTTGAGGTGGAAGCAGACAAACTAATTTAATGCTGCTCCTCATGTCTGGAGATTGGCACTTCTGATGAGAAGTTGGTGGTTACTGGAAAAATGGGGATGCCTTTTTCTTTCAGTTGAGCACTCAAACTGGTTTGCTCCTTCAGTCTTAAGTGAGAAATAACTGATTATGCTCCTAATACTTAGGAAACAAGGCTTAATGAAACCCTTATTTGAAGGCAGTACTTTGCATTCCATTTGGGTTTAGTTAGGAGTGCTCAAGGGTATCTCAGTGCCCAAGTGCTGTTTCTTAGGTATGGCTCTTGAAAAGTGAGATTGCTTTGAAAGATTAATCTCTCTTAAACCTCAATTTTCTAGCAAATGGGCAACTAGCAGCTATGAAGAGGTTCCAAAACATCAGTACGTGCTCATTTCTCACCCAGTCCCCTGGTTGAAGGGTCTTTGTCCAGTTTCGTTTTATTGCCATTCCAGTTGACATCCAAACTGCTGGCGTGTTCCTGAGCAGCGTTTTGGAAGAGAAGCTTAAGAAAGAAACCAAACCCCACTTTTTGGGGTTTCTGATACCTACATAGCTGTGGGTTTTGAATGTCCCTTAGTGGCATTTCCACCTCTAGCAATTATAGAGTCACAGAATGGTTTGGATTAGAAGGGAACTTAAGATCATCCAGCTCCAACCCCCTGCCATGGGCAGGGACCCCTTCCACTGGAGCAGCTTGCTCCAAGCCCCTGTGTCCAACCTGGCCTTGAGCACTGCCAGGGATGGGGCAGCCACAGCTTCTCTGTTCAACCCATCCCAGTGTTCCATCACCCTCACAGGGAAGAACTTCTGCCTAAGAGCTCATCTCAGTCTCCCCTCTGGCAGGTTAAAACCATTCCCCTTGGCCTGTCCCTGCAGGCTCTGATGAAGAGTTTAAAATACCTGCTTGAGTTTAAAATACCTGCTTGAGTTTAAAATATCATTAACTTGCTATGAGTTAGAAAAGGCCATTCTTGGGGTTCTGTCCTGTACTTTCCTCTGTACCAGAACTTGTTTCACCTCAGCCATCTGCACTGCACTTTCTTCTTTGAAGCCCAGGAATCACAGACTGCAAACTGGGTTTGCTGCCAGCTTTTCTACGCTGCCCTGTGGGAAATTGAAGTTCAAATCCCTTCATTCATGTTCCTCAGTCTTGGAAATGGCGAAAGTGTAGGTGACGTTGGACTGGCAGCTGCAAGGAGGAGATGTGGGAACTGTGCTGTAATGACCCGCTTGGGAAAAGCAAAGAACCAGTAAACTGTATGATCTTCCCTGTTCCTGTGCCAAAATAGAAGTGCTACTAATTACATAGTACAAAATACACAGTTTTATCCTGAAGCAGTTTCTTCAGCATCATCAGGCAGATGACTTTGAACATCCCTCATGCCACTGAGCTAAGTTCAGGTGAGGGTGTTCCTGTCTGAAATACTGCACTCAGCTGTGCTTCACTGTCCCCTTAGTCTAAGCTTCCTGGAAGCTTTTGACTTCCAAAGGGGCTGTTTGAAAAGGAAGGATTTAGTTACACAGAGGTGAACTTGTGAGTAAGTCTACACATTTACGCTCTTTGATGGCACAAGTAATGTTTTCAATGGATGTTTGGTAGCAAACTCTCCTCTCTTGCTGCATAGCTGGGGTACAGGAGTCCTTTGTTCCCAAAAATGCCATGGAAATGGCTATGATATTAAAACAAGATCAAGGTTTCAACATAATTGAAGACCACAAGAGAAGACTGAGAGAATAATCAGCACATTCCCATCCTGAAAGAACCTGAAAATACTTTAAATGCTCATCTGTTAATGATCAAATCAAAAAGGAATGATAGGAGTTGGTGAGTCATGAGCGTGAAGGGGAACCAGGGCTGCAGGGCACAAGTCTTTGTTCATGTATCTTGGGTAATGAAGAAAAAATGAATTTCTCTCTTCAATTCTAGGTGCCATTGATGCTAATGATACTTAAAAAAGCAACCCCGATGCCCCAGCTGGATTACTGAGTGCTTCAGAGATACCTGGACGTGCTGCTGTGGAAATAAGGAATTGTCCTTAGTCCTTGGCCTCTCACCCCAGAGCATCCCCTTGGGGACTGAATGCAAGTCCTTGACATTCTGGAAACGATGGGGATTGGTAAGAATACCACTTCAAAATCGGTGGAGGCAGGAGGCTCAACGGAAAGCAAATATGAGGATGAAACTAAACATCCCACCTTTTTCACCTTGCCTGTAAGTAACACATCCAGGTACTGTATGGTCAAGCTCAGCGCGAACGGGTTAATAATGCTTTGCTCTAATCGTGTTGTGCAAAGTGTTTATTTCCACATGTAGTTATTGAAACCTCCTTTCCACTTGTTGTTTATATATAAACATGGCCAATTATGGTGTCTGTGGTTATTTCATACGTGTGCTCTAAAGCAGTGCTGGTCACAGGACATGCAACACCCCAGGCAGCTCCTCATGAGAACAGTTAGAATCGTGGCATGGTTTGGGTTGGAAGGAACTTTAAAGCTCATTCAGTTCCAACCCCTTGCCATGGGCAAGGACACCTTCCACTAGAGTAGGTTGCTCCAAGCCCTGTCCAACCTGGCCTTGAACATCCCATGTCCAAAGCCCCTCTCCAGGTTTCCTGCAGCCCCTTTAGGCACTGGAGCTGCTCTCAGGTCTCCCCTTCAGGAGCCTTCTCTTCTCCAGGCTGCCCCAGCCCAGCTCTCTCAGCCTGGCTCCAGAGCAGAGCTGCTCTAGCCCTCGCAGCATCTCCATGGCCTCCTCTGGACTCACTCCAACAGCTCCACATCCTTCTGGTGCTGCTGCCCCAGAGCTGGATCAGGACTGCAGTGGGGGGTCTCCCCAGAGCACAGCGGAGGGGCAGGATCCCCTCCCTCAACCCGCTGCTCACACTCTGGGGGTGCAGCGCTGCACATGGCGGGGTTCTGGGCTCAAGCACACAAAAACCCCAGCCTGTGTTTGTGCTGGGGGTTGCCCTGACCCTGTGGCAGGACTTTGCACTTGGTCTTGGTTGAACTTTATAACATTTCCATGGTCCCAGCTCTCCAGCCTGTCCTGGTCCTTCTGGATCTCATCCCTTCCCTTCAGTGTGTCACCCGAACTACACAGCTCAGTGTCATTGGCAAACTTGCTGATCGTGCTCAATCCCATGTCCATGTCACTCACAAAGATATTAAATGGCTCCAGTCCCAACACCAACCCCTGAGGAACACCACTCATCACTGATTTCCACTTTGACATCGAGCCATCAACTGCAGCTCTTTGAGTGTGACCATTCAGCCAATTCCTTCTCCGCCAAGTGGTGCATCCATCAAGTCCATGTGTCTTCAGTTTAGAGGCAAGGGTATTGTGAAGGACAGTGTCATCAGATACCTTGCAGAAATCCAGATAGATGGCATCAGTCGCTCTTCCCTCATCCACCAATGCTGTAGCCCTGTCCCACTGTTGACTGTCCTACTGCAGAATTCACCAGCCCCTGGTTATGTCCTGATCTGTTTAAGAGGAGGAGACAACAAGGAAACATTCGTTGTCTTTTTCTTATTCAGGTTTTCTGTTATATAGTTCTGTTGTGCACATCTGCCTCTTAAGAACTCTTCCCATCAGTCTCCTGATGGTTCCTTCCCACCCTCAGTGGACACTGTCCAGGCTTTGGGGAGCTGTATGTGATGCCTGTCTATAGCATGTCTAGGAATATAAATGATTGCTTGCCATGCTTGTAATGGTTTGTGAGAAGATGGCAAGTACCAGGAGAGAAAACGGAGTGACCTGAGGTGGGATCCCAAACAGAATGTTCATTTGAAGACCTTGTGTTTCTTTTTCCTGTTGTTTTATTTCTAAGGTTGTGATAAATGGTGGAGCAACATCCAGCGGTGACCAGGATACAGAAGACACCGAGCTGATGGCCATCTATACTACAGAAAATGGCATAGCAGAGAAGGTACGTAGTGCTTTCCTTCTAGGTGAGAACTCATTCTTGCTTTCTCAGTTCTCTTATTTGTCCACACTGGTTTTACTGGGCTGAGAGATTTCCTTTCTCCCATCAGCCATGCTGACTTGCAGATTCAGATCAGGCTTGGGGGAGCTGTGTCCTTGTGACTCTTCTGGTCACACATTTTGGTTGCAGAACACAGGGGGTGACTCAGCAGATGTTAGAAGCACTTTGACCTGGCACCAAAATCTGTAACAGGCAGTTTTCTGATTTCATTTCCATTGGCCTTTTGCATGATTTCCACGGTAAGGTCATTCTGTGCTGTTCTTCAGTCCTTAACTACTTCTGCATTTAGTCAAACTGGTAGTATTGAGCGCCTTCAAAAGCAGAAGCTCTCTCATTCTCTTTCCTCCAAGCTCCAATCTCATAAACATATTTTTTCTAGTCCTCTTTCCAAGTAGGGGGCTGCTTATTATCATAGAGTGACAGCTTTATGAATGGATTTCAGGTCATTCCTAAACACCCTGGAACGTTTTTCCTTAGGATATTGATGATTGTATCTTAGATCATTCAGGATCAACAACCCAGTTGAGGCCTCAAAGGGAACTGGGGTTGTTTAGTCTGGAGAAGAGAAGGCTCAAGGGGGACCATAACCCTCTCTACAGCTGCCTGACAGGAGGATGTAGTGAGGTGAGGCAGGCTCTTCTCCCAAAGAACAAGGGATGGGACAAGAGGAACCGGCCTCAAGCTGCACCAGGGCAGGTTTAGATGGAGCTGAGGAACAGTTCCTTCCACAGAGGGTGCTCAGGCACTGGAACAGGCCGCCCAGGGCAGGACTGCAGGCACCGGCCCTGCAAGTGTTCACACACTGTGGAGACGAGGCCTCAGTGCCATGGGTTAGAGGTGGCCTTGGCAGTGCTGGGAATGGTTGGACTGGATGAGCTTAAAGTTCTCTTCCAACGTGGTTGATTCCATGATTCAATGCGGTTGTGATTTTTCCAGGTTTTTTCTCCATTCCATCATTCCCCAAGCCTGTTCAATAACATCCTTCCAAGTAGCTATGGTGTGAATCTGCGCTGCTGTTTAAAATGAAAGGATTTCAGTAAATCTGAACAGCACCTTTCTGTATCTGCTTGGCTTTGTGGTTAAGCCTTATCTCCAAAAAGCCTCAACTTGACCAAATTGTATTTCCAAAGAATGTTAGGAATGCCACAGCGTGCTTTCATGCACGGTTAGGGATGGTCTGCCTGTACGTCTCAGGTACTCCCTGCTACCACCTTGATCATGCTGATACTCTCATGGGCACATTTTGGCAACTGTCTGTGGTGGCTGCTCCTTGGAGCACGCTCAGACTAGCGTGGAGAGAAACAATCTGATAAAAAGCCTTGAGCAAAAGGTGCTGGGATGAAGTTGTGCAACCAAGATAAGCGATCTGTAGACGTTGAAGCGTGTCTTCATGGCCTGTTTTCACCATGTTTCTCTCCCTTCCACTTGATCCATGTGAACAGAACGATAAATGACTGTTGATAATTCACCTTAAAGAGACCACGAGCTTTTAATCAACCAAATCTGCTTGAGTTAAAGCTTTGCTGTGGCTTAGAATGAATGAAGAGTGGAAGGAGGGGCTGCAGCAGTTAAAGCCCCATCTATTAAGATAGTATTTCTGGTAATCTGGGCAAACCTCCTGCTTTTCACTTCAAATAAGTGTGTACATGAAGCATCTTTGTGGCTTTCCATTCCTCTCAAGAGATCATTCACCAGAAAGGCAAATGAAAGACCTTGATTAAAAAGCCTTTAACAAAGAGAACCAAAATGTATTGAATTGCTGGAGGATGCCCAGTGCTTACATTGACTCACAAACGGATGCTCCCCCTGTTTATACTTATTCTGTGCTTTTTATTCCTTTTTGTGTTGTCCCACCCTTGGCCAGTTAAAAAGAATTAGTCTCTGATTGGTATCTCCCTCAAGAAGGTGCAGTTTGTTCCTAGCAGTTCCCTATGGCATACTTGGCAAGTACCAGCAGTACATTAAACCAGCAGGCACATGCTGAAGATATGAGAGGGCCAATGACTACCCAGTGACTTACCCACAGCAGTCAGAGCCAGACCTCACCTGAGCTCTCCAATTCCTCACTGTTTAGTCTTGGTCTCTTTCATGTTAGTTCCCTTTAGCCATTATCTGTGTTCAAGGCCAGGTTGGACCCAGGGGCTTGGAGCAAGCTGCTCTAGTGGAAGGTGTCCCTGCCTGTGGTAGGGGGTTGGAACTGGATGAGCTTTGAGGTCCCTTCCAACCTAAACCAGTCTGGATTCTGTGATTTTTCAGTCTCTTGACCAGCCTGGTGTTGCGGTTGGGATGCATGAGGATATGCAGGTGTTTTCCCAAGTTCCAGTTAGAGACAAGGTGCATGCAGGTTGCTCAGTGCTCACCCTCCAGTATGAGGTGAAGCTCTAAAACTCAAGTTCCTGATTCTTTTCCTTTGTCAGTGTTTAGAGAGTCAGGTCAGGAGAGTGTCATTCCTTCACTGACTGAGTAAAGACAGACATCAGTGCTGCAAGTTGGCAAGATGAGTTGTGCAGTGAACCACTTCCTTATTCCTCCATTTAGGACTTGTACCTTATTTAAACTCACCTTGGTGAGGAGCTTGCTCAGTGCTTGATGCTGTTTGAAAGTGTGTTCTGGTACTAGTTTTGCTGTATTTTGCTTTTCCACTGTGAATACCCTCAACCTTTCCATAGTGATGCAGTCACTTGCACTCCCTGAATTGGAATGAACCCAGTGGCATTTGTTTTACTAACAGAAACCTGAGATAAGAAGGAAATGCCCTGGCTCAGTTTGGCTTCCCTGACCTTGGAGAAGATGAACCAAAGGGAGATTATCTAAGCACAATCCGTGGATGTGTTGTGATTTTTGAAGGAGGAAAGACCTCTTGAGGCAAAGTCACAAGTCTGGCCAAGTTCCCTATCCTTGTGTAAGGCTGCTTCACAGGAGGTTTTTATGTTCTAGTGTGGATTAGGTCAGGACCGTAGTTATATAAGGTATTTTTGGGTTAGTTAAGCTGAAATGAGGCTTCCTTCTGCTTTTGGTGGTAGTGTTGGAGCTTTGGAGCATTGTGTTTTCATCCTCAGGAATTTCCAAACCAGAGAGTTGGAACGAAATGGTTCCACTTAGTCATGAAGAAGGATCAATTGAGCTCAATCTTGGTTTAATGGAGAAGCTGCAGGGATTCTGCTGCGTGTATATGTGTGGTCAGTTGTCTCTTAGCTCCCTGCAAATGAGGGTGCATGCTAGGCTGGAATGTGGTCTCACTTAAATTCCTGTAGGTTAGGAGGCAGTCCTCTTGACTAATAGGAATTGACCATGGATGTATTTAGTTATAATGAGCAGTGTTTTCTTCCCTGCTTCAGTGCGGGGTGGAAGCAAAACTAATAAATCCTGTGGCTCAAAAAGGTTAACCAGGGCTGGAATTGAGTAAGAATTAAGTGGGGAAGCAATTATTGGAGTGAGGAACTGTCTTGCCTGTGATTTTGGTCTCTTATGCAAGGATAGCCATTCTGCTCTGCAAATTGCTATTGCTGACTCTTCTGCTTAGTTCTCATTCTTCCTTTTTGACTTTAATGGACAGTTCTGTCATGACAATCCCATTTTTGGGGCACCTTTTGGCTGCCGGATTGGATATATCATAAATGAACAGTTGTGTTAGTGTAAATCGTCAGGGGCTGGCTGAGAGAAGTGAATGTGTTTGGTACAAGTTCAGTAGCTACAGCTGGAGATGAGAAGAAGCCATAGGTAAAGGCTTGAAAAACATCACACATCAGCATTGCTTGTGACTATTACACCAGTTTTGGAGTATCTGGGAATTGCCTGACAGTTCCCATTCAGTTTACTCATAGGTAACACTAATCCACTTCTTCACCCTCCCTGTCAAACAGAGCTCTTTGGCAGAGACACTGGACAGCAGCGGCAGTTTAGATGCCCAGAGAACTGACATGATTTACACTATCGAAGACGTCCCTCCCTGGTATCTCTGCATATTTTTGGGGTTACAGGTATGTTATAAACCAGCTGTAATTTTCCCTCTGTGACTTTTAGAGCTTGCTTAGTGTTTTCTGTGTAGCTCATTGCATTTGTATATGTGATAACTTTATTCTTCCCCCACTCTCACTTGTCTGAAGGAAGTGTTAAGATAGTGGGTGATCACCTTCAGCAGAAACTAAGATTACTGTGTTGATACTGATCCATATTATTGTTTGCTGCATATGCTTTTGTGAGATTCATACATTTAATCTTCTAAGCTGCTGTTAGTAAATAAGGGAGCAAATGCAAAGTGGTAAGCTTCAGAAAGTGACATTTGGTACCTCTGGAACTAAAGATGGAGAGAGAGAGAATGGCTTAATTCTGAGATCTTGACTACTAAAGCTGCTGCTGTAGTCATTTCGATTCTGCAAGCTTGATAGCATCACCCTGGACCTGTAGGCTCACTACTAGACAAGCCAGGCAAGTTCTGTACTCCTTGGAGTGGAAGCATGGCATTCCTGCAAGGAGTAGGACTGTGGTGGTGAGCTGGACCCTACTACCAGCTTAGCCACACACTTGTCTGAAGCAGAACAGCTCTTTCATCTCCTTTCTTTCATGAATAGTAACAATATCTGTCCCAAAGGAATGCTGAGAATTTGTTAATATCTGTAAAGTATGTTGAGATCTCCAAACAAATACATTCCAAAACATCCTTTTTATTTCTGCCATTCCTCAAGGGCACACAGAAGGGATTCTATGGGGATTATATTTTTACTTTCGTTGAATGTGGTGATTTCTTGGTTTTTGCTTGCTTCATGTTGTTTGAATTGAAGAAATAGTAAGGTATTTGAATTGAAGAAGAGTTAATGTATTTGAATTGAAGTAGTAATGTATTTGAATTGAAGAAGCAGTAACAAGTACTTAGTTTCTGGTACTTGGGAGCTTATTTGCATCCTAGTTTGCGTGTGCCCTTAAGTTCATTTGTAAGCTGATGTTATTTTCACATGGCTGAAAGTGAATGAAGTTATTTATCTGCTTTTCTGAGTTAGAAGCTGTTTGCAGTGCAGTTACCTAGATACCTCCTCCTCAAGAGCAGTAGCCATTCAAACAACCTAGTTCATCCTATCGCAGTAGCATTGTTAGCAACAGGCCAGTGGTAGCTCAGCATAGAAGGAAAATATTTGAAGAAATGCTTAGGAGCAGGAAGTAAGAGCCTTGCTGGCTCATTCAGGAGCAGAAATAGCCGCAGCAAAAGAAAAGGTGGTCATAAGTGTATTTACTTCTTAATACTCTGTAGACAAGGCCCTGAGTGCCATGGGTTAGTGGTGGCCTTGGCAGTGCTGGTAATGGTTGATGATGATCTTCAAGCTCTTTTCCAACCTGACTGATTCTGTGATTGGCTGCAGTATTACCAACCCCTTTTTCTCTTCACAGCATTACTTGACATGCTTCAGTGGAACTATAGCAGTGCCCTTTCTGCTAGCTGATGCCATGTGTGTTGGATTTGACCAGTGGGCTACCAGCCAGTTGATTGGGACCATTTTCTTCTGTGTGGGCATCACTACATTGCTGCAAACAACTTTTGGGTGCAGGTGAGACTCTGGACTTGTGTCTAGGTGTTGAGATGGTGATAAGACTAGATATCTGTTGGGAATTCCAGGATGCTAGC
The DNA here is from genome assembly GCF_037157495.1 of Lathamus discolor. NCBI lineage: Eukaryota > Metazoa > Chordata > Aves > Psittaciformes > Psittacidae > Lathamus > Lathamus discolor. The sequence goes on from NC_088905.1 coordinate 1,988,059, forward strand.
CAAGATCCAAGAGGGAGGTAATCTATTTTTAAAGGATACACGTGAAACCCAAGGTAACAGGTCAAATACAGGGCAGTTAGGGAAAGTGTTTGGAAAGCTGCTCCCAAAAAAAGGTGAATCTGAAATCAGAGAAGGCATTCCAAGGGTAAGAAAATACAGCAGGGAGAGGGAAGGATTATGGAGGGGAATTTATGAGGACAGAGAAAGTAGAGGTGTTTCTGGGGGAAAGGAAAACTTCATACACCTTGGTGAAGAGGAACCAAGTTTGATATTTGTACTGGTTTCTTGAGTGCTACTGTAATCGTGCCAATATTTAGACTGCTGTGATTAGTGCTACAGCAATTTGTGTGCTTGTTTCTATAAAGGGCTTGTCAAATGAAAAAGGGAATGAAAACTAATGAGAGGAGCTTTAATTCTCTGACCCGAGTGTCTGTTACCTTCCAACACAAGCAACTCCTTCGTTTTTATTTGCTCTGAGATGCAGGTCATGATCCTTCAGTTGGAAACACACATGGAAGTGTAGCTTTACAGTGACGCCTGTGCTTCTTCTTGTGTCTGCTCTCCTTAGGAAGATACAAGAGACCAGTGCAGATGTTAGCAAATACTTGTAAAAAGCTGGTGTGGGAAGGAGCAGGATGTTGTAAGTTTTTTATGAACATGAGGATAAATGCTTCTTTGAAAACTCACGTTCTGCAATAGGCACTGAGAGGTGTTTGACATATTCACTTCAACTGTTGTTGACACTGCCCGTGAGAACCGGCAATAGCTAAAACCTTTAAGTGATTTCTGCATCTTCTTGAATAAAACAAGGGTGATAACTAAAACCAGAAAAAAGGGCATATTTAAGGGTATGCCCTCATATAGTTACTTCAATGATTCATGGGTCATTTAGTTGTACAATGTGAGCTGAAATCTTGAGTTCCAATAGAAAATGGACAAGGGATGTAGGGACAGGCCAAGGGGAATGGCTTGAACCTGCCAGAGGGGAGACTGTGATGAGCTCTTAGGCAGAAGCTCTTCCCTGTGAGGGTGCTGAGGCGCTGGCACAGGGTGCCCAGAGAAGCTGTGGCTGCCCCATCCCTGGCAGTGCTCAAGGCCAGGTTGGACACAGGGGCTTGGAGCAAGCTGCTCCAGTGGAAGGGGTCCTTGCCCATGGCAGGGATTGGAACTGAATGAGCTTTAAGGTCCCTTCTAACCCAACCCAGTGTGGGATTCAATGGCAAACACCCCCCCTTTCCCTCCTATTTTTAAAGATTTAGGTAAGAAGCAGAATCTTTGGGTGGAAAAGCCTCTGTAGGGTGCAGACAGCCAAGCCCATGGTAGAACACTTGAAATTGTGGATCAGCTTTTCATCTAAAATTTTTCCATAGGTTTCAGGTTTTCTAATGCAATCTTCGGTTGCTCTTTTAGTTCACTTTATTGAGCTTTTCTGTGCTTTTTGTCCTTTGAAAAAACCCTTAATTTTTTTTGTTACTTAATCACTGCTGTTTTATATGCAAAGTTTATTCTGACGACAAAACAGCATCATGAAAATAGCTGAAAGAGAAGATTTTCCCTCCCAATATCTCTTTAGTCAAGACTACCTGCAGTTAATCATCCTAGTTTCTGCCTGCTTGGCTCTCTGTGTGTGCTCACAGGGCAGTTTGCCTTACTCTATAACAGTAAATGTTCAAGTACCTCATCTGAAAGGAGGCGGAAGAGCACAGTCGTGCCCTTTGGTGGTCTGAACCTCTCTTTCAATGGGAGTGATGTATTCTTCTTACCCCATCCCTTTGTGCTGTATGTAGGGAATTGAGGGCTTGTTGACTTAGGCAGGAGCTGGAAGATAAGGACTTTCATTGTTCAGCTCTAAGTGTCTCCTCCCTGGATTTACTGAAGATTAAACTCATGCAGTTTAAAAGTGCAGAGCTGTGGGTGGAGATGAACTCAAAGGTGCTTTGTTTGCCTGGACTTCTACCAGTTTTCTCCTTCTGCCTCAAATTTAGCAGAAAAACCTCAGTTTTTATGCTTCCTGACACTTGTATTTCTTCACAAAACTCAAGTTTGTCACATTTTGGTTGGTTTTCACCCCCTCTAACTAATCTTGGGCTCTTTATTACTTACTACAAAGTGATCTGGGGCTCTTGCAGAAACCAGTGTGGTCCCATCAGTTTGAAATCCACTGTTCCTTCTGTATAATCCCACCTCTGCAGTCTGTGATGTGGTGGTTTTGTTGTCTTGGGGGTTTTATCCAGTCACTTCCACTTGTACTGTGAAGTCCTGATGCAGCTACTGAAGAGGCCATTGGGTTTGGGTCTTAAAATAAGTGAATGTGTGTTTAAGGAGAAAATTTCCATGGTTTTATAACTCTTTAACATGTGATTCGAGTTTTATGTAAGGCTGGGAATGGGATCTAGCAGTGATGTTGTCTGAATGAGATTTTGAAGTATTTATTGGCAAGTCTGTCAACTGCTAAGTATTTCAGCAAATAAAGCCACGAGGGTTTCAGAAGGTCAAATTCCATGGTTTAAAGGTCCTTAAAGATGGATTGAGCTCAGTTGTGAGGTGGAGTTGGTTTGGTACCCATACTGAGTTTAGGAATTCAAGCTATTTGGTAGGTGATGTAATAAGCCAAAAGATCTGGCAAGGATTCAGAGTCATTACTATGACTGAGACAGTCACATATAGCTTTACTATCCCTCAAATACACCCTGAATATACCTGAAGAGTTCAGGTTTGTTGCTGTGACCAGCATGACATTGAACATTCCTACATCTGGGTGACACGTTCAGATAATGAAAAGACATTTCCAGATGGCTTTAACTGCATAAAAAGCTCTGTCTTCACAAGGGCTGGTGCCAAAAATGAACAGCTTCATAATTTATAGACATGAAATTAAAGTGATATCCCAGTCATAAGCTTGGTGGTCCTTTACCCAGCTAGTAATAAATGCCTGCCTTAGCAATGGGAAATGGAATTCCTAAGTCATGATCCAAGCTGCCACTGTCTCTTCAGAAAGAGCCTGATCTTGGTTGGATGATTTTAAAGAAGGTTGGAAGGGACCTTAAAGCTCCCCCAGCTCCAACCCCTGCCATGGGCAGGGACACCTTCCACTAGAGCAGCTTGCTCCAAGCCCCATCCAACCTGGCCTTGAGCACCGCCAGGGATGGGGCATTCAGGATGGAGCTCTCAGGCAGTGCCATCATCTGCATTCATCAGCCTGCAGGACATTCATCACCCTCATATAAAGGTTGAGTGAGCCACAACTGCCCAGATCTTATGACTCAATATGTGTGCAGGGTATTTCATGAGTTACAGACCTCACAGTCTGGACCCAGTCACTCAGTACAACTGACTTCATCACCGGGGAATGTGTTTGCAATGTATATTTACAAAATCATTAGGAGGGGGACAGAGGACTGTGTAGGTGGTCAGAGGAATAACAGCTTCTAGCAGGTATTGCATATTTTGCCATGGGCACCAGCTTGCTGGCTTTGCTCAATGAACCTTGAAAAATAAGGTGAATCATTCACTTGTAGCTACCAACTGGTTCCTCACTAAAGAGAAAGCTTTGTTTTCTTTAATTTGATGAAGTTGGACTTTCTAAGGCAGTTTTCACCATTTGTCGTAGATAGGGTAGCTTTTTACATTGCTCAAACTCCTTTCTAGTGGTAGTTCAACTGTTTTAGCTCCCTGCCTGTTAACTTTACAACCACTGTTAGTAACACACGTCTGGTTTGATCTTTTCTGTGTTAAGCTTGTATGGGATTTTTTTCCCCCCATAGTTGTTTTTTTCCTTCTCTGTGCCTTTTCTGATCTTTATCTTAAGCTACTACAGTTAGTTCTTTCTCCTTTACTAGTGTTTGCCCTGGCGTTGAGGCACTTCATTGCGACTGTAAACCAGCCATAAACACGGAGCAGTAACTAGAGCCTTAGGAGCAATTAAGCGTTTCATGTCTTAAGAGTTTGAGATCTGCTATTAAAGAGAATCTTATTGCAACCCATTAATGACAGTATTTATAGACTAGTTCAAAGTGCATCTTTGGAGTTAAGTAACAGCAGGATATTTGTGATGTTATGCAAGCTGATTCAATGAATACGTAGTTGGTGCTGGTAGATGCTCTTTAAATCTTAAACCTTTTGGGAAGTGTAACCACCAATGCTAAGAATGTCATCTTGAAATTCTTGCAGCCTTTGTGTTTATTGTTGGTAGCCACCTGGAACATCTAATCAGCTCTTATCAATCTAATAGTTATTTACACATACACTTAAAGATGAATGTATAAATGACTGCACTCCAAGTCATGCAGAGGGAAGGCATTGAATATGCAGACTGCATACTGTCCTATTAAAGAGCTTTTCTGATGTGGCAGGATGGTAAAAGCTGCATGTTCAGCACTGGGGCTGGTACTTACATCAGCCTGTGCATCTGTATCCTTGTGCTGCTGAGTCAAACCCAGCCAGGGTCTGGTACCTACGTGCTGGTAATACGCTGTTACAGTGTTGTATTAACTTCATGCGTGTAGTGTCTTCTGTCAGGACTTGGGTTTGTGAAATCTTAGTATGTCATTTCTGTGGCTGCTCTTTTTAATAAGAAGCTCTCATACATCACATTTGTAAGAACCGCCAACAAAGGATGGTTTTGAGGATGAGTAACCCCCAATTGTAACTGATACCCTGACACAGGACCATAACAGCGAGAAATGTCAGTGTCTCTTCTTTCCCTTTCCACCAGGTTACCCTTGTTTCAAGCGAGTGCTTTTGCATTCTTAGCACCTGCTAGAGCAATACTGTCCCTGGAGAAGTGGAAGTGTAATAACACAGGTAATTGTCGTTTATGCTTGTTCAGGTTTAAGTGACGAATGACCCAGATCATATCTAGTGCGACTGCCGAACCTTTTGATACAGAAACTGAAAGTAATGCGCATGGAATGTGAAACATGCTCTCCTTTAACAATGTTAAAACTTCTGTGCTGTGGAATAAAATTCCTAAAAATGCCCTTGTGGAATTGTGGGGGGGGGATAATACAAAAAATGCTCACAAGAGACAATCTAGCAATAGCATGAAACAGTTCTTTTGTTAACAACATAGATAAAGGCAGGACTCTGTAAATGTTCTTTTATGGCATTAGGATACAGTGAGTCCAGTCAAGTGCTTTTAAGCTGAATAGTAGGAATTTTCAGCATTGGCTTAAGACCGCTATTTTAACCTATTTAACTCACACCTTTAGGGTTTTCTGAGCAAGATTTGGCAATATTTGGATGTTCATTTTAACTTTTCCTCTGCTACCATCATGACCCTGAAAGGTTTTAAGTTTATTCGGAGTGCAGATGTGCAGTAGAACTGTTTGGGAAGGGGCTTTTGTTTTAGCTTAGGTCGGAACACTGAAGTGGAAATAGCTCTGTTATTTTAATGGGGAATGGCTATTCAGTAGTAAAGCTGTGGGCAGTGTGAGACAAGAGTATAGAGAAGGCTGCTTGCTTCTAACCAAAGTTCTTCCTAGGGGATCTTTTGATGCTCTAGTCATGTATATTGGTATTATTTACATGTTTATACATCTCTTTTAATTCACTTATGGCCATCTAGTTAGTTTTCCTGCTGTTTTTTCCTATAGAAACTTAGCTTTGGGCATTCACAGTTTCTCGCTGGGGAGTCAGATTTAGCTAGTGGGAAGTAGCCCAGGGTTTTCAGTGCCTGAGAGGTAAAGTGTGGTGTTCTTTAGTAAGTGTGTTGGAGGTTTCTGTGCCCCAAAATGTGCCCGTATCCTTATACAAACCTTGTTGAAAGCAAATGCTGCCTGATAACTTTTGATGGCAAAGCCGTTTGTTCCACTACTTCAGCTTTTCAAAAGGAGCCTTTGCTGCATCTTGCTGTTGAACCTTTTAACCTTCCAAGGGTGTCAGATGGGGTTGTTACCATGGGTCAGTTCATCAGGAAGTGGGTGACCTGAATGGGTGAACAAGAGACATTGGAGTGCTTGATTCCTTGTGTGCAGTTGAGTAATTCTCCATTCATCTGTTTAGTGGAGTGGGAAAGGAATCCCTAATTGTCCTTTCTTTGGGAAAGTTGTGATGTTTTTTCCACTTCGGGACAGTGGATAAAATTAGTGGTTAGCTCTTGGGGATTGTAAGCACGTTCCTACTTGATTTGTAGCCTTGCAGAACTTTTATCCTGTGTAAATCAAGGCTCGCTTGTCAGACACAGCTTAAGGAGAGATTTATTTTGTATGATGTGATGTCAGAGTGGCCAAGGAATAAATCCCTGTGTTTTCTTCTCTTCTTTTTGTAAGATCTAACAGTTACAAATGGAACAACAGAACTGCTTCACACTGAGCACATCTGGTATCCCAGAATACGAGAGGTAATGTAGGAGTAGCCTTTAGCTGTTGATCTGTCCAATTCCAGTTAAGTTCTCACCTAACCATCTGCGTGTTCTCATCTTTTAGTTGATGATTTCTTCTTTCACTGTGATTTTCATTTGAATATATCCCTTTACTCATTTCCTGGAAGCCTTCATCTTTTCCACTTGTTCATTGCTGGACAGCAAATACAAGGAGCTAGTTCCCACATTCCAAAAGATGCTCAGACAAATGCACAAGTGAGATGAATTCTCTTTGCAGTTTGTGCTCACTGGCAGCAGTTCAGCTGCTACCAGACCACTTGCCTGCTGTCACTGTTCAGTAGGCTGTCCCATGGAAGGTAACTGTGCAGCTAGCAAATCTGGTTCATCCCTAAGTGTCTTAAGTTGGAGACTATTCTGATAAGGTGTTGGTTCTCCCAAGAGACTTGCTGAAATAGATCCAACTCCTTCTCCACTCGCAGCAGTGCAGTCTGAACCTCGTCATGCTCTGCAGAGCCCAGGATGGAGGTTGTGCCCAGGCATCCCACTTAGAGTGGTAGATAGAGTAGTCCAAATTAAGGCGTGTGTCATGGAATTTATCTCCCATCCCGTTGCTTTGGGCTGCAAACCTTTTTCTTAATTAAAAACAACCCCTCTCTCTTCCCCATGTTCAAACCATAGCTACATCCTGCCAAGAGCCCTGCAGCCAAGAGGGCTGACAGTCTCCTGAGACCACAACGCTGCTCTATCCCAGCTTCTAAGGAGCACTTGTGAACAATGCAGCATACACTCTGCCCCTAGGAGCTAGGAGCATCACCTCCGTGGCGCCAGCAACCCTTGCCGGTTCGATCTGAAAGCTTAAAGGTTAGCCTGGAACCCAGGTCTCCTGTCTGACAGTGTCATGTGCTATCCACACAACTACCAGACTGGCCCACTGGTCTGCTGTGTAATAGTTTTGTGGAGAAAACCATAAGTGTTATGCTTAAGCAATAAGTCACTTAAACCTAATGAGCTGTTTTATGACGAAAAGAATTGGCTGAGTTCTTCTGTGTCACTGAATTCTTTTAACTGCAGTTTGTAATCCAGAGCAGAAAAAAAGAGATGTTTGGGCTTTGCTTGTAAGATGTGACTGAGCTGTCTCTTTCCCCTTCTTGTGTGTTCAGATCCAAGGTGCTATTATCATGTCCTCCTTGATAGAAGTGGTGATCGGTTTGCTTGGCCTTCCTGGCGCCCTGTTACGATACATTGGACCTCTGACCATCACACCCACTGTTGCTCTCATCGGCCTCTCTGGTTTCCAAGCTGCTGGAGAAAGAGCAGGCAAACACTGGGGTATCGCTATGTTGTAAGTACTCCTGGGGCTTCTTGGCTTAGGTCCCAGTTGGTAAATTGTCGTGCAGGAATCCTGGAGTGGCAGGGAACAGCTCAGCTGCCCAAGGTAGCGTTGCAGTGATCCCAGCATGGAGAAATCCTGTATGGAGGAATCCATGCGGGTCTGGACAGGGTCAGCTGGCAATTTGGGAATAAGGACAGCAGCATCTTGAGGAGGCAGGAAAGGAAAATAGCTGAAAGTGAGGTGTAAGAGCAGGGAGTTTTATAAAACAATAGTTCTGGGAGCCCTTGGCTAGGTCTCATCAGTGCTAGAGAAAAGACCATGCAGCAAAGCACGAGGGAGGTCAGTGACCGATTTGTATTTCTACTTTTATGCTGCTATTGTGAATGTTTCTTGTTCAGCAGCAGCAAGCAAATACCATCAGTAGTAAGAGCCCATTTGTCCTTATTCTGGTTTGCTTATGTATAGCCAAGAGAAGTGTGTATGATGGCAGAGCACATCTATTTCTATGATCACCAGTCCAGGAAGCCTAAAAAGAGAGATTTCTCCTTAGTAGACAAAAGGGCTCTTAGGGTGAATTTAGGGCATGATGCATGTGCTTCTGTAGGTATAGATGTCAGGGAGATTAAAGAATTAAGATTAGTGGTATGAAAGGGAATAATTGAGAAGAATGAGATGAAGAGAAGACAAAAGCTTCCTGTGAGGTGCTGTTTGAATCACATAAGGAGGGAAACCACCTTTTAAAGAGAAGGATGTTGGCTGAAGCAGTTGCTATATTCAGTGTGTAGTGACCAACTTTGTGCTGGCTCTGGAAGCAGGAGGAATGACTTGATGAGATCAGGTTCTCGTCTCACAAATGTGTTTGCACAGTGCTTTGAACATGTAAAGTATGCTATAAGTGCAGCCTATGGTTAGAAGGGCTCTTTAATTCTCTTTTCTCTTGCATGTCAGCATCATGAATATTTTTGTAACTCTACTCTGTTAAGCAGCTGACCCAAAGAAACATTTTCTTTTCCTGTCAAACAAATTCAATGTAAGTTGGGCCTCATGTTAAATCAATCAACCAGACCTTGGGTGGATTAGACATGGAAACGTGTAATTAAAGCTGACGTTTTTCAGATGGAAAAAATATATCCATTTTGGAACAGGACTGAAATACGACCCACTCAATAAGTGATTCTGGCTTCTGTCACACACAAATGTGCACTTAGAGTGTTCAAAATAACTCCACGGCCATCTAGAGCCACTCAAAAGTAACTTGATTTCTACAAGATGTGGCACTTGAGATTGTCTTGACTGTTCTGCAGAGATAAAAATGCTGTGTTGCTATTTGCTGTAGCAGAATAATCCCCGTGGCAGGGCTGCTCTCCTCTATTGGCTGCAGATGCTGTTTGACATGACTCTCAGGTTCCCAAACAGTTCTCTGGCCTTGCTTGTTCTTGCAGGTGCCAAGCTGAAGTAATTTCATCCCTAAACCGCATCACATCATGATGTGTGGAGAGGGAAGTTATTCCTGAATCAGGCTTTGCCTGGATCTCTGCTGAACAGACCTGTTTGTTTGGGAATTTCAGGATTTGATGTTTCACAGAACCCCCCTGATGTGTAGCCAAGATAATAGGATTGAAAACACTTCGATTTATTATTTAAATGATTATTTCCAACTCTATTTGAGCAACCTGGTCCAGTGGAAGGTGTCCCTGCCCGTGGCAGGGGCTTGGAACTGGATGAGCTTTAAACTCCCTTCAATCCAAACCATTCTATGATAAAATAATGTAATATTATTACATTCCTTACCACTCTGTACTAAATAAATCAATATACATCCCCCCCAATCCTCAGGGATGCTCTCAGGGCATGGAGCCCATCTTTCTGTAATGGACGTCGGGAGAGATGCCAGCATGTTCCCTGAATGCGAGGAAAAGGTGCCTTTATCACTTGAGTCAGGGTTATAAATGCCACCCTTTCTGCTGAGCTCTTTGTTCCTGGAGCCTGAGGGAGAATAAAGCTGGGTTTGTTTCTTACAGTCTGAACCTGATCTGGGACAGAAAAGGGAGGTTTAACATCCACCTCCTTCTTCTTTTTAAGTCAGCTGATAAAAACTTAATCTCAGATTTCAGAACAGCTTTGCTGCTTCAGACAGTTTGACTCTTTGTGTGGCCTTTTTCTAGCAGAACCGGGGTTTGGCTGCTTCAGAATTGAGCAACCTCCCCTGGGCTTGTAGTTTTCATTGCAGTGGGTACTTATTTTAGCTGTGGAGTTGTGTTAATTGTTAGCACGTAGAGGAGCTTAGTTTTGATGAGGGGGGAATGCATGATGCTTGAGGCTTCTAAAAGCCGTGATAAATTGGGTTACTCAACTGCAGTTGAATGGATTCTTGGGGTTTGGGGCTCGATTCTGCTTAATTTACAGCTGCTTAGTGAAAGATATGTATACAAAATAAGAAATAGGGATTATGAAGAATTGAAGAGAATTTCCCTTGACAGGAGGTTTTCAAGTGCTTTGGAGCTTTATGCAACTGTTGGAAGTGTAGAAATTCTTTTACACTGGCCTCCAGTTTTCCAGGTTCTTCCCATTTGGAGCAGGAGCCTTTGAGCTTCGTATGAGGAGCAAACCTGGCCAGACAGTTTGAGCCTAAAGAAGGCAGCAGCACAGCATAGCTCTTTGCTCTGAAGATCTTTAGCTGCTTCATTTCCCTGTTTGCTGCTGGCTAGTTTTGCAGCACTTTAGAGTACAAATTACATTGGTTTGGCTTTTGTGGAATAGTGATCTATTTAAAATGTATCAGTTCAGCTTTGTGCTGAATTTCAGATGTCTTCAGGTGTCTGAAGAGCCTGAACAGGTTTGTGCTGGGAAGGATTCTGAATACATCGGTGCTAATGAGGTGTCTCTCTTGTCCCACCCTCCTTCTCCTTTTTTTCTCAGGACTATTTTCCTAGTATTGTTGTTTTCTCAATATGCCAGAAATGTCAAGTTTCCTTTACCCATTTACAAATCCAAGAAGGGATGGACAGCATACAGGCTGCAGCTCTTCAAGATGTTCCCTGTGAGTAGCTGAACTTGGTCTTCAGGTGGCAAAAGAAACTGGTTCGTGTTTGGGGTGGGTTATTGGTTTTTCTTAGCAATGAAATCATAAAGGTGAGAGAAAAGCTTAAATGGACTTACGAGAAAGTTAAGTGAATGGTTCATTTATATCTGTAGATTTGATGTATTTATATATATAGATGTCTCATTAACATCAATGCTCCATCCCTGGCAGTGTTCAAGGCCAGGTTGCCCAGGGCTTGGAGCAGCCTGCTCTGGTGGAAGGTATCCCTGCCCATGGCAGGGGATTGGAACTGAATGAGCTTTAAGATCCCAACCTAAACCACTCTGTGATACTGTGCTTCGTCACAGGAAGTAGCCTCTTGCTGTAGTCTTGCAGATCCCATTCTGGTCTCTGACCCTCATGAAGAGTCATTGAAGCGATGAAGATGAAGGGGAGTCATTGAAGTGATGAAGAAGGGAGGGAAGGGGATAGAGAAGAAAGTATGTTTATGCATGCAGTGAAAGCCTAAACTGAGCCCTCCAAAAAGGGATGGTGAGATCATTATCTTCTAGTTTTATGAAAGCAAGACATGGTGCCCCATGTGAAAGGCTTCTCTTTAGTTCTCTGGTAAAATTGAGCCTAATTCACTGGTTTGGTTAAGTGCCCATTTGGAGACTTTCCCATTTGTTAGCAAAGAGACAGGCTTGCTCTAATTCGAAAGCTTTTGCAACAGCACCTTTGTTAGGGGGCAGGGGGAACCACCTCATGGATCTGTTACAGGATTAACTGCTTGTTCAGACTTAAATATCACTTAAGAGCATACTGGGATATGTGTGTAATAGATATTCTCTGCAGGAGCTGTTTGCTGTTGATGAATATTGCCAATGATAGTAAACAGCTCCTTTTTCCCCCTTCTCTTTCACAGATTATCTTAGCTATTTTGGTGTCGTGGTTGCTTTGCTTCATCTTCACTGTGACAGACGTCTTTCCTCCTGACAGCTCCAAGTACGGCTTCTACGCTCGCACAGATGCACGCCGGGGAGTGCTGTTGGTAGCTCCGTGGTTCAAGGTTCCTTATCCTTGTAAGTAGGTCTGGGATTCAGAGCTGGCTTGCTAATAATATGCCCGTGGGAATCATTCCTGTTGTTTTCAGAAGCGTTGCTCTTTTCCTCTCACTTCCGTGTTCTGATGCACTTCAACGTGTACTAATCTAAAGGCGTCGTAGGTGGGGATATGATGTTCTTTTGTATGTTTTCCTCTTTAATCTGATAATTTAAGGTCTTGCCCAAGAAAGGCTGAGTTTCTGAAAGTGTAGAAGGAATTTGCAGGTTTTATCTAGGTCACTCTTGACTTCTAATAACATAGTGTGACTGCACATATAACATGGAGGGAGGTGACTCCCCCTCTACACAGCTCTGGTGAGATTTCCCCCCCTGCAGTCCAGATCCAGCTCTGGGGCAACAGCACAAGAGGGATGTGGAGCTGCTGGAGCGAGTCCAGAGGAGGCCAAGGAGAAGCTGTGAGGGCTGGAGCAACTCTGCTCTGGAGCCAGGCTGAGAGAGCTGGGCTGGGGCAGCCTGGAGAAGAGAAGGCTCCTGAAGGGGAGACCTTAGAGCAGCTCCAGTGCCTAAAGGGGCTGCAGGAAACCTGGAGAGGGGCTTGGGACAAGGGCCTGTAGGGCCAGGCCAAGGGGAATGGCTTTAACCTGCCCGAGGGGAGACTGTGATGAGCTCTTAGGCAGAAGCTCTGTGAGGGTGCTGAGGCGCTGGCACAGGGTGCCCAGAGAAGCTGTGGCTGCCCCATCCCTGGCAGTGCTCAAGGCCAGGTTGGACACAGGGGCTTGGAGCAAGCTGCTCCAGTGGAAGGGGTCCCTGCCCAGGGCAGGGGTTGGAGCTGGAGGAGTTTAAGGTCCCTTCACACACAAACCAGTCTGGGATTTTCAGGGCATGGTTGATTTATGTGTACTTGTCAGTCCTGTGGTCAGCTGCTCTTAAGTTATATGATGATAAGGACAGGTTCTTACAACTCCTGTAGAGCTACTGAACTCATCGACTCTCACCATCTAAAGAATCATTAGTGTGTGGAGTTTTCTCCAGCTCAGTGCACTTCCCTGCCCCAGACACACCCATCCTTGAATGAGCACAACCATTACCAACTACATAAAACCGTCCTGACTTGCAGAAGCAGCCCTGGAACTGGGCCAGTGGGCAAGTCAGAGAATGCCAGTCAATGCTTATCAAAGGACAAGAGAACACAGAATGCTTTTCACACCACCTTGGCTGTTTATATCCTTTTGCTGGCCACCTCTCAGCTTAAGGCTGTTAAAGGCTATTTGTTATGGCATGAGGTAGAGTTGCACAACTGGGTTCCTGCTTGTGCTGCTCCAAAATTAATGGGGTAATAATAGATTAATACTCTACCAGAGCAGAAGAATAGAAATAGTTAGGAATCCCATTAGGTTGTAATGAGGCAGCTTCCTTGTGGTTTTCCCTGTGCTTTGGTTCTGATTAGTTCTTAAAAGCAACCACTTCTAAAGCAGTACTTGCAAGCTGTATAATAGAAGCTTTTGGGAAAGAAGAGGAGGAAAACTTCTCCACCCTGATTAGACCTTTCTTATTTGTGAAACCTTGTTCATTCACGTTTGTGTGACTTAAAGTTCCTTTTGTTTGCAAGAGGCTCATCTATTTCAAAGAGATAAAAGCATCAAGGCAATTGCTGTGGAAAACCTGCCAAGCTGTTCTGCAGGCTTAAATTAATCTGATTTGCTTTTCTACCAAAGTGTGGACTTGGAAGGTGTTGGTGCAGTGAGCATAGTTGGTTGTTGGCCATTCTCTTGGGTAGACTAAACTTGTAACCAAAGACTGAGGTTTTTAGAGCAATAATAATTAAGCGGCATTCGCCTCACTGATCAGAGCTGTTTTCTCACAAGCAGGAGCTCAAATTCCTTCCTTCTGAGCAAGGAGTTGTTTTGGTGGGGTTTGGGGTTTTTTTGGGTTTTTTCCAAGCATGATCAAAGCAGTTGCTTGGATGGTTTTTCCTTTGCTTTTTTTTTCACCTATTTCAGCTTGCCAGACTGTGTTACTGTGAAGGGAGTTTGTTGATTCCATTAAAGATGAATAATGGAATTGTGGCCAGCAGGTCCAAGGCAGTGATTGTCTCCCTGCACTGGGCACTGGTGAGGCTGCACTTCAGATCCTGTGTTCATTTCTGGGCCCCGCACTACAAGAGAGACATTGAGGGGCTGGAGCAGGGCCAGAGAAGGGCAATGGAGCTGGTGCAGGGCCTGGAGCACAGCGGTGATGGGGAATGGCTGCGGGACCTTGGGGGTTCAGATGGGGAAGAGAAGGCTCAGGGGGGACCTGATCGCTCCCTACAAGTGCCTGACAGGAGGATGGAGCCAGGAGGGGCTGGGCTCTGCTCCCAAGGAACAAGGGATGGGACAAGAGGAACCGGCCTCAAGCTGCACCAGGGCAGGTTTAGATGGAGCTGAGGAACAATTCCTGCCCCAGAGGGTGCTCAGGCATTGGAACAGGCTGCCCAGGGCAGGGCTGCAGGCACTGGCCCTGCAAGTGTTGACCCACCATGGAGATGAGGCCTCAGTGCCATGGGTTAGAGGTGGCCTTGGCAGTGCTGGGGTAAGGGCTGGACTCTATGATCCCATAGGAAGACAGGCTGAGAACATTGGGGCTGTTCAGCCTGGAGAAGAGAAGCTGCGTGGAGACCTCAGAGCAGCTTCCAGTGTCTGAAGGGGGCTACAAGGATGCTGGAGAGGGGCTCTTCATCAGGGACTGTAGCAATGGGACAAGGGGTAATGGGTTCAGGCTGAAAAAAGGAAAGTTCAGGTTGGATCTAAGGCAGAAGCTCTTCCCTGAGAGGGTGGTGAGGCCCTGGCAGAGGTTACCCACCCATGTGGTGAATGCCCCATCCCTGGCAGTGTTCAAGGCCAGGTTGGACAGAGCCTTGGGCAACATGATCTAGTGTGAGGCATCCCTGCCATAGCAGGGGGTTGGAACTGGACTTTCCAACCCAAACCATTCTGTGATTCTATGCTCTTAAAGGTCTTTTTCCTTCCTAAATAATTCTATGATCCTATGAAACTGCTGCATGTTTTGATACCTGAATCATTTTCTGTGGCACAAGAGATTTCAGTTTTCTTTCCTTCACAGTTCAGTGGGGACTGCCAACAATTTCAGCCGCTGGAGTAATAGGAATGCTCAGCGCCGTTGTTGCCAGCATTATTGAATCAATAGGAGATTACTATGCCTGTGCCAGGTTGTCTTGTGCTCCTCCTCCACCTATTCATGCAATAAACAGGTATGTCAACAAAAAACAAGTATTTTTCGGTGTCTTCTTCTACTTTTATGGGTTTTTCCTCCTTGGAATAATGCAAATGTAGCATTGGAGACCTACTCCTATTCCTGCTGGAGTCTGTGGATGCTTATAGTATGGTTTCTACAGGGACAGAAGTCCTAAATCAGATCTGGAATCAGGGGAGCCTATCACATTCACCTGAAATGCAGCTCTAGAAATAAAGAGCAGCTCTGGGATTGACTTGAATTAATTCCCTCAGTTTAAGAAGGTGGGTACCTGAGGGATAGAAAACAGGACTCAAGTTGGGTTTCCAGGTGTGTTGGAGCTTGAAATGTGAATTATCACAACTCATATGGGACAGATGCCTTAGCAGGCTCCCCATGCAGGTGTAAAGCACCATCTGAAGTGAGTCTGCCCTAATGCAAGTTTGACTCTCTTTTTATTTTTCCCTGGTTTTGATTTACAGAGGGATTTTTATTGAGGGTCTCTCCTGTGTTCTGGATGGAGTATTTGGGACAGGGAATGGATCAACTTCTTCCAGCCCTAACATTGGTGTCTTGGGCATCACAAAGGTATGTGCTTTACCTTGGTTACTCTGTGATGTATTTTTATCTCCTCTGGTGGGTGGCTCGTGCCATTTTCATGTTTCACAGCATGATCCTCTTCCAAGAAACCATACTATTTAGGGCTTGGTTCAGACAAACTTTAGACAGTGCTCTGAGTTTACCTGAGCATGGCCAACTGCATAGAAATTGCTATCCTTTGGGATGTCTTGATTCTGAAAGCACCACTGGGGTACGGACTGGGATTAATGTCTCACTTGAACACTTGGGGTCCTTGGGTTTTATTGGACCTGTTAGAGCCAAGTCCAGAGGAGGCCACAGAGGGCTGGAGCAGCTCTGCTCTGGAGCCAGGCTGAGAGAGCTGGGCTGGGACAGCCTGGGGAAGAGAAAGGCTCCTGAAGGGGAGACCTTAGAGCAGCTCCAGTGCCTAAAGGGGCTGCAGGAAACCTGGAGAGGGGCTTGGGACAAGGGCCTGTAGGGACAGGCCAAGGGGAATGGCTTGAACCTGCCTGAGGGGAGACTGAGATGAGCTCTTAGGCACAAGCTCTTCCCTGTGAGGGTGCTGAGGCGCTGGCACAGGGTGCCCAGAGAAGCTGTGGCTGCCCCATCCCTGGCAGTGCTCAAGGCCAGGTTGGACACAGGGGCTTGGAGCAAGCTGCTCCAGTGGAAGGGGTCCCTGCCCGTGGCAGGGGTTGGAGCTGGATGAGATTTAAGGTCCCTTCCAACCCAAACCATTCCATGATTCTATGATTTGTCTATGTCTGCTGACACAGCTAGAACTGGAGCTACAGAGAAGGTAACGTCAAAGTTAAATGCACCCTCAGTATTTGTTTCCATCACGATAGGGTTTTAAGGCCCTGAGCATTCTTAGGGAATTACATGTTTTTGGGGTGATACTCAGCAAAATATATAAGCACTTAAGTTCCTTTGTTCCCATGTGGGACTGGATGTGCGCTTGAATGCTTTGCGGAACTGGGAGACCTTGGACTACAGGCAGATTTGCTTGATATTGTTAACTTAACCTTGTTTAGAAATCAGCAGCAGGATCAGTAAGAGTAATTTATGTTGCAGATAGGTACATCTTGTTGCATGTTTCACTGGAACACTGTAAATCTTCATGTGTACAAGATAGAAAACATATCTGACGATAACTCATCTCTCTGACTAAATCCACTAAAGAGGATGAATTTCTCTTCAGCCATGTTTTTCTCTTGCACAAAGGCTGGTTCTGTTCGGGTTTAGGGTGGAATCTAAATGCTGACAGCACCATCTGCTGACTATGTCAGGCTGCATTCCATTGGTGATGGAAATTTCCTAGAAGAAATTTTACTTAGAAAAACCCTGAAATAAAGGTTTATTCTTTTCTGCTTCCTCTCTGCTGTTACTTCATAGGAGTGGATGTGAATTAACAGCACTTATTTATTCACAGTCCACAGCAACACGTGTACGTTTTGCTTCGGAACAATGGAAAATGAACGTTAAACTGGCAGCTGTTCCAGAGAACAGAGTTAACTACAGTCTGCTCTGTTCGGAGCACGATGGAGAGTGAATATGCCTTATCCAGAATGGCACAGCTGGATGGCTCTGCTCCAGTGTTTTGTCTTGTTTTCCTGTCTGCATGCTCATTCCTAAAACCCTCATACTTTTTAACTTCAGTTTACATCAAAATACATGTTTGGCGTGTAGATACTCTGCCTTTGGTTTGGGAGAGGAAATCTTAAGTGGGTAGAGAGTCCTGGTGATCCCGTTAGGCCAGTGCAACAGTTGGGAAAGCATTTACCTCCCTTGAAATTAGTGTATGATTACACTTAGAATTTAAATTGGAGGCTTCAGCTGGATGTAAATAGTGCAGAGTCTTTGAGTTAGGCTGTGACTGAGTTTTATCTGATGAGAGGAGAATCAGTCAAGTCTGATTAGCTGGAGCAAAAGCCTAGGCAGGTTATGCCAAAGTGTTGGTGATGAAAGGGATGCTCAGGTAAGGTACAAGCTACCGTATCACGCACTCCAGAGTAATCACATAAAGTGTGTCCACGGGAATAAATACATAGCTTGGGAATAAATACATATTCTGGGAATAAATACATAGTTTGAGCTAAATGCTCACCAGGATGCTTTGAGTCGCTTTCAAAAGGAGCTTAATTTGTTTGCCTTGTAGTGGTTCAGCATTTGAATAAATATATGTCATTGCCATGCGAATGCTGTAAAGAATCTGCCTGTTTCATGCAGGAGGATAATTTTAGAGCAAGATGCTGGAGGTCCGAAGGAAATTAATATCTTTGTATAAAGTAGAGAAAGGTGCAGGCTCATTTCTGTTGTTCTTCTAGTGAAGACCCTGATTTACTGGCTTAGCTTCTGTTTGTAGGTGAACATATCTCACCTGCCAGTTAAATAGTGAAGATGGAGGATTGATGGTGAATGCCCCATCCCTGGCAGTGCTCAAGGCCAGGTTGGACGAGGTTTGGAGCAAGCCGCTCTAGTGGAAGGTGTTGCTGCCTGTGACGGGGGTTGGAACTGTATGAGCTTTAAGGTCCTTTCCAACCCAATCTGTTCTATAATTAACAAATTTTTATCGTCTTCTCTTAATACGTTTTAACAGGAGATCTACAAAGGGCTTTGCTAGAAATCACCTTACCCGTGTAACAGGTTGGTTTGATTTGGTCCCTGGGGCACCTCTTACGAATCGTAGAATCCCAGACTGGTTTGGGTTGGAAGGGAGCTTAAAGCTCGTCCATCTCCAACCCCTGCCACGGACAGGGACCCCTTCCACTGGAGCAGCTTGCTCCAAGCCCCTGTGTCCAACCTGGCCTTGAGCACTGCCAGGGATGGGGCAGCCACAGCTTCTCTGGGCACCCTGTGCCAGCGCCTCAGCACCCTCACAGGGAAGAGCTTCTGCCTAAGAGCTCATCTCAGTCTCCCCTCGGGCAGATTAAAGCCATGCCCCTTGGCCTGTCCCTACAGGCCCTTGTCCCAAGCCCCTGTCCAGGTTTCCTGTAGGCCCCCTGAAATTATTGGAAGCCTGAGGCCATTGCATACTATGAAAATATCAACCATTCAGGTTCATCAATGACCACTACAACACTGTGCCAGAGAAATGCTGCTGAAGTTTGGATGCTTAAAACAAAAATGGGAAGTGTAGGCATTTGGTTTCACAGCATTAGCACAGCCATGATTTGCATGTGAAGCGAATTCACTTCTGATCTCAAAGAGGGATGTTATGAAATCAGTTGATCATCTCTGTCTAGAAAGCCTGCATCCAGTGAACTCTGTGGTAGGTAACTAATTCCTACATTCTTGTGTAAAAGGCCAGCAGCATATGGATGTGTTCTTCTTCTCTTCATTTGCATTACAATGGATGTTTGCCATCTCCTAGTTATGATCTGTTTGTTTTCTTTATGGGTCTGCACCACATTTCATTGTAACAGTGGCTATAGCGGTTACAGATGGTTTTAAAGATGACTTGATGTTAGGGAAAACAAAATCAAACAAAGTTATGTTATAGCTGGAATGCAGCCATGTTTCAGTTGAGCCCTCCAAGACATTTGCCAATGCTCTGCAGCCTGTGTTATAACACAACCAGAAAGCTTGAAGCTTGAAATGCAGAAAAGAGTAAGAGAATAAAAAGGCATCAAATTGGACTAAATGTGGACTTTTTCCTGCGTCCTTTCCCTTTTGTTCTTCTGCAGGTTGGAAGTCGCAGGGTGATTCAGTATGGAGCAGCCTTCATGCTCCTGCTTGGGATGGTTGGCAAGTTCAGTGCCCTCTTTGCATCGCTGCCTGACCCTGTGCTCGGTGCCCTCTTCTGCACTCTCTTTGGTAACGTATGTTTTTTGCTCCTTCATGTGCTGCATGGCCAGATCTTTACTTCAGTGCTGTTCTCTGTGTATGTTGCTACCTTCTTTTGATGAATAAGACTATCTAAAAGCTGGGACTTGTTTTATTTTCCTTAGGGATGATCACAGCCGTGGGTCTGTCTAACCTCCAGTTCATCGACTTAAATTCTTCTCGGAACCTGTTTGTCCTTGGATTTTCCATTTTCTTTGGACTTGTCCTTCCAAGCTATCTCAAACAAAATCCACTGGTCACAGGTATGTCTTTCTGCTCATTTACATGAAGCTTACTTTTGCCTTGTACTCCTATGTGAGGTACATATGAGTACAAGGGAATCTAAAGGGTAAATAAGAGAGAAAACAGAGTATCATGGAGATGACAAAAGCTCCATCTAAGAAGGGGGGTATGTTCAGAAAAGGATTAATTGGGATGGTGACACCTGAACTGGATGTTTCCATGGGATGCATCCAAAGTTGTCCTGCTTTCTCTGGGTGTGACTATAGAGCAATGGAAGAAGTCAATCACCAGTTGGACTGGAAGAAGGACTGAAAGGGTGAAGCTGAGTCGTAAATGGTGTTAAAAGAATAAGGGGAAGGACCAAGGTGGAGCTCGGAGGCTGGGAATTTGTTTGGGTTTTGACATTTTGTGTCACTGCGGACACGTGTTTGGGGTTTGATTTTTAAGGGAAATATTAGCTAACTTTTTACATCTGTCACTTCAGAACCAGCTATAAGAGCATATCTGACCTATTTCAAATTGTTCAGAAGTGTCGATCATTCAGGCAGAGTTACGTGATGATATATTAATGCAATGTTCTTCTCTGAAGTCTTGCCCTTTCAAAAAGTGAAGGTTTATAAAAGGAATTACTTAAGTCCACAGGATTTTACATTATGAGCATATCTCCTTTTTCCAGTTTGTAGTTTTCCGCTCAGTTTAAATGAAGCAGTTGTCTGCAGTAGAAATTAAAAGGGCATTTCATGACATTTGTATAAGCAATGAAAGCTCCTGGAGTTACACTTTGGGAAAGAAGGGGTCCCTGTGGTGGACTACATCTTCTGCATCTATTCCCAGGTGGTTTTAAGGATCCTACTTGAGCAAATCCCTCAGTGAACTCAGTAGCAAGTTTTGCCTTCATGTACATCAGTAGGACAGGTATATGTGTGATAAAAAGATGGGATTCTAAGTGTTTTTACCCTGTTCTTGTAGGCATAGCGGGCATCGATCAAGTCCTAAACGTCCTTCTCACTACAGCCATGTTTGTCGGTGGCTGTGTGGCGTTTATTTTGGATAACACCATTCCAGGTCAGTCGTTTTACTTGGGATAACATCTGCCTTTCTGAATGGAGGTAGCACAGCATTCCATGGAGGCAGGAGATGAGGAAGAGGGTACTGCTTTAGTTGTTAACTTCTTCAGCACCTCAGGCAGACTGCTTACCACCCATGTGCCTCAGTTTCCTTGAGGGCGCTTGGTTAAGGTCTCCGTTGTACTAAACATATGGAATAGCTGATAAAAATCAACCCAGAGTAGTCATCTTCAGGAGATTGTTGCTTTAAACACTTTAAAGATCCAAACCTGCTTCCATTCATTGGAGAGGAAAAATTTGCCTTCACTTCCAGTTACAAAATAAACCAGATAACAGCCATTCCCAATAAAGAGTTTTCCCTCTCTTCCTGCCTCTTTGAGGAGTCTGGAAGATCTTTCCACTGCTTTGCTGACCACGGTGTCTGATACTTGGGGTCTTCTTTCTTCTCTTAACCTCTACTCTGTGTGTGTTTAAATGAAGGTACTTACGTATGTATTTTTTTCCCCTTTTGACTTCTAGGAAGCCCTGAAGAAAGGGGAATACAGAAATGGAAGAAAGGGGTTGGTAAAGGAAGCAAGTCACTGGATGGCATGGAAACATACGATTTGCCTTTTGGCATGAACTTTATTAAGAAATACAGGTGTTTCAGCTTCCTGCCCATCAGCCCAACCTTCATGGGTTACACATGGAAAGGCTTCAGGAAAAGCAGTAACTGCAGGAGTTCAGATGAAGACTCAGAAGCTACAGTATAGCCTTAGCTGAAATTCTATTATCTAGTTGTAGTAAAAGATGTATTTGCGGTTTCTTGCTGATTAAGAAGCATTAAAATATATGTTTTGTATATCTGCATTTAAATTCTGGAACCAGAGCTGAGACAGATTTAAAAGAGAAAAAAAAAAAGCTTTCCTGTTGTGGGTGGTGGCACCAGATTTAGTGTCTCTGGGTCAAATCTGCTAATGCTCCTCTGTGTGATTCTCAAAAGCTAGAAATCCTTGCTCACCTAAGCCTGGTTATTTGAAGTGGGGCTGTTTTCCCAAAGTATGGAGGTGCTATTGACAGCTGTTCCTACTTACGGTGATTGATGTAAGTCACTGACTAGTGTTTTTGGCACGTTCATTGCTGGCAATGGTAGTTATGCCAGAAAATCTGAATCCAGTGAGAAGAGGGGAGGGGTGGATTTACTTCTAGTCATGTCACATCCCATACATGTTGTTTTCTACGCATTGATTTGCACATTCCATGTTTTCAGCCCCTTGGAAACCAGACTCAGTTGATCCTGGCAAATCATGAGGGTGTTCCTTTGAATTGCTGATAATTCAGTCCGTGTCCAGTGTTCAGACAGAAAGTTTCTGTGATAACTTTGCCAATGAAAACGACTGACTTCTCATAGCTTAAAGATGTAGAAGGAACCACTTACTTCATCTCAGTTTGCCTTTTCTGCCTGGCGTTTAACCACCTGATTAGAGTGGCCAGGGCAGGTTTTCTTTAAAGGATCACATGTAGCTTCGGTTTTAGAAAGATGGAAAACTTCAGGCTTCCAGATGGAGCCCAATAACAGTTTTTACAGCCCAATGCCTGTATCCAGCAGGACATTTCCTGGATACAAATGCTCATTTGTTGAGCAGTTTTAAGCAGTTAACGTGTGTATCCGCACTGCTCTTCATACAGGGTAAGCCACAAGGTCACAGCGCTGCTGGCATTCCCTGCTTTGGATCTGTGCTGAATATTCCTAATTGGATATCAAGAGACGGTGCTGCCTACAAGCAGCTTATGTTGCATTGCGTTTTCTTCTCTCTTTATGGGGTTTCTGACTGCTGCAGAGGTGATCTTGAGACACTCCATTTGATGTCCTCACCCACTGGATGGTTTCACGGGTATTGGGTCCGGTCAGGGCACCATTCAGATCTTTTTTTTTTCCTGGAATAGTCTCAGCTCTGATGTTATGTGGGTGTTCATGCTCATCATGCATTCATAATTAAAAGTTTTATTCATGTTTAATGTTCTTACTATTGCAAGTTATAGTTTTTAGACTTTCAGTGTGGCCCCAAAAGCGTTTTTAAGCTGTGGAGATCATCAGGGAAATGTAGTGTAATGTAATTTCAAGGCCAGTATGCTCTACGGTGCTTGCATTTTGTATTCCTGGGAAAAACCCTAACAGTAGATCCTGTAATTCACTCATATTTATCCAAGTTTGACTACTGGACAGGAGCGCAGGAACTCTGTTTTCTCTGAGTCTACTTCCAGGTGAATTTGTTATTGAAGCATGGAAGGGTTGGGGTGGGGAGGGCAAAGGAAAGAACTTACCAGATCAGTACTGAGTAGTATAGAGTTGCAATGATTCCATTGATAATGTTCTCAGCATGCTATGGCTGTTTCCAGAAACTCTTTTATACCACTTTTTCCATAACAAAAAGCATGTGTTTGTTCCTGCTTCGGGGAACTTTCAGTAGTTTGCAGTCTTGGTGTCAATTGGACTATGTTGAAAGCTGCTCGGAAGAGTTCTAGTGTAGTAGACAAGGTTAGTATTGCCTGTGAAACCAAGTGATTTTAATCATTGTTCAAGTTTTCCTCTTCAGGTAGAGAGGGGTTAGATTTCCACATCCACTTGCAGGTAGTTTGAGTACGGAGACCTCTTAATCAGTGGCACGAAGCTTTCAAATTTCCCAACTTTTATGTGCAACCAAAGATGTGTAGGAGACATGGGAGAGGTAAAATATAAATATATATATATATATAAAAGGGATACAAATAAAGCCACCTATGTACGGTGGTTGTAAGGATGTAAAATGCCAAAGTTGGTTATCTTATAAGTGTTGAGAAAGGGAGGCAAAGGGTTTTGTTTCATTTAAACAGTGTCACCTCAGCTCTATTGGAATGTCAAGTCCAGCCATGGCACTGGGCACAGAGCGCCATGGGGCTTTGCTGGCTTCTCCCCCCAGATACTCTTGATAGCTGAAATGGTGATGCAGTCGAGAGACGAGGTGATGAGAAGTGGCATTTCTCTTCTCGCACCTTGGGCTGTGTGTGTTCTGTATTGCCATGATATGGAATGGGTTGGGTTGGAAAGGACCATAAGATCATCCAGTTCCAGCCCCCTGCCATGGGCACCTTCCACTAGACCAGGTTGCTTCAAGCCCAGTCCAACCTGGCCTTGAATACAGTTTTCACCATACTTAAGGCAACCTTTTCTAGTGAGAAGTGGCAATTAGAGTGCAACGAATCCAAGGATGCTTGTTCTTCCTCCTTGGAACAGAACACTCCTGTCTTGCAGCAGAGGAAAGACCATCCGAATAGATCAAGTCCAGTTACTCTGTTTAACTGTTGGATTTAGTTCTTTTTGTGACTTCGGGTCCTACCATGCTGATCCTGTTTCCTGGCTGAGGGAAGTGCAGTAGCATTTAGCCGGCGTGTTTGCTGTTCTAGCCACTGACCTTGATAACACTAAAGCAAGTAGTTGTAGTTTGCAGTCATTTTTGTAACCAGATTTGTGTCTGTAACAACTCTCTCCACGTTATTATGAACATGAATGGTTAAAGAGGAGCCTCAGGTTTGTGAAGATCTGCTGAAGCACCTGTAATGTGTAGCGAAGGGTTAGGATGGAGTCATTGGCAGTACCTTGACCATGCGGCTGCTGCACTGGGCTGTGCTTTGGGGGGAGCAGAGGGTGGAAAGAGAAACTCCCCTTTCTGGTGCACCTGAATCCATCCCAGAGCTGCCATTCGAAGCAGATGCATTGCTTTGTGAGGGAAATACCTCTGAATTGCCATGTGGGTTTTGCCATCGTGGACCTTAAATCCTCCTTCCAGGTCTGCTTTTCCAGGCTGGCTGCTGTGGACCCCCCTGGTGCTGCCGGATGGTTTGCAGAGGATGAACTTGCAGTTATAAAAAGCATTTCAGTGCATCATGTTGGTGGGTTCCATCCAGGCTTTGCTGTGTGAGGGTGGCTATAGAAACCCCACTGTAAATGCTATACTGTGTTTTTCCTTGCTGGATTACTGCCTTTCAGGCTTGAACTAAAAACCACCCAAGGAAAGTGACACCTGAGAGGTTGAGATAAGAGGCGACGAGATGTTTCAAGCAAACATTTGAAGAGAGAAGGGCAAATATTCATGGTAGAAATCTCATTTTGTCATATCAAAGATGGTATCAATGTATGCAAAAAAACAAAACTTGGGCCTTTTGTAATTGATATTCTCTTGTATTCTTTTGTTTAGGTTAAATTAAGGATTCTTGCTAATGTTCAAACACGTTTTCTAAAGTCAAGACTTGCAAATTATACCTCTGGAGATTGAGGTTTCATAGCCAAGAGCTATAACTTCGTGTTGTCATATTAGAGTGCTTTGGCAGAGGGACTGAAATCAGGTACCTCGCTCCTTAAAAGTTCAAACCTTAAACCCAGAATTTGCTTTTCTGCCTTTTTAATACTGACTTTAAATATGGCAACTTGGTTTGTACATGAATATTGCAGTATTTTATTTCCATATATTAAAAATAACATTTCCACTCAGGATCACGAGCGCCGTGGTCCTGGGAGGGAGTGGTATGATTGTCATGACAATGTCATGTGATGGTAGAATTTCTTCATTGACGAATCTATAGTAGTTGTGTATACTTTATTTACCCATTTTTCTGTTCCTACCAAAAACGAAAGGGTTTCTTTTCTTGTTCATCTCCCTACTGAGATCTTGGTACTCCCGATGCAGATTGGCACTTGCAAACTGAAGTCCTCGGTCCTGCTTATACCACAAGGAGCATGTTCAGAGCGTTGCATCCTATGTAAGAGGTATTGGAAAGGGCATCATTTGTGGTACAAAGAGCACTCCAGGCACACGTGGTTTAATAGCCAGCTTCTAATGGCTTGAGTGAGCCATTGGATGCTCGGATGCCATCTAAACCAACCTGTGCTTGATTGCATTTGTGTCTCCATGTAGAAACGCATGTGTGCCAGACCAGCACAGCCTGTGGTGTTCCTTTCACGTGGCCTTCTGAAACCAAAAGCGACTTTATTTTCCCTCTTTCCTGTTGTTTTAAGGGGGTGGGGACCAGTGGATCACTCGTTTTGGCAGAAAACATCCCTCTTGGTGCATGTTTCTTAGGATTTCTTCAGGCTCCCGGCCTTTGGGCCATGGGGTGACAGGTCCTCTGTGCTCACACATCCATACAGCTCCGACGGGTCATTGCAGTACTGGAGGAGGCCACGACTTTGCCAGTGTTTTGCTTCTGCCATGGGTCTGTACAGCTTCGTGCTGGGTTGCTTTGAAGTACTGGGGATCCGTGTTCAGAGCCATCCAGAATCTTCCCGTCTCGTTCCGGTTTGACTGTGACTGTGTGTTGTCAGCCGTACCTATTGCTAGGAGAGGTAATAGTTAGGATTGCCTTGTGTGCTATCTGGCATTGGCTACATCATCTTGCTGCCAGTCCAAATTCTTCTACTTTGTCTCTTTGTAACAACCTTTGGCTTAACAAACTATTGACTGTTCTTAGGCAGTGGGGATAAATAGATTCCTTTTCTGTTTCCCATGACTTCGTGACTGACTTGGGCTGTAAAACACTTGGGTTTTGTTAAACAGCAAGAAGAGGGGGTTTTGTTTTTTTTTCCTTTTTGGGTTTATTTTTGTTTTCTGAGATGTGTAATTCTTTCATGGAGGGTTGGTTTTTTTTTTTAATTATTATTATTTCATCTTTTTTTTCTAACATTGCTTCATTAAACAACTAAATATTTAAAAATGTAATATTTGGACCAGATGTTGTGAATAATAGTAGATAAAGCTATTTTATTCTGTATTTTTAAAGCTGTTCAGTATAAATAAACGCGGGCATAGATGCAACGTGGCAGCGTGGTGGTACCCTTCCTTTCAGACATCCCCTTCGCATTCCCGTTGGGAATCCAGATGATGTGAAGACCAAGCAGCTCTTTGTAATCCGCAACCCTCGGGCCTTCTCCTGACCCTTCTAGCCCTCAGCACAAAGCTTATCCCATGAAGACGCAGTAAATTCCTTGGATTTCTTTGGTCTGCAGCTCCTCTTTTTGGTGCATCCCCGCTTCCAGCTGAGATGTGTCCCCATGGAGCTGCTGCTGTCCCCTCCGTACCCCACTTTGAGTTGGATGGGAGGAAAAATGGCCAAAACTCACCTAAATCCACAGCAGTGGGGGGGTGGAAGTGGATCTGGGATCAAGCTCTGGGATCAGAGCCAAAGGAGCAGCTGGTTGACCAGCGCCAGGGGTTCCTGATGGTGCCTGAGCTGGCCTGGGTTTGGAGCCGTGCTCAAAACCACTTTGCTCTTAATCCTGGTTAATCCTTAGTGCTACTGGGTCAGAGCTCTGGCAATGGCTCTGTGTTCGCCTTACATCCTGCCTGGATCAACATCCAGCATCAGCTGCATCGACACACTGAGAAGGGCTTTATCCCAAGCAACAGCTCAGAACCTGAATGTCTGAAACATCCTCAGCTGGACACAGGCACCGTGATTCCAAGAAACATGGACCCAGCGCAGGCAAAGGCCTCTTCAGGAGCCAGGTCTCTTCCCATCTGCTTCCTGGAGGCTGTGTAACAGCTCCCAGATGCTCCTGGTGTGTATCCACATGGAATATTGTTTGGTATTTACCGACAATTACCTTGGGGGTCTTAAAGCTGTGCTAATGGGAAGCTGCACTAATGGGAAGCTGCCAAGGGATGGGAGGGGGGAGTTTGGATGCTTGCTCAGTCTGGGGGGAAATAGTTGGATTTCGGAGAACTTTGGAGCTGGTGCTTTGTGCTTGGGCCTGATTGAGCTCCTTGACTCCAGGCTCAGCTTTGGGAATGGAAATAGAAGTAAATCCATTGGAGCCGATGGTTTAAAAGGCATCGAATCGTGTTCCCTGTGTGGTGTTTAGTGCAGAAACACTGATTTAAGCAGTGATACCGGGGCTGTGGCATCCCTGTGCAGCTGAACACAGGCTCTGCCTCTGGAGCATCCTTCTGCACCCTTTCCCCAAGCCTGGCAGGGATGCTCGGTTCCGGTCTCCTCCTGGAGAGGATTTGGTTCCTCTTGGGTTCCTTATCCTTGCACTGGGTGGGTAAGGAGGAGCTGGCAGCCTGTGTCCCCTCATTGCAGGGGGTCCTCATAGGGCAGGAGTGGCTCAAACCCCTTTGCTTTGGGACACAAACGCCTCCATCCGGGCTGATCCTTCCCAACCCACCCCGCGTGCATTGAAAGCAATGAGCAGGATGCCGCAAAATCTCAGGATTTAACCCCAAATTCCCACAGCAAAACCCTCGATTTCTTGTTTCCCCTTTTCTCCCCATTCCCTGTGAAGCCGGGGGTGGGAGGTGGAAGCTTTCCCTCTTCTTTGGGGCTAAATCCCGGGGGCTTGGGGGTGGCTCTGTTCCACTGCGTGGCAGGGCCAGGCTCTTCCCATGACAAAGGGCCTCTGAGCTCCGCCAGCCCTCGGAAGATGCTGCTGGAATACAGATCCAACCCTCAGCCCGGCTCTTGCCGAGTCAGGCTTTTCCCAAGCCAGATGGCGCCTCCTGAACCTCTCCTTTACATCCAAATCACCCCAAACCAGGGAAAAGCAAGCAGAAAGGGCTGGCTACAACCCGTGGGTATAAGAAGCTGCTTGTTTTACCCCAGCAGCTGCTTGGATTCTTCCTTTGTTTTATGTATTTGGAGGGTTTTTTTTTTTTTTTTCCCTTCGTGTGGGCTGTTTCGAGGCAAATTCCTTAAAAAGGAGGAAAACAAAAAGGCTGGAGCAGCCCCAAAGCGCTGGGAAAGGTCAGGAGCAGACAAAGGAGGGACGCAGCCGCAGTCCTTAATCCCCAAAACTCTTCCCTGCGAAGGGGCAGGATGGGGCCCGCAGGCTGGGAGGAGAGGATGGAGCCCAGGCACCGTTCCGGAGGTGACCGTGATCCCGGCCTGCGCCAGGGTTAAGATCCAGGTAGATCCAAGCAAATCTGAACGTATTTGTTTCAATTTGTTTCCTCCTCAGTCTTCTTCTCGGGGGTGGGTTTGGATCCGGATGGGACCCCAGGGCCACGGTCCCATTGCACCATCCCAAAGGCAACAGCAGCATCAAAGTGTGATGCCTACGTGGCTCCAGCATGGAGTATCACAGGATCTGGGAAGTTCTAAGGCAGGAATAACCCCTTTAGTCAATGGGATGCAGCCCAACAGGCTCCCTCTGGGAGTCCTGTGCAGAGCTGGGGCTGATCGTAAGGGCGTTTCCAACCCGGATGCATGGGATGGGGCGTACTTTGGGATCCCTGTCCTGGCACCGGGGATGTGGCCTCCGTTGCGGTCCTGGTCCTCGGTGCCAGCAGCAGCGTGTCCTGTAAGCACCCAGAGCCGGAACCGGAGGGGTCAGGGCTGGAGCATCCTTTGGGACCCCAGTCCCGGGTCGGGCTGGGAGGAAGAAGGACCCGATCCAGGGGCATCCTCGGGGGTCCGCGCTCCCGGTGTCCTTCGGGACGCCGCTGCCGGGATGAGCCGAGAGGGGGGACCCGGGATCCCGCAGCCCCGCCCCGCACCGGCCCCACCCGCCGAGGGGCGGCCCCACGCGGGCACCGGCTGCGGAGCGGGACCGGCCCTGGGTGAGTGCGGGCGGGGGAGCCCCATCCCCATCCTCATCCCCATCCCCATCCTCATCCCTATCCCTATCCCCGTCCCCATCCCCATCCCTGTCCCCATCCCGGTCCCGGTCCCTGTCCCCGGCGCGGCGGAGCCGGAGCTGCCCCGAGCCCTGTCCGCAGCCGGTAGCAGGAGA
Organism: Lathamus discolor; assembly: GCF_037157495.1. Taxonomy (NCBI): domain Eukaryota; kingdom Metazoa; phylum Chordata; class Aves; order Psittaciformes; family Psittacidae; genus Lathamus; species Lathamus discolor. The sequence goes on from NC_088905.1 coordinate 2,017,485, forward strand.
AAGCGGCTGCGCCTCCCCCCGGGGCAGGAAGAGGGGGGCATCCGGTCCCTTCTGCACCCACGGACCCCCGTGGGCACCCCCGAGCAGCCCGGTTCCTATCACCCCGGGGTGGGAGCCACCAGCTCCCCTCCCATAGCCCACAACAAGCCGCTGGTGGCCACCAGCTCTTCCCAAGGGGGTCCGACCTGCTGAGTGTGGCCAATGGGTCCCTTTGCTGGTCCCCAAGGGAGGTGGCACCCCCATAGCATCACGCACCGGTGGCTCTGCCACCCCTCACCGCTACCCCGCTGTTCCCTGTGCAGGACGGGGCTGGAGAACAATAGTGGAGCGGAAAACAATGGAGCTGCTGCACCTTGGCGCGTAGGGATGCCGGACGGAATTCCAGCTTCAACATAACGCCTTGGGCCGGAGCCGCGGCAGCATCAGGTTGCGGGAGCATCCGTGGAGCCAAAGGATCTGCCAGGACGGGGTGAGAGCACTCGGTTGTATCGCATCACATGCAGGGGCTCAGTGCTCCGAGGGGGGAATCATTGCCTCCGGATGATGCTTTGCTGCTGGTTGCGTTGGGGTCCAGGCACCACTGGGCTGGTTAAAAGCCCCCCGGGATGCAGGAAAGCACCAGGGGCTGCGCATGGGGAGCATCGCGGCCTCCCCCGGCAGCGGGATATTCCCACAATCCCTTGCATGGCCGGGGGGAGCAGGGAGATGCCGAAGAGGCAGTGGGGATGCTGGCAAAGCATCGGGAGGGGGCCAAGAAAGCAAAACCCTCCTGGAAATTGCTCCTTTCTTTGTAGGAGCAGGGAATTGTGCCCTTTTCCTGCTGAAAACATGGTGTTTGGGGTTGGTTTTCCTATGCTTTTGGTAGGTTTTTGGGTTGTGCATCTCCCCAGAGCTCACGTAAGTGAGCTCTCATCCCTGTTCTATGCAAGGCGCCTTAAGCATGGTCAAGATCCCTCTGGAGCTGCATGGATGCGGGAAGGGCCTTGGGAAGGTTGTTTTTAGGGAGGGGAATGAGCCTGGGGCCCATCAGGCCTTAACAGCTCCTGTGGGAGCAGCCATTGGAGGGCAGAGAGGGCTGGAATCCTCCTGCCGCGTGGGCAGGGAGGATCGATTGGATCCGAGGGGGTTTCAAAACTCTTTGTGAGGCAGCCGCGGAGGGAACGCATCAGCTCGGGGTGGGGAAACTGAGGCAGGAAGTGAAGACAGCGCCGAGCAGCGGGGTTGAGCAACGGGTTGGGCGATTCCCGTCTTTCCAGCCCTTTCATGTGGGCCCTTTCCAGCCTTTTCAGTAGCCCACCAGTGACTGGGATCTGCCTGGGGATCCCCGACCCCTTCCACACCCAGGCCGATGCTCTCAGGACCCAAATAAGGAGGAATTCGCCCCTTTCTTGCTGCTCAGAAGGGGATGTGGTGACGGAGTGAAGGTGGCGGTAAACAGGAAACCAGGCTCCTCAACGCAGAGGGACAAACCTGCCCTTTGGGGCTCCCCTTCAGCCCAACGGGAGTGTGTTTTCCCAGCTGGATTGATCTCATTATCCCTTTAGAGGGGACCAAGGCTTTGGCTTCACCCCTTTGTATCACCATGGTGCCATGGGGTGAACACCCCTGTGGTCCCAAAGGCTGTGCTGCTGGAGGGGGATGGTTTTCACCCATTTCAGTATTTTTGGCCCCATTTTGCATGAGCCAGGCGGCCCGCGTCGCATTTCACCTCCCTCGGTGCAGCAGGGCCTCAACAGGGACTTCCCCAGAGCTGCTCCATCCACTTTCAGGGGCACCCACAAGCGCGATGCTCGTTGCTGCTGTTCCTGTATCTCTCATCCGGTAACCCCCAGGTTCAGATCCCTGCAGCACCCATCCCAAAACTGGCTCCAAATCCCCTCCTGATACCATTGCTGAGGGTTGTTATTGTGTTTATTCCCTGCCCCTCACTACATTGAGGGGCTGGAGTGGGGCTGGAGAAGGGAACGGAGCTGGTGCAGGGGCTGGAGCACAGCGGTGATGGGGAACGGCTGCAGGACCGGGGGGGTTCAGATGGAGAAGGGAAGGCTCTAACAGGGGTCAGCGGTGGCCGTGGCAGTGCTGGGGAAGGGTTGGACTTGATGAGCTCAAAGCTCTTTTCCAACCTGGTTGATCCCATGGTTCCATGGCTGGGCGATGGATGGATGCGGCGCTGGAGGAGGTTGATGCCACTTTGCCATGTGTGCTGCTCCCCCAAAGGAAACCCAAAGCTTCGTCAGCTTTTCCCTGCGGGTTTATTTAGGCTCTGGGTTTCTCTTCTGCTTTCCCCAGGCAGAGCCGGAGCACCGGGGCTGGGCCCATTTCCTGCCCTTCCCCTGCCTCCTTCTGCCCGCTCAGACGCCAGCTTTGCTTTTGCCACCTCCTCCATGGCGACGCACGGCAGCGTTGCTAACCCCTAGAATCCATGCCCTGGGATGCATCCCAAAGCGCGGGGTAAGAAGCAGGAATCGCCGCTGCACTGAGGTTACGGGGCAGGTCCCTCCTTCGACACAGGTTTTAGTGCACGGCCTTCATTGAGTCATTTATCCGCCTGGATGTCATTGTGGGATGGGGCTTGCCGGAAAACAGGCTCGTTTCCCAGGGGATCGGGAGGAAGCGCGTGGTGAGGAGGGGGTGGGAGGAAACAACGTTTTGCAGATCCAATGCTCTTCCCTCGCCTTGGCTTCTCCTTTTGGGATGAGGGAAGAGACCCTGGGAAGATGAAAGCCCGTCCGCAGGGGTTCCCAAAAACACCCAAGGAAAAGCACCCCCTCATCGCGCAGAACAGACCCTGACGTTGCACTTCCAGGTCTCTCCAGTGCCGTATTCCCAAAGCCTATGGGCGCCCCTGAGGCTTTCACATGGAATCTCATTTTAATCCCACTTTGGAGCATCCACAATCACCCTCACGCCCCAAGCCGGGGCCGTTCCCAAGGTGGGATTTTGGGAGGGGTATTCCAAGCATTTATAGAAGAGAAATTGGGATGTTCTGGCACTGGAGGGAGCAGCATTGCTAAAGCCAAGGTAAAGGAACCAGCCCTTGCGCCTGCCGATCCAGTTGGATCCAGCTGCTGATCCAGTTGGATCCAGCTTCCTTATCCAAAGCTTTGAAGCAAAACCTGAGTGAAATAAGGCAGAAAAGGGACAAATCCCACTGACAACCTCCCACTTCCAGGCTTGGCATGGCCGGGACACATCCGTGGATGCTCCAAATGCAAATGCCAGCGTAAGCGTATCCCCGCCGGTATTAAATATTCAGTGAGTTCGCACCACATCTCCCCTTATCTGATTTCCCCTCCCTCATTCCCAACAGTTTTCCCACAGGAGCCACATCAAACTTCCCCCCGCGGCTGCATCCGCCGGAGCCTTTTCCCCCAGGAGCAATCCCACATCCCGGGCCCTTTATTCCTTCGCTCCCACCTCCATGGGCGCGCACCAGGGATGCGCTATTGGGGCGGCTCACGCCGGTGCTTTTCTCTCCTCCCTCTTTGCAATTCAGGTCCCATGAAAGCAGAGCGGGAGGATGGATTACGGAGGCTGCGAGTACCCGGTTCCCTGCGGAAAAGACAAGTACATCTCCAAGTAAGATCCTCGGCAGGGCTGGAACACGGGAATAATCGGGGCCGGGAGATGGGAAGGGAGCTGCAATGTGCCGGGAGGGGGATTTGAGCTGGGAGGAGTGGAGAGACTCTGGGATTTAACTTGATTTTGGATTGAAAAAGCCATTTTGGGGCAAAAAATGGCAATTTCCTTTAAAACAATGCGGTTGTTGATGGGATTTGGAGATGTTTTTCTCTTAGGAGCGTGGCCAAATGCTTCTATAAACCATGAAATAGTTCATGGAGTTCATGAAATAGAGGTTTTGCTTTAAAAGTCCCTATTAGGAATTGCTCTTTTGTGCTTTGGCAAAGAAGTAAAACGCTTCCCAAGTTGCAAGGAGGAGTTTTTGGGGAGATAAAGCAGCTTTGTGCTATTTCCCCCCCCCCCCCCCCCTTTTTACTTCCTCCAAACCCCAAATCCCTGTGCTTTGTGCTTCTTTATACCGGTCTGCTGGTGCTGAGCATCCTCAAGCTGAGTTAAGGACAGCTTTGTGATGGGATGCCAGGGGCATCGCTTCCCGGGATTCCAAGCTGGGAATGGGTCATCTTTAATGGTTATTTGCAATGTTCATCATTCATTTGCAACTGGAGCGAGGCTCAGGCTTCATCCGAGCCCAAGCTCAGGCTCTGGAGCGAGGAGCTGATGTGGTGGACTCGCCTATGATAACTTGTGACTCCAGCATGACCCAAGGGCCTGGATGCTCCCAAAACACCCTGCGTTTTCCAGCCTTGTGACCGCATCCCACAAGGTCTGACAGGTTTCCTTGTGCCTTTTTCCAAGGTTTATGCTTGCAGGGAGCTTCTCCCCCTAAGGGCTGAATCCACAGTGGATCCCCCCTCCAAGGGATATCTAAAGGCAGCAAAAGACCCAGATTTGCCTCAAACGAAGCTGGTTTGGGTCCCCCAGCAGTGATGTGGCTTCCTCACCCAGCCTGACACTGGAAGCAATTCCTGCTTCCTCCCACATTCCCACAATTGGTGCCTCCAATGCCCCCCCCCCCCTTGCTCCTTGATGTCTTTTCTCAGCCGCTTTCCCATTTTCCCCCCCAGAAATGAGCTGCTTTTACACTTGAAGACGTACAACATCTACTATGAAGGACAAAACTTGCAGCTGCGGCACCGCGAGGTAAGAAACCCCCTTGGGGCAGGGCCCCAGCAGCCAAACCCCAATGGAATTGGGTTGGATTCCCCCTATAAAAGCATCACCTCTTGGCACTGTTCCTTGCTGCTCGTATCTCAGAGCCTGAGCTGCCCATCTCTCGTGCAGGAGGAAGGCGAACTCATCGTGGAGGGGCTGCTGAACATCTCCTGGGGCTTGCAGCGACCCATCCGCCTGCAGATGCAGGATGACAACCAGCGCATCCGCCCTCCGCCGTCCTCCTCCTCCTGGCACTCGGGATGCAACCTGGGAGCGCACGGGTGAGCGGGGGGAGAAGAGTCATGGAATTAGGGGAAAAAAGAAGGGGAAAGGGGGAGGTTCAGCTTTGCTTGCGCAGGTTGGGTGCCGGAGCTTGCAAAACGGCACTTTCGGGCTTCAGCATCCCTTCCTGGGAAGGGCAGATGGGATAAGAGCCTTCAAAGGGTTTTTTGGGAGCAGACCAGGATGGGATTTGGGATTTAATCGGATGACTCTTTGGGATCCAAATTTGGATGCCAGGATGACTATCTGGGATAACTAGCTTGTGCTGCAACCCTAAGGGATGGTTTTCTGCCAAATCCGAGGGAGAACAGGCTGCTTCCATCCTGGAAACAGCAGCATGGGGGCTCAAAGCGGGATTTATCCCAGTTCTCATTCCTGCTGCAGCTCTTTGCTAACAGGAGATCCATCATTATCCATTGCCAGGTCCGTGCTGAAGCCCAGCACCTTGCCAGACATCCAGGTCACAGATGCAGAGGCTGTGCCAAACCCAGAGGCTCCCCGGAGCGCTGCAGGTGAGCCGGGCACGGATCCGGATGGATTTGGCTGGGAATTGGGAGCAGCTGCTTTATGCTCCGGTTTCATTGGAGAAAACAGGGATTTATTTTCTCCAGCAATTGTGCCCCCATTGTCCCCCAGGTTCCTTTAAGCCATTGCCCTGATGGGCCGAAACCCTTCCAAAGGGATTTTGCTCAGGGAAGGGATGTGGTGAAGAGGAGCTTGGAAAGAAATAGGGGGATGGAGCAAAAAGCCTCGTGGGATCATAGGGAAAAGGATGTCGGCACTTCCCCTTCCCGGAGGCTCTGCTTTTAGGGAAGAAGAATAGGGCTGTTGGGAAGTTCCGTTGCCATGGGGAAGTCAACACTGCTGCCAAGTGTTTTCCCCTCCCTGGTTTCTCCTCGCTATGGAGGGGGAAGAGCCCATCCACTGGCGCTTCATTAACCCCTTGTTTGGAGCACAAGGCAGCGCAAGGTGCCTCACCAGCAATTCCCACCGGGAAAAACGGCTTTATGCGGTTTTCCCATTAAATCAGGGCACTTTGCAGGTGTCCCTGGCTTTTTTAAAGTGTTTTTTTTTTGGGGTGGTGATGATATTTGTATGGAAATACACCCTGCAGACACAGAAGAGCCAGCCAATCCTTCCAGCTCCGGGATGCTCATCCACTTTCCAGCTTGGGAAGTGCAAAACTCATTGACCCATGAAACCCTTCGCCCCGTCCTTCATCCTCCAGCTTTTCCCCTTTCTCTTTGTGATCTCTCCATGCACAACATTTATTCCCCCCAACTCTTAATTCAAGCTCGCCCTGGTGCGACCCGCACTGCGTCGAGTCGCGCCATAGAGCTACCCCAGCAGCTATTTGAGCCCAATGACGTTAATCCTCCGCCAGTGCATAAGAAAGAGCTCTTTTATCCCATTTCTTCCTCCAAAAGCCTGTTCAAATCAGTGCATAACGTGCGTGCCAGGCTCCTCCTGAGTGCTTAGTCACTGTGGCCTGTGGTGCGCATCTGGAGAGGAGAGATTTGTCTTGCTGCAGACATGCTTGGAATGAAAACATCCAAGCTTGAGCCCCAGAGGTTCATTAAAAATGGATGAAGAGCTGGTTTATAATAATCTGAAGCCAGGCCAGTTTTCACACAGAGATCTGAGGCGCTGGCCTCGTTTGTCTGTTCTCATTAAGGGGAAAGAGAAAAATACCGAAGTTAGATAATGAAAAAGTGAGTAAAGATGCTGCAGCCCCTGGGACAAGAGGCTTTATCCAGGTAGCAGCCTGGACTTGAGCAGTTCATCATTAATGGCCTCCTGTAAGAGGATAAACCAGTAGCTGCCATGGTTTAAACCGGTGGGTTCAATCTGTGCCGGGCAGTCCCAGCCGTGCATCCACGGGGGGATTCCCAGCAGGGAGAAGCTCCTCAGCGCTCTCCTCCGAACGCCTCTTTTCCAGGCACCAAATCGCAAGCGGAGGAGACGCCGCAGCTGATGCGGACACGGAGTGATGTTGGGGTCCGGCACCGCGGCAGCGCCCGCACCCCCAGCGAGCAGCGGCGCATCCGCCGGCACCGCTTCTCCATCAACGGGCACTTCTACAACCACAAGGTGAGCCCCGCGCTCCCCAGCACTGATCCCCATGGGACAAACCCGAGGTTTAAATGGGCTTTGCATCCCACAGACGTCCGTGTTCACGCCGGCGTACGGCTCCATCACCAACGTCCGCATAAACAGCACCATGACGACCCCCCAGGTCCTCAAACTGCTGCTCAATAAGTTCAAGGTACTTGAGGTATCCCACCCCGATGCTCCTGGGATGCTCTGCGTGGGGGGATTTATATCCTGTGGATACAAAACGCAACGGCAGAGTGAAATAATGGGGTATGTTCTTTAAATCCTGGGTGGAAATGTGGCCTTTTAACAGTGATTTATGTCTCCATTCAGATTGAGAACTCAGCAGAGGAATTTGCGCTCTACATTGTCCACACCAGTGGAGGTGAGTGTCCAAACCACCCCCCCCCGGTGCATCCATGGCAAAGGCCCATCACACACTGGGACATCCATCAGTGCTTTTGGCATTGCAGAGAAGCAGAAGCTGCGGGGCAGTGATTACCCCCTGATCGCCCGCATCCTGCAGGGCCCCTGCGAGCAGGTCTCCAAGGTCTTCCTTATGGAGAAGGACCAAGTGGAGGAAGTCACCTATGATGTGAGTCTGCCGCATGGGGTGGGTTTGGGATTCAGCTGGGGTTGGAATAGGGGGTGGGCATAGAATCCCAGCCTGGTTTGGGTTGGAAGGGAGCTTAAAGCTCATCCAGTTCCAAACTCCTGCTTATGTTTGCTGTGAAACCAGCAAGGTCTCAAATGTTATTCACAAAGAGCAAAGCTCGATTTAGCTTTCTGGAGCCATTTACTTCTATAGAAACGAATACAAAACCTTCACTAAATAAAAAGGCCATGAATATCAGCCACAAATTGCCGTTAGCTGCCTGCTCTTTCCATACAGTGCTTCTAAAAGGCTTTTGGGGCACTTCTGCTCTGCTTTGAGCACTCATCTCGCTGTGAAAACTCCCCATCTTATGGCAAAAACCTTGTCCTGTGCCTAAAGAGCAGCTTTAAACGGGAGCAAACGCCTGCAGCCCTGTTTTACCACCCCAAACTGGAGCCCAGAGCAGCAATAGCTGCACAGCCTTGGGCACAGTTCGGACCTTTCCTGCTGGGGAACGCGCTGCGGGGTTGGAATGGCTCGGTTGTGCCATCTGCCGGCTTCCTCCCACCTTCCTCCTCAAACCCGAGCTAAATGAAGCACTTTCGGGGTGTATTCGTGCTTAAAGAGCGCTGTTCGCAGGGGCTCACCATAAGAAGGAGCCGAGTCTTGCAGCCAGGGCGTAAAGCAAATGAAGTTTATGGGTGTCTTGTCCCCTATAATCGGCTGGCTGTGTAGGGAAACGTGGTTTCATGTAGGGTTTGTTGCGAAAGGCAATGGGGGTCCTTGATTTCCCCAGTTGAATCAGGGGAGGTGATTTATTTTATATATATATCATTTATATATCTATATATCGTATATGATGTATCAGATATATATCATTCAGATGATGCTGAAGGGTGGGTGCATCGCCCATTTCATGGCCTGGCTTGGTGTTCCTCCTCCACCCAGGTAGCTCAGTACATCAAATTCGAGATGCCCATCCTCAGGAGCTTCATCCAGAAGCTGGAGGAAGAGGAGGACCGCGAAGTGAAGAAGCTAATGCGCAAGTAGGCCGGGCTCAGCTGCACCAAGGGGAGATGCTGGGAGTTAAGGATGTGGTTGGGGGGTTATTGTGGTGCTGAGCATTCATTTGCACAGCTTTTTATCCCTAATCCCTGCATTACTCCATAGTTTTCTTGGCTTGATGCTGCAAAAATCCTCTTTTCCTTGTCCTTTGCCTCTCCAGATACTCCATCCTCCGGCTGATGATTGAGCAAAGGCTGGAGGAGATATCCGAAGGTCCAACGGCGATGTGAAGCGCTTCACCAGCTCCAGGCTGCATTGCACCGAGAGCCGTTTGCCTGCAGGATGCACTGTACCAAATCCCAACCCCACGTCATTCCCTGGGTGCTCCCGGTGTCCTCCCGGATCGCTCCGGCTCTGAGCCAACCCATCCTCCCGTGCCTTCATCTGCGCAGCATCCTCGGGGGGGGTTCCTCACCTCCAAATGGGAGTTTTCCCAGCAAGGCTCTGGGCATCTTCAGCCAAAACCTCAAATCCCTGGAAATAACAGGGGGAAGAGAAAGAAGGAGGAAATCCATGAGCAGGATGAAGCCACTGAGGATGGGGACAAGCAATTCTGGGCTCTGTTGGAGGATCCTGGCTTCAGCAGTGCCTGCATGGGGCTCCCTGCATAGAACTCACCCCTTGGTGGCAAGAGCACAAATAATTCCCCTTTCTCCACCTGAAAAAGCACATTCCTATTGCAATAATCCGCAGGTGACAGGAAGCTTTTGTAAATGGAGTGGATTTTGACACTTTTGCTGCTGAAAACGAACCCGGGGACTGAGGGTTGGATTTACAGCAAAAGAGTAAAATCCCGTTTTTTTCCCAGCACATTCCCTTACCCTGCATCTGGTCTCATAACCCCCATCCTGCTCCTTTCTAATTTGCACTAATGTTAGGGAAGAAAAAGCAAACCACGATGTCAAACCTCTCTGGTAGCTGTAACATGCCAAATAACGCTCGGGGGAATAGGGGGTGGTGAGGAGCATCTCCCGAGGGATGCTGTATGGAAAGCAAGAGGGATGGCAGGAGGAGGGGAGGCCGAAATAGAGGGGTTTATTCTCCACGTGGGTTTTGCAGCACATTGTCCTGGGCTCACCGGGACCAGGACTGGCTTTGTTACCCCCATCACACCCGGAAAAACCTCTTTCCTCCCGGGCTAAACCAGCAATATCCATTTTATACCTCGACGTGAACTAAAACTCGTGACTTTCTCCCTCCTTTTGAGTTTTTGCAATGCATCTTTGCAAGGTTTGGGGTCTAATTTTAATGGTACCTTCTCCACCTTGAATACGTTGATAGAGGAAGTGTTGTACAGCGAGAAAAGCTTTTTGTGTGCGTGAAGGATGGCTTTGTTGGGTAAGAAGGACACAAAACATGAAGCAACTTAATACAGAATGAACCTCCCCCGAGTTAGAGCCTGGTTTGCTCAAACTAAAGCACTTTGCAGGTAGAAATGCCACTGAAATGGACTCTATGGGGACAGGAGCGATGAAGGCGAAGATCAAAACCAGCCTGAATCCCAGTGGAGCTTCCCAAGGCAAAATGCTCCCTTTTTGGAGAGTCACAACCAAATCGCTGGAGGATTTGTTGGGGAATATTGGGCTGTTGTAGGGTTTAGGGACTATGAGTGACTATTCATGCACCATGGTTGGTGGGCTCCATCCTCTGGCTGTTTCTCTCCCATAAGGTAAAACTCACCTCTAGAAGAGCACCTCTGCGTTGCTGAGCCTGGTTTCAAACACAGAGGGGTTTACAGCTGGTGTATGAAGGGGGTTTTGCCCCTTCGAGGCTGAGGTCTGCAACCCCAAGGTTATCCCCAGGCACACTTTGCTGTCTCCCCAGCGTTTTCCAGCCCATTGAAGCCCATTTATCCCTCCCCACGCAGGAGAGGGATTCGAGTTGGCTCCGCCTATCAAAGCTTTATCCATTGGGAAAAGTGAGTCGAGCTCAGCAGGCACAGACGGGAAGAGTGGCACAGGGTGCACGGTAAGGGCAGCTTCCTTGGCGTGGAGCTGAGGGATGAAAAGAGGAGGAATTGGGTAGACAGCAAGGGGGGAAGTGGAGGTTTTTGACACGCACTGAAGCTGGAGGTTGGGATGGGGAGAGCAGCCCATGGAGGCACCGCAGCCTGGCTGCTTCAGCAACAGGCTTTTCCCTGGGTTGTGATCCCTAAGTTTGGATGCTGTAGAGGAAATAAAGGGGGGGGGGGGGGGGGGGAACAAGAAAGAGAACAAATCCTCACATCTTAAAGTGTGCAGAGTTTGCTGCTCGGGTTTGTGGTGTTTCAGAAGTGGCGATGCAGCTGCAAACAGCTGGAAGGCGGATGCAGGCTTCTCCAGGCCTTCCTTACCAATAAACCACATTAACTGGAGAATCAGGGCAGCAAAATGAGGCAAATTAATTAAATGAAGCCCTATTTTTATGTTTTCAAAGTGCTGTATTCCAAAGGGGGGGATCAGGCCTGGCACCTTCTCGCAGGGGCCATGGAAGGGAAACGCTGACACAGGGAAGCCGCGGCCAGAGGGGCTCTGCTTGTTCAAAAGGCTTTTGTCAACACAGCTCCTGCTATTTCGGGGATGGTTTTGGGGCCTCGATGGCTCAGCAGCTTTGGTACAATGAGCCTGTTTGCTGAGCTGCTGGCTGGGGGTGCTGCAGGGTGGGGGACGGGGGAGAGGGGAATCACAGAGTGATGCTCCTGTGCTTTGAAGAAGGATGGGAAAACGAAGGTGCAGATCCATGAAGTCACAGAACCATGGAATGGTTTGGGATGAAGGGACCTTAAAGCTCCTCCAGCTCCAACCCCTGCCACGGGCAGGGACCCCTTCCACTGGAGCAGCTTGCTCCAAGCCCCTGTGTCCAACCTGGCCTTGAGCACTGCCAGGGATGGGGCAGCCACAGCTTCTCTGGGCACCCTGTGCCAGCGCCTCAGCACCCTCACAGGGAAGAGCTTCTGCCTTAGATCCAACCTGAACTTGCCCTGGTTTGAGTGGCACCACGCTGACAGTGCCCACCCTCCATAGTAATTAAATATATAGAATATGGTCAATATGTGCAATAATACATGAATTATATTAACTATATTACTGAAAGCTGGGCTGGGTCAGCCTGGAGAAGAGAAGGCTCCTTAAGGGGAGACCTTAGAGCAGCTCCAGTGCCTAAAGGGGCTCCCTGAAACCTGGAGAGAGGCTTGGGACAAGGGCCTGTAGGGACAGGCCAAGGGGAATGGCTTTAACCTGCCCGAGGGGAGACTGAGATGAGCTCTTAGGCAGGAGCTCTTCTAGACAGAGTTGGATCTGGATGAGCTTTAAGCTCCCTTCCAGCCCAAACCGTTCACGGTTCTATGGTTATGAGCCATAGGCTGGCCCGAGCCTAAGGCAGCAGACCCATGCTCTCTGTCCCTGCCTGTGCCCCCTCCGCAGGTCGGGCAGGATGAGGCCCCGCGATGCCTGGCGCTGGGCGGCCCTGCTGCTCCTCTTCCTCTTCAGCGACGTCTCCGGCGGCCGCCGCGGTGGGGGCGGCAGAACCGGCTCCCGAGGCGGAGGAGGCGGCGGCGGCAGCAGCGCGGGGCTGCGCGGAGGCTTCCGCCCCGTGTCCCGCAGCGGGGGCACCCCGGGCCGTGGCTCCAAGGTGGCCGGGGCCATCGCGGCCGGCGCTGCCGCAGGGTACGGGATGGGGCTATTGGGGCGCCCGCGGCCGTCCCGCCTGGGTCACGGCATCCCCGCAGCGCGGCAGCCCGCGGCCGGCAGTGGGTTTCACGCTCCGGGTTGGCCGGACATGGGTGTGAAGCGGGGAACCCCCAACAGAGCCCATGGGGACCGGCGTGGTGGCATCAGCCCCGTCTTGCTGCTGGCCCCCGCCGCCTGCTTCATGAGCCACGGGCTGCAGCGCTGAGCATGGGCAGCGGTGACCCCAGCAGGCTGAGCCCGCCGGGGTTCCACAGTGAACGGCTTCCCTGGGAGATTGGATGTGGCTTGGGGACGTGGAAGAGATGCTCCTTGGCTCCCCCTCTTCGGCGTGATGGGAGCCTTGCTGGAGCTGGACATCCCCCCCCCGTGCCGGTGGGGCCACCCGGATCCTGCAAACCGCCATCTGGAAGAGGATGTACATGAGAAGTCCAACCCTTCACGAATGTGTGGATGTTTGCAGCTGGAAAGATGCTGGATCAGCCCCGCCAGTGCTTGGTTCTAGTTTCTCACTGCATGGTTTCACCAAAAACTCGTCCTTTCCCCCCAAAAGAGTGCTGGGACTCAGTGCAGGGGAGTGATGTGGGGCTTGAAAATGGACCTGTCTGCCTTGCAATAAAGTTTGGCCTTGAGGCATCCTCTCCTTTTTTAACCAAATCCATCGTGTTTAGCACCAGGAGCAACCTGCATCTTTGAGGAATGCTTGCAGGGAGGGATGAGCAGGATGCTTGAGAACAGTCATCTCATCCCATCTCCCTCCCCTTACCCCATCCCATCTCTCTGGCTTTGATATGATCAAATGGCCCAATCTTTAGCATCCCCTGCCCAAAACACACCCAGCTGTGGGGCTGACCTCCCTCAGGTGCTTTGTGTTTGGCAGAGAGGATGCAAATCCTCCCTGGGAAGAGCTCAAAAGGAGCTGTGAGGGTTGCTTTTGCTTCCAGTATCTGCATTTGCTTCTCTAGTCCCTGTCGTGGGTGGTTAAACCTTCCCTAAAAGCTGGTGTAACTGCAGCAGCTCAACCATTGCTGTAAGCAAAGGAAATAGACCAGTGCCAAGCACAGTATTGGGGATCCCCCCCAAAGACCTGTGGGCAGCCACAATCACCAACAGGTAAGACATTCACCTTCAGAGCCTGGATGTCTGTGAGCGGGTCATCTCCCATTGGAATTAGAGGGGGTTTGGGGTTATGAATATCCTTATCATGGCATAGTTTGGATTGGAAAGGACCAATTCCAAGCCCTTCTTCACCTCCCCAGGAGAGCAGTCGAGCCAGGTCTTGTATCTACCAAGGGGTAGAAGGAGCCCTGGATGAAGGATGTTCATTTTCTGGGCTCTTATACAACACTTTCTTATATGTTATGGAAGTTGTTTGGCTCCTGAGGGATTTAACAGCATTTTGGGTGCAGGTGAGCACAGGATTCACCTGAGGCTGATGCCCTTATGGCTGTCCACATAGCTGTGATCTCTCTGCTGGCTTAGGGACAGCTTTTAGGTTGGACAAATCCAACTCTTCCCATAATGGGCTCACGGGTCATTTTAACGTCCTTGTTTCAAAGCAGCAATGAACCCGGCACAGACTCCAATCTGCCTTTTCCCAGCATGTGTTTTGCATCCCTACCTGCCCAGGTTACGCTTCAACGTCCAAACCCCACCACCAGCATCCTCTACTCACAGCCCTGATGTGCAGCCCGAGCTCAGAAACACCACAGGGATGATCCCACACTTCCTGCATGACAATCCCAACTTTTCCTTGTTTATTCCCTCCCGCTGGCGTACAACACAGCGCTGGGTTCAGACGGGAGGTGGTGTTGTTCGCTCAGTGATGCATCTCCTCTAATCCCCGACACCGATCTGACGCAGGGATGAAATCCAACCTGGATGAGGTTTTAGGCACTTGCTTTGCATTTTAAACCTCCAAATAACACTATTTGTCCTCCAGCTCGCTGCAAACTCTCCAGCTGGGCACCAAAAATCCCCTTTTTGCAGGTTTTTTCCAGTGAGGAAAAGGTATTTGCTTGCTCTGCCCGCATGGGGGATGCTTATTTGTGGGGATGAGGGATGCAAAGTGCCCTGGGATGCGCAATTTGGGGGAGAATATAAAAACCAACCCCCAAAATGTTATTGCGTTTGTGCTTTGGGGTGTATTTGTTAGCAGCCTGGTAAATCAGAAGCACGCACTTCCCTCTCCTGCAGCCTGAGGGCAGGGCAGGATTTGGAGTATTTAGTCAATTAGTACAGAACAACTAATCTATTCAGCTCAACAGATCACTCTTGGGAGGACAAGAGGGCTCCAGGGTTATTGGATCCAACCATCCTTAAAGGATATGAGGACATGGACCATGTCCTGTTTGAGGAAGGGGCTGGGGGTTGGAACTGGATGAGCTTTAAAATCCCTTTCAACCCAAACCAGTCTGGGATTTTATGATCTATAAGAGCTCTAGCTCTCTGTTATGGACCTTTTAGGGTTTCCTCTTAGCGAGCAAGCCACTTGTATACAGGAAGAGCAATCTATTTAGTGCTGAATATCCCTTTTCCCTTATTTTTTGGCCAAAAGTATGTAAAAGAGTCACATTTGGGGATTACCTGGGCTACCGCTTAAACACCCACTTCTTCAGCATCCTTGTGGGTGATAAATCACATCCTGCATAGGCTCAAACCAAACAGGTCTAAGACTTAGTCTTGAGCTTAAAATTAAAGCTGAAGGGTCCCAACTCTTCCATCCTTTTAATTCTAATTTTTAACCTATAGTCTAGTGCACACAGATAGTCATCCAATGTTGATGCTGGTTTAGGTACCAAGGAGAGAGAGAGGGAATTCTGGCAGTGTTAAGTAGGGCTTGAGGCTTCACGTGAAGTAGGTTGGGCTTAATGCCATGAAACAGCAAATGTAAAAACTCCTTTATTAGGCACAAAATAAACGGGGTAAATACAAGGAATAAATGGGGGTTGACTTTCTATGGGGAGAAGAAGCCCTTGGCCCCAACCAGTGCATTGGCTTTAGTAGAAACCATTTGTTGGATGGTAGCAATGGCATTAGTAGGAGCAGGGGAGGAGAAAGTTAACTG
Organism: Lathamus discolor; assembly: GCF_037157495.1. NCBI lineage: Eukaryota > Metazoa > Chordata > Aves > Psittaciformes > Psittacidae > Lathamus > Lathamus discolor. Next base: position 2,032,987 of record NC_088905.1, read on the forward strand.
AAAGTGTGGGATTTAGGCCAGATTTGGTGCTGAAAGGGAACAAAAGCGCCCACAAGCAGGGTGAAAAATGCTGCTTCTGTCTGTGGGGAGGGCCGGGAGCTGTTTGCATGAAGGAGGCTGACGTGTGGCTTGGCTTTATCTGTTTTAATTTGTACCAGACGTGGAACACTTAGAAAAGTATCGGAACAGCACATTCCAGACATGCACCGGGATGGGTTTACAAAACATCCGCGTATCGCAAAGTCCGCGTTTACCCCAAAGCCCTGCTTCTCTGGTGAACACCCTGAAAGATTCCTTTCCTTTCTATGCTTATATATATATATATTCATTTAGCTTACACCAAGGCGAAAAATGAGTTAGGACGGTGTCATTCAGTGCCTTGCAGAAAAATACACAAAAGATACTCAATAGTAACTCAGGGTGATGGGTTTGACAAGCGCAACTTTACGGATGCTACAGGTTTTACAGAACCCAGCATCGACCTAAACACCAAAAGCAGGAATTTTACCCACAAATTACTTGCAAAATGTGGGGTTTTTTTAAGTATCTCCCATCCCAGGCTTGGTTTTCCCGATGCTGTTTGCTGTAGCCGTGTGATTCAGCTGATTTATGTCTCTTGCTATGTGCTTAACCCCCCTAAACATCCTTTGTGCTGTATTATAACATCCTTTAGGTCAAGGTACCGAAGTGCGAATGTGACTTGTCACCTATAGCACATCCACAATAGCTTTATCTTGGGCTGGACCACAGCAAGCGTTCCCACTTTGAGGCTTTTAGGGGACATTCAGCAGCACTGTTTGCCTTTAGACAGGCTAAGAAAGACAGTGAGGCTCAACCAAAAGCAAAGCGGAGCTGGAGGGGGTCAACCAAAACCTAGTCAAGGGTTTCAGCCTTGCTGTGGAGGAAAACAACCAAAACTCACTTTATTTCTGTGTGTTGCTGCAGGGGTATTTGCAGCATGCAAGGTGCGGAGCAGGCAGGTCCGTATGTACATAAGGAATGGCGGGGTTTGGGATTAAAAGGTGGGAATTGCAACCTGGCAGCTTGTTGCTTGAAAACCCCATAGCCGACCCTCCTAAACACGCTGTGGGGTATGGATGGGTGCAACGCCACAGCTGCCTCAGGGAAAGGGGTCTCAGTGGCAGCGGGATTAAGGGGATTAGATAAAACCCTGCTTGTTAGCAAAGAGGATCTTCGGAAGCGCCCTTGCAGAGACGCCAAGGACCGGGTGAGCTCCTCTCTGCCCAGTCCCTCTCAGGATGGCCCTGAGGAGGAGGAGGTGGTGAAGGCCTTTTCTTTGGGCATCCAGCTCCATCATTGTCCTGCCACACCAGGGTGGAGAAGGAAAGCTTCATCCAGTTGCCTAACCCGGAGGTGATGGGGAGCATTGGTGCCTGTGTGCCCCAAGGGCTCTTCACCAAAGATGACCTTAAGCAAGAATAGGGGAGTTCGGGGGTCCCCACGGGGACACGGGTGACATCTCGAAGCTGCGGGGTGCATCAGTGCATGACGAAGAGGGTGAGGAGGAGGAGGGCGGCGAGGGAGGCATCGGCGAGATGCAGCCGGATGCCGGAGGCCAGGCGGTACTCGCGGTACTGCTGGATGCACATCTCCCGGATCACCTTGGTCACCACCTTGGTCTCCAGCTCTGCCTCCGTTTGGTTGGTCGCTGACCCAGCCTCTGAGGCGTTCTTCTTGACAGCGGGTCCGATGTTGTATTCGGTCACCGTGATGTTAAAGCAGTCGGCGACGAAGACATCCTGAGACACGGGGCTGCTGTAATCCCGGTAGTAAACCTGGTTGGGGTAGCGCGCCGAGTTCTCGTTCCACCACCGGTACTCATCGGGGCTATCAAAGCGATAGTGCATCCCCGACATGACCCGTCCCATGGCATAGCCCCCCAGCCCTCCCACCACAGCACCCGCTGCCGCCGCCCCGGCCACATGCTTGAGGTTGGTCTTGGATTTGGGGGGTTTCCATGGCTTTTGGTTGTAGTAGCTTCCTCCACTCGACGGGTTGTAACCCTGGCCCCAGCCCTGGTTGTGGGGGTAGCTGGGGTTGTGGGGGTACCCTGGGTTGTGGGGGTACCCTGGGTTGTGGGGGTACCCTGGGTTGTGGGGGTAGCCGGGCTGCCGGGGGTAACTGGGCTGGCGATGGCTCCCCGTGCCCCAACCACCGCCACTGGGTTTTGTTTTGCCCTTCTTGGAGAAGGCGACGTCGGTCCAGGAGCCGAGGAGCAGGAACACCAGGTAGGAGGTGATGAGGAGCCTGGCCATGGCTGCGGACACAAGGACAGGCAGCGTTATGGTCAGGAGGCAGAGACCTTCCTGTGAGCATCACAGGCTTGAGGCTCCCTTGCTTGTGCTTCATAGAAAACACATATTGTTCCATTTAATCCAGTTGCAGGATAAAGAGCTTTGGATTTAAGTGTGTATTTATCGTCCCCAACCACCTTTGGTTTTATATATATACATATATATAGTAAAGTATTATATATATAAAATATATATACAATACTTTATATATATATTTTTCTAATATTATATATATATTTATATATTATATAAGGTATTACATATAATCACAGAATGGTTTGTGTTGGAAAGGACCTTAAGATCATCCAGGTCCAACCCCCTGCAACAGCTAGGGACACCTCAAACTAGAGCAGGTTGCTCCAAGCCCTGTCCAACCTGGCCTTGAACACTGCCAGGCATGCAGCATCCACACACACACACATGTATATATATACACACATATATGTATCCCCAACCTCCCAATACATCCTCTCCTAGTAATGACAGTTTTAAAGTAGTGGAAGAAAAGCTTTTGGGAGAAATGCTTCACTTGGTTGAGAGGTAAAAAAAAATCCACGTATTAAATCCTAAATCTTAACTATTAAATCCTAAACTTCAATCCTCCTCTATCCAGTTGGATAACTGAGATTTCTGTTGGCTACAAACAGATTCATCCCAACCTCCAAGCTTTAGGGCACCGCGAGGAAGGCAGCCTCCAGCTTTGCCTTGGAGGGTTGTTCTTCTGTTCCCTAAAGAATGAAATCCAGCATGTTTTTCCCAAATCCCTGTTTATGTGTAACAGACCTTAACCGAAGAAGAGCAGGGTTTGAGTTCAATGTGTTTACGAATACATGCTTACTCAGCGTTTTGCTGCTGGCATCCCACGGGCATGCCAGGCATCTCCTACATTGGCTGGTGGGCTGACAAGGATGCAGCCCAATTTCAATGAGTCGTTTCTCTCCCTGTGGATAATCCTGCCTGTATAATTCACACCAGGTCTGCAAATCCTTTGGAAGCACCTTTGGAAAATACCTCCCAAGCTGCAAATTCCCTTCAGATTCCTTCCCACCACACCAAGGAGCATTGAATTACAGTTACCCTCATGCTTCATATGTGAGTCCAGTGATAGCAAAGGGGTTTTGTGTCCTGCCTGCGGCTGAGCAACCACTTATAAACCCTCCTGTGCATGCCAGGATGCTGGGCATGGAGAGCAAAGCATTCCCAGCATAGTGCGGGTTGGCATTTTGCAGCATCCTTGGATGCTTCGGATGCGCTTTCTGGCTCATGTTACAGCACAAGACAATTAAGGGCTGGGTCCTGAGTGGGGTTTTTTGCAGTAACTAATGGACCAGCTTCTTGAAGAGTCACCACTCAACCCAGAGATGAGTTTAATGCGGGTAAGAGAGGATGGTCTCTTGTGAGATACTGCCCTTAACAGCATAAACAGGCAGAACATTAAGCCAGAAGCTCTTCTGTTGCACCTTTGCTATGGTTTTATGGCCCCTAAAAAGCAAATTATTGCGTTCAGATAAAGACGCTTTTTCTCTCCTACCCCCCCAAAAAATCTGGTCTTATGTCAGGAAATGTTTGAATGAGGGTCCTTTAATGTCGGTGTTTTGATTGGGTTCGTTAGCAAGAGGCTTAATTAAAAGAGCATCATCCCTTGTGATGGGGAGGAAAGCCAGGCTCGTGCTGCCTGCTCATAGGAGTTTTGGGTGCAAAACCCACCCACTTCCAAGCAGGTTTTCTGCTCCTATCTCCCTACAGCAACCACCCACTGGGAGCCAGGATGCCAAAAGACATGGCAAAAACTGGGATGGGCGAAGGCTTTTTGGGCATTCACCAAAAAAATAGGGAATGGGGGGAGGAAAAGCAGGAAATTGGCCATTTTTTGCTCTTTGTTTGAGTCCCAGCAATGAGTAAGGGGGAAAAAAAAAATCAACCTGTGGATGAAAACAGGTTATGGCAAAGCCCTGGAGGATATTCCAAGCCTGGCAGCACTGACCTGTTCCTCTAATTGTCTTTATAGAGATGAGTCCTGATGAACAGGGCATAGGCTCATTTGGGTTTGCACTGCTAATTACTGCGCTGAGCTTTGCCCTGGCTACATGTGGTCACTTATAGAAACCCCCTGTGCATGATGGGGTACCAGGGAGCTGCTTCCTCGGCCTCAGAGCTTGGTATTTACGGTGTGATCACTGTATTACTATTGAATTCTGTTACCAAATGGCTTCGCAGGGTGGTTTCCCCGTCTCTTTTTACCCTTCCTCCCCAGTTTTTGCCTCTCTGCAATGAGAAATTGATCCGGGTGATTTCTACGGGAGCGATTTACGCCTCGGAGAACCAGAGGAAGCCCAGAGCTCCTTCAGGGCAGAGAGAGAAGCGGAAAATGGAGGATGCGAGGAGCGATAGCAAGCAGCAATTACGTGCGAAGGGCTGGCAAGGAGAAGGCTTGCGGTTGGGAGGGGAAAACCAAAACCCTGGTGTCAAAATAACAGCGGAAATAGCCTTGTTAAGATGCCTGGGGTGGGGGGAGAAATGAAGGGAAGATGCTCGGGAATGGGGGCATCCAGACCCTCCTGGTGATGTTGGGAAGCTCCGGGCTTATGGGGGGTGAGAAATCAGGGCTGGGGCTATGGGGAAGGGGGATACAGGCTGGCACTTTTCTAGGCTCTAAAAATCCCCATTCCCTTTTGTTATTTAACCCCCTAATAATGGGGGGAATGGTCCTGGGCAAGTGGGAGCCATAGGAAAGAACAAACCCCTCCAGATAGCGCTGGGAAAGGGAGCAAGAAGCGAGGTGTCACCAGTGCCAGCTTTGAATCAGCCCCGAGTAAACAAGCCCCAGCAGAGCTCCATCTGTTAAGGAGGACGCTGCCTTCAGAGCTGGAAATGCCTATTTTTAGGCAGCGGTGGCAGGGAGAGGAGGCAGCCCCCATTCCCTGCGGTGCTGCTCGGGGATAAAACCTCGCTCACCCCTGGATTTATCCCACCCAAAACCCCCTTTTCCCCGGCACTCACCGGCTGCGAGCCCGCTGCTTGCTCGGTCCGGGGTGATTCAGCCTCAGCCACAGAGCTACGGGGAGGAATAAATAGCGAGAGGGAGGAGCTGGCTTCTGCGCAGCCCAGCGCTGCACGGCCCGGCCAGCATCCATCCGCCTTCCCTAGGGAATACCGCAGCTGGCATTGGGGTTCACCCCACATCAGCCCTCCCGGCAGGTATGGGCATGGGAAGCAATGCCAAAGGGGTGGCTGGAAAATGGTAGCCCTTGGATGGTTTATCCAAGGAATATCAATGGGATCAGGAGGGTTTGGGGGTGGTTTGGAAACCTCTGGGTCGAGGCTTTGGGACAGGAGACGATGCAGTAGGCTCCAAATCTGTTACGCTGTGAAATAGGCGCTCTGTGTGTTGATGGATAGGAAATTAAACCAGGTTCAGCCATACAGGGGAAAGGATGGATCTGCCTTCCAAGTTTGTGTCACTCCAGGGGAGTAAATCTCCCTCCTGTGTAAACTGGTTGTGCTTTGCGTTGAGATGCCCCGGTATTTAATAGGGGAACACCACAGAAGGCAATTAATAATGATATGGGATGCTCATGGCAAGCTGGGGGTTTTAGCACCCTGTTTTGGAGGGTATGTGTGGCTGCAGAGACCTAAAGGGGATGGGGAGTTTTCCCATCCTTTAGAGTTAGGATGGGCTATAGGAAACAGGTCCATGGCGGTTGGGAGATGTGAATAAAGCCTGAAACTAATTGCATTGGGACCCACTTTGGACTGGCCGTGCAATATAGCCAGAAATCCCTCCTGAGGTTTTGCTGCTTGGAAGAGCCTGGTGATGCTCTCATCCCTGGACCACGGAGCACACCTGGCCATAAAGAGGATTTCCACCCTGCTGCTCCATGCGCTTGTTTATCCATCTGGCTGGATTATGTTAACATCATCATCATAACAGTATCTGGTGGGGAAATGGGTTGTGAGTATTCATTTCTGGTGGGGAAAATGAGCTAAAAAGAGCAGGATTAAGGTCAGAAAGCCTGGATAAGCTCTTCCCTACAACACAGGCATGTTTATTCCACATGGGCAGATGGCTCTTGATTCCCTGGTTTTGGTTTGAATACTCTCCAGTGGGTTATTTAAAACCCAAAGCTAGGGGAAGAAAAAAATACAGCACCTGGAATGGGATGGTTTAGGATTAATTCATCCATGGCGTCTAAAAATCAGGATTTTTTTTCCATAATAACATATTTCAGAGGAAGTTTTGGCCTTGTTTGGGGAAATACTGAAGCTCTGTTGGATCTCAGCTGCAAATGGAGCAGGAAAAGCCTATTGACTAGTAAGTATTAATTCCTTGTGGAAGTTAGCAGTGCTAAAACCACCCAAACCAGCATATCCACAGCATGCATTTAACGTACCCACGTGCCACATGGATCTCAGGGTAAAACTTCTCCCAGCAGCAAGACAAGAGCTGCATTGATCTCCAGTGGAGGTTTGGCCTTTCTCCATCCTCTGCCCAAGCAGCAGCAGGGGACAGAGGAAATAATGCACTATTAAGTGCGATGGGGGCTCGTGCCAGGTTAGAAAGCATTAATGGGATGGGGTTTTGTCGTAACGGTTGGGAAGTGCTGACTTTGGTTTCATGCTGAGCAGGGAAAGGACCCAGCTTCACCTGACCCCGCTTCATTGTTCCTCATTGATTTTGGTTTGCTTTAATTCATGCTAAATGCTTTTATTCACAGCGCTCTGGGCTTGGAGAGTTCACTGCAGCCTGCAAAGGCAGGGCAAGGCATTGAAACGCTTTGGGGGGGGTTCAGTGGAGTTTTGGGGTAAGTTGGGGGGGTTTGGAGGTAGGGATGAAGTCCTGCAGCCCGTCCCCATCCTGCTGTCACTCCCTGGGCTCCAGGGACAGCCGCCATCAGGCTCTATCGTCCCACATCAGGGTGTAATTAACAACCTGAAGCCCCATCAGGGTATTTCACGTTTCCTTGGCTGACAAGGGCTTCGTTACAGTCGTTACATGGGATCAAGCCACGCTGGGGCTCGCAGCACCGCAGACCACACAAAGCGCAGGTCCCCTCTGAGAGAAACAGCATTTTTGGCCCATTTTGGGTAGCAGAAGGGGTTTTCCATGTGTTTTCCAGAGAAATCTTCACCCACACCATTAGCCTGTGTTAAAGTGCAGCCATCGGTCGCATTTCTCCTTCACTCTTAACAATCGTGAGGTTTCCTGTAAAAAGGGAACGATGAAGAAGATTAAAGGACTATATAAACCTTTAGCCTTTTGCTACACATGGAAACAGGCCAGGAGGCAAAACTGACAGCAGCGGGACATTAAATACATGCACTTCCAGAGTCTCACCAGCTACACAACCCACAATAGTGGGGAGGAAAAGTCCCAGCAATTCCTTAATCCTGGAGGCACATAAGGGCATGAACAATGTGCCAGGAGGGCAACCAGCACAGGGGGAAAAGCAAGCAACCCCCAGCAAACAACCCCATCTTTCCATGCGACATTCCATGCTGCTTCCGAGAGGGATTTGCTTTTGGGCCAGAGGGAAGTTCTAAAGCCAAAGGGTGGAAAGCTGGCATGGAAAAACTAAATCAGTGTGTGGCTGCTCTAGGAAATGGGGCTCATTGCAGCCATGGGGCTGGGGATGAGCTTGTGTCCCCGCCCCCTTATTGATCTGCTTTCCTCAATAGTGATGTCTTTGTATGGGCAGATGTGGCACTGGGTCCTGCACACATCTGCCTGCTGCTGAGAGGCTCCAGTGAGGGACAACTGAAAGGTGGTTTTAGGGAGAGAAAGCAGTGAATAAGGCAAGTGTTTCTCTTGTGTTTCAAAGACAGAGCTAGAGCCTTGAGGAAGAATATTCACCATGGGAATTCAATGTGAATTTGAGTCCAAAGGAGTGTGGATCATGGAGGGGACCCCCTGCAGTCCTGATCCAGCCCTGGGGCAGCAGCACAAGAGGGATGTGGAGCTGTTGGAGCAGGTCTAGAGGAGGCCATGGAGCTGCTGCGAGGGCTGGAGCAGCTCTGCTCTGGGGCCAGGCTGAGAGAGCTGGGCTGGGGCAGCCTGGAGAAGAGAAGGCTCCTGAAGGGGAGACCTGAGAGCAGCTCCAGTGCCTAAAGGGGCTGCAGGGAACCTGGAGAGGGGCTTGGGACAAGGGCCTGTAGGGACAGGCCAAGGGGAATGGCTTTAACCTGCCAGAGGGGAGATTTAAGCTCCCTTCCAACACAAACTAGTTTGGGATGCTATGATTCTATGAACTTCTCTTCAGAGAGCAGCATCTGATCTATAAAACACTGGAGGCTGCACGCACCCTCCTTCCCTTCACTATTAGACAACCGTCCTAAAAAGGCTATAAATGTTCATCCAGCTGCTGCAATCTGATTAGCAGCGTAATAACCTCTGCTCGTGTGCTAGCTGCTATTCCAGGCAGGGACATACATAAGCTCCTTAGGGATGGGATGGGAGGGTAGGTACCCTCCCTGGCTGCACGCTGGTGGCTTCCCAATGATGCACTGCGACTTTGGAAGATCACCTGCATGGGACACAGCTCACAAATATGTGCCTTTGACCTCTGCTGGGGTTGGCAGCATCACTTGGGTGCTAGAAGGTAAAATAACAGCTTTCATTATATATATATATAAAATATATATATAATTATATATATATAATATATATATTATATATATATTTCATTATATATATGTGTATATATATACACATATATACACACACACATATATATATGGGCTCTTTTGGAAGTACTTTTCCATTTTGGAATAAGCACTGGTAATAAAAGTGCTTTGAAAGGAGGAAACCAAATCAAATGTGGCTATGTCAACCTGCTCCAGTGGAAGGTGTCCCTGCCCATGGCAGGGGGTTGGAACTGGATGAGCTTTAAGGTCCCTTCCAAGACAAACCATTCCATGACTCAGTTTGAGCCTTCCCCCTGCCAGCTGGATGATGGGAAACGGGAGCCGTAAGTCACGCTTGTTCGAGGAAGATGTTTGCTCTCTGATCCCGCTTCGTTCCAGCTCTTGGTTTAAAAATAACCTGCTTGGGAGCAGCCGCTGCGGGCCACGCTGGGTCTGTGCCTCTGGGCTGAACAATTCCCTTCTGTGTCCTGGGGAATGAGCAATGGGAAGAGCCGTAACCCTGCACAGAAAGGGCTCCTTGTGGCCTGTCGTGTCAATAAACCCCCTGGTTTCCAGGCAGGCAAAGCCGGCTCCAAAGGTGGGCTCTTTTACACCACGATGCCCCTCCATAAAGCTGGAGGAGCCCTCGCTTTCTCAGCGAGGCTCTAATGCAGCTTCCCAACAACTTCCCCAATACCCAGGAGCTGGCTCCTGAGCAGGAAAAGCTGAATCCGGCTCTTTGCCTTTGGCAGCAGGGTTTGTGAGATGTGACTCACCCCGAGGCTTTCCTTTGCCTCTCTCCCATGTATTTTTAACTTGTGATCCCCTTGGAAGACTTTCCGAGCTCCGAGCGTGGAGCATGACACAACATGGCTGGGCTGAGGTCACCTCCTTCAAAATAAACCGGAGCACACCCGCGATGGGCGAAGGCGCTCCCATTGTCATTGCTTTGCCATCAGTCATCCATGCCAGCCTCGCATCCTGCTCTGGGGAATCGCTCCTATCCCGGGATGCCTCAGCCGTGTGCCAAGAGCTTGTAGGAACGTGCTGAAATCCCAACTGATGTATTTAAATGTGTTAAAGTGGAGCCACGGGCAGGAGCATCCTCTTTTGGAGGTGTGATGGATCCTGCTGCAATCCTTGGGGCTCCCTGTGGATTCCTGGCTGGGTTGCATTGGGAAAGGGGGAGGAGAAATCAGCTTTCCCAGTGGGAAAAGGGGGATATGGGTGAGATGGGGAAAGCTGGACCTCAGGAAATGGAGAGAATTGTTTGATTTTCAATTAAAAACCAAACCCAAGTCAAAAAATAGACAGAAACGGGGACCAGATTGGAGATGGGGATATATTTAAAGGAGCAGTTTAACCCTTTCTCTTTGTTGAACATTTTTCTTTTAGATCCAATAATATTGGTTCAGTTCTTCACCTTATTTATTCACCTGAGAACAAATCAAGCTGCTACATCCCATGACTCATCCCTAACTCATGTGCTCCATGAGGATGAGCTGATTAAACCCAACTCACTCACTAAACAGTGATGCAAATCCTCTTAGCTGAGCTGGTGAGTACGTTTCCACCCTGATTTTCCCCTTGCCCTCCATAGGAAGCATTCCCAAGGCTGGGGCTGACTTTGTGAGCTCTCATCCCCTTTTTTCTCCTGGAGGAATAAGCAAAACCGAAGTGGGCTTGGGAAATGGGTGCCTACGGAGGAAATGTGGCCAGAGTTTTCGCCATTGCAGTTCTTAATGTATTGAAACAGTTCCAAGTATCATGTGCATCTTTACATCCATTTTGGAGTATCTTCCAGCTGGGATGTCAACCCAAAACCACACGTGATTTAGTCCAAAGCTTTTCTTTCCCCTAAAGCAGCAAATTAAAAGGGCTTTATAAAGCTTATGCTGAGGATCAGCCTGACATTACGTACCACAGAGACATTATATGCTAAATATTCAGTCATTGTATGTCAGATCTGCTCAATATGTTTCATTCTTTGCCCTTTTATCTTGGAAGGGGAGCTGCCGATTGGGAAAGCTTTACCATTGCCTGCGTGGGAGCAAGAACAAGCCAACAATCACTGCCTGGTGCAAGGAAAAGCCCAGGGAGAGATGAGGCTGCTCTAAAGATGCTGAAGATGCTCATGCAGAGTTGTCATGGGCACGATCCTCTCCATAGTCATCTCCATGGCTACCTCAGCTTGCAAGCGATGTAGGAACAGCGTTGTTAGCCTAAATGCTGCCTGCTCCCTCTTGGCTGGTGGAAATAAGTAATGCTTGGATCATCCAAAGGAGTTGTCTCCAGGGATAACAGCCGGATTTTAGCTGGCAGCTGTGATTGCAGGGGTTTTTCTTAATGGAAAACTGAGATTTGTAGCATCTCCCCTAAGGTATTTCTATGCTGGGTGCACAAGTGCATGGTGCCCTCAGCTAAGGCTCAGGGGGTTTTACTTGCCCTTAGCCAATTCAATTGAACAGCCCGGCTAATATTCCTGCTTCTGAACCAGGCTTCTGCTAGGGGAATGGCTACCCTAAGAAATAAAGCTGTGTATAGACAAGGAAGTTGAACTTTGACTGGGATATGAGAAGGGAATCTAGTGATTTTTCTTGGTAAACAGCAGCAAAACCTATGCACAATGGGACCATCCAGTTAATGCAGCCTGGAGCTGAGAGGTGCTGGCTTTAGGGGCAGAGATGGCCGAGCCAACAACTCCCCTAAAAGTCGCCTCCTTCATTTTATCTCTTTATCTTTTCCAAAGCAATTCCCAACACCGTGGCTCACGGTTTGCTTGGAGAAAGCCAGGATTAGATGGGATCTAAGGCACAGGTTCTTCCCTGTGAGGGTGCTGAGGCGCTGGCACAGGGTGCCCAGAGAAGCTGTGGCTGCCCCATCCCTGGCAGTGCTCAAGGCCAGGTTGGACACAGGGGCTTGGAGCAAGCTGCTGCAGTGGAAGGGGTCCCTGCCCGTGGCAGGGGTTGGAGCTGGGTGAGCTTTAAGCCCCCTTCCAACCCAAACCAGGCTGGGATTCTATGCTTCTATGTTAAATCTGCACAGAGGGCTTGAATCACATGGCAGAAGCCTGCAGGCCATCAAGAGCAAGACACCGGAGGTGCCAAGCACAGGCTGCGAAGCATTTCAAGACAGAAGAAACTGGTCTATAAGATGATGAACATAAACCTTACTATGTGCCCACATGTGGGAGCAACACCAGAGGACAAACCCCAGCTTAGGGAAAAGCGTTTTGTTCCAGTGATGGGCAAAGAGATTTGGTTTTGATCTCTCCAAGGGAGAAACCAGACCCAAAGCTGCGTCTGGTTGAACTCAGCTCCATTGTGCCCTTTTCCCAGCAGCTCCGGTCACACTGGGCTCCTGCTTGTTTTTCAATGCATTTCTCAGCGAGCCCAGAGGGACTCTGCACAGAGAATAATGCTCAAAGGCCAGAAACAGGAGGAAATGAGTTTTGCATTCACAGCAGCAGGTCAGTATACGCTGCTTATCCTGAGCTGGGGCAAACTGTTCACACCAGGCTTGGTGCAAGGGGGTTTCCTGCAAGCAAAGCCCCCTCCACAGCCATTCAATGCAAAGAATAATCAGCACTAATAATACAACAGAGCTTATTGTTCCTGGGGTGTTTTCTTGTCCATATTCTGGCCTGAAATATCCCTGTTATCCAAGATACTGTTGTGGTACCAATAATCCAAGGAGCTCGTCATGTGAAAACTAAAGGAAGCCAGAGCAAAGCCTCTGGGACTTGACTCCTCACAAAGCTGAGCTTGTTTGGGAGCCTGGTTATTCTGTTAAGGATTCATTAGCTAATCCACTGCTCAAAAAGAAAGGAAAGCTGGCTATGATTATGTCAATTCCTCAGCTGAGATTTAATGGAATAAAGCTGAGAATTGGGGTCTTCTGGCTCCATCATTAATTGCTACAGCTCCCCTGTACAAATAACCTGAAAATGGACATTTCTAGGGACTGGGGTGGGATTGAGCCCTTCGTGGCAGCTGTTTTGTATCGGAGCTCTCTGAGCTGTTTCCAGGGGATGATGAGAAAAGCAGATGGAAGAGGTCACGGGTCTTTTTCGGGAGCTAAGAAAGGAGGTCGTGTTCCTTGCAAAATGGGGAGAAGAAGAAAGGAAGGAAATGAAACAACAATAGTAAACCTGGAGCCTATTTTCATTCCAACTCCTTCCATTCAACTTCAGGAATAGGCTGATTCTAGCAAAGGCTCTTCCTGTATTTCTCCTTAGTTCCGGGAATAGAGAAGAGCGATTTATGTCTTGAAATAGGTGGGGGGGGGGGAACCACACCTGGGTTGAGCAGAGCCGCAGCCCCAGCCCTTTGAATTATTGATCTTAGGTATATCAATTATATATATGAGTGCTCGGGGCCAGCAGGGAGAGCAGGAGGAGGATGCGCTGCGTGAGGTGTCGCAGGAGTTGGGTTTCAAGCGAGGAGGGTTTGAGAAGGGAAGCGGTTTAATCAACACCAGTTTAGTTAAGCCTTTAGGAGCGCATAGGATGCAGATCCCACACGAACTGTGATAGGGAAACATGATGGAGGAGATTATACCCACTTTTCACAGTAGAAAAACACATCCAGGAGCTGGGAATGGGCTCACTTCGGTCTTTAACTTTCCAATACAAGTAATCAAGAGGAGGGAAGGTGGGAGAGCCTATGCGAGGGGGTCACTTTGGGGAGGGATCGGAGATTGATCATTCCCCATGACCTTGCTGTGGGTGAGGAATCTGGCCCCAGCTTGCCTATTTTTCCCTTGTTCCCTAAAGAAATCAAGCGCCTCCAGTTGGTTGAGGACAATTTTGTGGGTTATTCGTTAGTGATTTACTATTAACTCCGAGCTACAACTGCTCACATTTTAATCCATCCCCCCCAGGCTGGACATAAAAACGACATGGAACTGTTGGAACAAGTCCAGAGGAGGCCACGAGGATGCTCAGGGGCTGGAGCAGCTCCCGTATGAAGACAGGCTGAGGAAGTTGGGGCTGTTCAGCCTGGAGAAGAGAAGGCTGCGTGGAGACCTCAGAGCAGCCTTCCAGTACCTGAAGGGGGCCTATAGGGATGCTGGGGAGGGACTCTTCGTCAGGGACTGCAGTGACAGGACAAGGGGTAACGGGTTAAAACTTAAACAGGGGAAGTTTAGATTGGATCTAAGGAGGAAATTCTTTCCTGTGAGGGTGGTGAGGCACTGGAATGGGTTGCCCAGGGAGGTTGTGAGTGCTCCATCCCTGGCAGTGCTCAAGGCCAGGTTGGATGAAGCCTTGGGTGGGATGGTTTAGTGTGAGGTGTCCCTGCCCATGGCAGGGGGGTTGGAACTGGATGATCTTGAGGTCCTTTCCAACCCTGACTATTCTATGATTCTATGATTCTATATATACACACATATATATACACACTGTGTATATATATGTATATATATATATACACTGTAATATATACATATATATATAAAAATATACACAGTGGTGACCAGGTGTATTTATAATACACATCTATTTTGGGGTGAATTCCTCTGTTATTCATTACTTACCTATGTGCTCATCTCTTATTTATTGTGACCCAGCTACAAGAAATAACTTAAGGAGGAAGAGCCAGCTGAATCCAGCTTGTTATCACTGCCTGTTATAATTTCTTAACCAAAAAGGAAATCAGCTTAACAAGTATTATATCATTTATGTTACTGTATTAAGTAGATAATCATAGCATCATGGAATGGGTTGGATTGGAATGGACCTTAAGCCCATCCAGTTCCAACCCCTTGGCACAGGCAGGGACACCTTCCACTAGAGCAGCTTGCTCCAAGCCCCACAACCACCACATTGCTTCCTGATGGGCTGAGGACAGCGTTGGGCATGGTTGTTCCTGCCGAAATCCTCCTTTGGGCTTCGGCTCACCAAATCCCTTCAGCCAAAAGCCTTTGAAATGCTGACCTCTGCAGGGTAAAAGCAGTTCTAGGCAGCAAGAACCTCAGCAAGGCATGAAGCAAGAGGGGTTGTGCTTTATTGCTGGCTGTGGGTAGCAATAACCTTGTAATGATTGGGGGGGTATCACTTGGGGGTGGAATTAGAGAAAACTGGGGTCTAACAGACACTGTAGCATTATAGAAACACCTTTATTTTAGGGTGAAATAGAGGGGTTTAGGGTAAAATATAGTTTCACAACCTTCTCTCTTAGAGGAGCATTAGAGGGTGGAGTGGAAACACCCCTGTTGTTCCCTGCAGGGATGGGAACTGGATGGTACCATGCAGCTGATAAGCCCCATAGCAGCTGTCAAATGGAGAACAGAAGAGAAGATGTGCATGTCTGAGCCAGCAGCTGTGGTGAAACCACTTTCCTCAGGTGAACCTTGCTCACTGTAATATGCATTCACACCTCCATCCCAAAGTTACCCAGCTCCAAGGTACAGCCACACCTCACCGAGCGTGTGCTTTATGGTTTTTAACAGTTCTATCTTGAAGTGAAGAGAGGATTTTGCACTAATCCACAATAGAATTACTGGAGTCACTGAAACTCCACCTGAGGGGAAAGAAAAGTGCAGTTCTGGTGTCCCCAGCATAAGGACATGGAGCTGCTGGAGCAAGTGCAGGGGAGGCCACGAGGATGCTCAGGGGCTGGAGCAGATCCTGTATAGAGCCAGGCTGAGAACACTGGGGCTGGAGAAGAGAAGCTGTGTGGAGACCTCAGAGCAGCTTCCAGTGTCTGAAGGGGGCTACAAGGATGCTGAAGAGGGGCTCTGCATCAGGGACTGTAGGGATAGGACAAGGGGTGATGGGTTCAGACTGAAACAGGGGGAGTTTAGACTGGATCTAAGGCAGAAGCTCTTCCCTGTGAGGGTGCTGAGGCGCTGGCACAGGGTGCCCAGAGAAGCTGTGGTTGCCCCATCCCTGGCAGTGCTCAAGGCCAGGTTGGACACAGGGGCTTGGAGCAAGCTGCTGCAGTGGAAGGGGTCCCTGCCCATGGCAGGGGTTGGAGCTGGAGGAGCTTTAAGCCCCCTTCCAACCCAAACCAGGCTGGGATTCTATAAAGGGAATGAAAGAGGGGAGCAGATAGGGAAGACTCCATCTGGGATCAGTCAATGGGCTGAACCTGTCTTCTCCTCCATAGGGATGCCCATTGGGTAAGAGCTTTATTTTCTGTGCACTCAATGACTAACTCACAGTAGCTATTAGTGATTATAGTCTGGTTGTGTATCTCTTCAAGCTTGGTTTTCCAAACAGCATCTTATCACCAGCATCTCAGAACCTTATCCTGTCACAGCCCCCTGGCTTCCCTGGGAGGGGGGCAGAGCCATAAATCACCTTCAATGTACCCCCCACACACACCTTAATCAGCAGGTTTGACTCCACCTCTAATTAAGCACTAATTAACAGCACCCTGCTGTGACACCCCTCCAAGGCCTGAATGGTTCCCAATGGGAACAGGAGGAGACGGTGGCCACGAGACAAAGAGGCAGAAGTGGGTTTGACTGGAAAGGACTTTAATGTGCCAGTGTGGGGCAGCGGGCAGGTGTCCTTCCCCATGGGTCTGCAAGGGGTACACCAGTGGTTACTGGGAGCTGTGGGGAGCCTTCCTGGATCATCTGGGAGCATCCCTGATGGGTGCTCAGACCCCAAAGGTGGCTGAGGGAGAGACATCAGAAGGAGACCCCGGAGCATGGAGATGAGTGTCTCGCACCCAGGAAGGATGCTCAGACCCTGAAGGACACCGAGGAAGAGACGTCAGAATGGACCGGAGCCCTGTGAGACATCGGAGGGACCTGGAGCTCTGCAGTGCTTCGGCATGGGTTTGATGGGAGCTCCAGGAGCACAGGGAATGCTGCTGCACCGGGCAGGCCCCCGGCTAGAGCTTGAGTGCTGTGACACGGGGGATGTGGAAGGGACAGGTCTCCTCTGACCCTGTAGAGCTGCAGAAGGAGAAGGAGAGATCATCAGGGCATCAAGGAGGAACCCGCAGCTCCCTCCCTGCAGCTCCCACCCCATGTCCAGTGCTTACATGAGCCGGTTGCGGATGGGTCGGAAGTGTTTGGTGAGCCTGATGGCGAAGATGATGTTGGGGATGAGAAAGAAGGTGCAGCATCCCAGGCTGAACCAGAAAGCGTTCTGCAAGGAGAGAGCACGGGGGTCCCTGCTGAGCTGCGTGGGGAATGCTCATCTCCAGGCTGAGCAGCCCCAGTGTTCTCAGCCTGGCTCCATATGGGAGCTGCTCCAGGCCCTGAGCATCCTCACGGCCTCCTCTGGACTCCATGTCCTTACATTGGGATAACATAAGGATAACACCAGTTATCCTTACCCAGGGGTCAGCGATGCGGTCACACAGGATCACCCGCCCGTTGTCCAGCGCCGTGGCGAGCGGCTGACACGAAGCCACATCCTCCCTCAGCTGCGATAAGAAGCGGAGACAAGGAATAATCCCATTCATTCCTGCTTTTGGGAGCTGCATCTCAGCTCAGCAAGGGGCTCCCAGTCCCGAAGGATCAGCACCTACCGTCTGCCCGACCCAGTTCAGGTACTGTGTGAAGTACCGCAGCTCCCTCCTGGTGAAGCAGCTGATCTCCTGGGCAAAGGGAAGGCGGCATGAGAAAGCAGGAATCGCACTTCCCAGCCCTGCTCCAACCAGCTCTGGGCTAATACCAGGCTTGGAAACAAGGACTGGAAGCCTCAGGTGCCACTTGACCCCTTGCAGCGCCCCGTTCCCCCTCTTTCATTCCAGCCGCAGGGAATTTTGTCCCCCCTTGAGGGCACATCCAGCCCCTGCTCACCTGCCGGAGGATCTGCTGGGCTTGCACAGGCAGCCGGGCTTCCACTGAGGCTATGGTGGCCAGTGTCGTCCTCACCTGCTCCTAGGGAAGCACGGGAAGGGCAAAGCATCCTTAGAGCACCCGGCAGCAGGATGGGTGCCCCGGGGGTGCCAGGAGCAGGGTAAGAACCACAGAGCTTCCAGCTGGTTGTGGGATATCAGGGAAAGAGGGACCTGCTCCAAGCAAGAAACCCCCTGGCAAGAGGAATGCTTCGGATGCTCCTGTTGGGAATGCTGAAATGCCCTTAGGGGGATTTGCAGCAGCAAATGTAAGCGCCAAAGGAGATGGTGTTTTTCCTGGCTCTCCCATCACCCGGCACTGGGGTTTTGGGACCCATTGGGCATTTCCGAGCTGGAAGAAACCACACAAGTACCTGGAGGTGCGGAGCCAAGCGGGACAGGAACTGGACGCTCTCTCCCAGCTTCTCCTGTGGGACAGGGAGGTGAGAAGGGTCCCAAAGCTCCATCACTCCATTCACATGGACACCACCGGGCAGACACCAGCAGCACCACGAGCCACCGACCCAGCACGCACTCACCACCAAGGCTTCCTGTGATTGCACCGTGGAGTTCTGCATCTGCCATAGGGCCTGAGCCTCAGCAGCCAGGCGCCCCGCCACCGTCCTGTTCCTCTGTGGGGGGGCACAGTGGGGTGAGGATGTCCCTATGGGCTCGAAGGCAGCTCCTGATGCCCTCCCCATCGCTCACCTGCATTTTCTGCAGCCCCTCGAGGCTCCTCGCCAAGCCGGGGAGGCTGGTCTGCACCACCGGCTTCCTCATCTGCGGGAAGATGGACTTGGTGCCAGATGCAATTCCAACCCTGGAAGCTGGTCCTGGCATGGTTGGGCTGCATCCTGCCCGTTGCAGCAAGGACCACGAGCATCCCCTCACCTCCTCCTGGAAGCGCCCATAGTCCACTTCATCCACACCGCTGCGGGCGAAGGTCTCCAGGTCCTGCCTGCCCTCGCTGCGGAGCAGCCGCACGTCGCCCAAGTGCGCTGTGAAGTCAGCCAGGCGCTTCTGGAAGTCAGCCGTGTACTGTGGTGGTGGCATGGATGTTACGGAACCAGGTATGGGAGAGCCAAACCTCCCCCCTGTATCCCCGGTAAAGCTCGTGCCATCCCCATGGCACCCCCCATAAGCTCTGCCTGGACCCAGCCCTCACCTTGGGGGTTTTTAGATGCTCATCCAAGTCGTAAGCCCTGTCGAGCTGCAGCACCTCCCACAGCCCTGCCCCGCTCTTGCACTCCCTGGAAGGCAAAGGGATGTGACCCCAAATGAGCCCTCCCGCTGTGGAAGGGCAGAGCGGGGCTCCTGCGGTACCCACCGGTACGTGGTGCTGAGGTTGGAGTCCCGCCGGAGGTTGAGCTGGCGGGTGAGGTTCATGGATGGAGGCAGGTTCCCGGGGGTGTCGATGAACTGGGATGGACAGGAGGAAAAAAAGAGGGCCACGGCTGTGATTTTGGGGTGTTCCGGCCTCACGGGTGCATGTTGGGGTTACCCCATCCCAGCCAGAGCTGGTCTTGCTGCAGTGATCTCCAGAGCCTCGCTGGGTGGTGTTCAGGGGGAAAGCAGAGCACAGCCCCATACAGGGACATGCCTCCATGTGTAGCACCATGGGACGAGCTCTGATCGCATTCCCAACCCCTCTCTCAGCCCCATCGCAGCCCAAAGCACCCTCCTGATCCCCAAGGACCAGGGAACGGGGTCCTGCAGGTAGGAGCATCATCGCCTCGAGCGAGTGAACAGCACAAGGGCGATTTCCTGCTGCTGATGCAAATCCAAGGTCCTAATCCTAACCTTAATCTGCTGGGTGCGGTGGGGCTTTCCTGTATGGGTTTAAGAGGGAGGACACAGAGCATTTGGAGGCATTTTGGGGGCATGCAAACAGAGATCTATGGGGTGATGGGTGGATCGTTGAATCATGGAATGGTTTGGGTTGGAAGGGACCTTAAAGCTCATCCAGTCTCAACCCCCTGCAACGGATGGGGACACCGGGGAAGAGCTTCTTCCTTGTCTCCAACCTGAACTTCCCCTGTTTCAGTTTGAACCCATCACCCCTTGTGCTCTCCCTAGGACCCCCATGAACGGCCACCCACCTTATAAATCTCCTGGTTGACCCAATTCCTGCAAACCAGCGTCTGGATGTTGCCCCCAACCAGGAAGGTGGCGAAAACCAGGAGGACGAGGAGCCAGGAGAACAGGAAAGCCAGGCCCACGCCGCTGAAAGAGGGAGAGGAGGCGCCGGCAGCTTGCTTTACAGACCCAAGAGGGCAGAAAGGCTTGTGGGGACCTGCCGGAAGCCCCGCGGCTCCTTCCTGCGCCCGGGCATGCCGGGTTGCTTGGGAAGGGGTGTGCCGGGCAGCGGGAACGGGGCGCGGGTGCTGCCAGATCCCAGGGAGGAGCCGCTGCTCCCAAACCTGCCGGCACAGGCGGTGGCTTCAAGCACCTTTCGGCTCAGCCTGTCCCTCCCTTGGCTTTGCCCTCTCTGTATTGTAGGGGGGTGAGATGGCAACACCCCCCCCCCCCCAACCGCAGCACCCGGATTGATGCTTACACCAGGAGGAACTTGGCACCAGCTTCTCCTCGGCACTCGTAGTCACTCGGGTCCTCCCGCTTGGAGAGCCCGTACGCACCCAGCGCCATCCCCACCGCGTTGCAGGCGAGGATGAGGAGGATGATGGAGCACAGCACCGTGCCCGCGATCCACCTGCAGGACAGAGCAGCCTGGAGATGTGGGGCTGGGGGACCAGCTGGGGTTTGGGGTAGGGGTCAGCACCCATCACTGCTGCACCCATCCATACCCCCCCCCCCGGTGTCACCTGTACTGCTCGAAGCGCTGCACCTCCCTCAGGTACGGCTGGCTCCGGTCCTCTGCTTTCACCAGCGCTTCGCTCACGGGCCGGGTGTAGTCATGCAGGGGGAAGCCGTCAGCGATGGACTGGACCTTCTCGGTCGTGCGTGCCATCTCCTCCCGCAGATCTGCGGGGACAAGGCCATGCAAGGGATGGATGATCCCCAAATCCATCCTTTATGGGATTATTCACCCCGCGGAGGGTGTCCCCGCTCAGTCCACCCATGCCGCTCACCTTGGATGACCTGCGCCATGCGCTCCACAGCCAGCTCCGGGATGGAGTTGAAAGTGCCGTTGCCCTGTGAGGAAAGAATGGATGCTGAGTGTGACTTGGATGGAGCTGCCCATCCAATGGGGACCCCCTTGCTTCACTATAACCCCCCCCCCAAACCTGGCGAATCATCTCCGCAAAGTCACTTCGGGGCAGCCCAGCCAGCGCCTTCAGAACCTTCTCCACCGACGGCACCTTGGAATGGGAGAAGCAACCATGAACCCCGGCGCTGCTGGAGCAGTGGTGTTGGTGGGTGACCAGCACCGTGTCCCAGCACCTTGCCATAGTCAGCGCCCAGCTCCAGGCTCTGTGCCCTGCCCAGGACGCTGGCGCAGGAGGTGCAGCGCGGGTCATCCAACAACGCGACCACACGGTGCCGCCGCTCCCGCAGCACCGGGTCCAGCTCATCCCGCGCCGCCGCCAGCGCCCGCGCCGTCTGCTCCAGGATCTGTAAATGGTGCAGCGAGGTCTGTAGGTCTTAAAGAGAAAGCCCAAGGCTGGGTCACGCTGCTCTGCTCGGCCATCACCGGCCCTCCGGCGAGGCTTTGGCATTGGCCCCGAGGGAGAACTGCGCTCGCCCAGTACCTCCAGCCCTGTCCTGCAGCTCCACCAGCGCCGCGTAGGTCATCGCCTTCAGTTGTGCGTGGATGGAGAGCCCCACGCTCCGGCTGAGCCCTGCAAGGCAATGGGTACCCTGTGAACATCTCATCCCGGTTGGGAGCTGGCAATGGGACCTGTCAGTGCTCAGCACAGCGCTTACCGCCCAGGTCGGAGGTTATCTGCTGTCGGGGCACCTCGAACTGATCCACCACCATCTGCACCCCCTGCCAGCAGAGATGAACCGGTCAGCCAACAGGGAGCAGGCACCGGGAGAGGAGGAAGCCCCATGTTTCCATTCAAAATACATTCATAATGCAGCCATGCCACCTCCTTTCACCTCCCACACTGTTCCAGGAGGGAAATGCAGCCATCTCTGGGCTGCGCCCCATGCCAGGGTGGAGAAAGCCGCTTGGGGACCTACCTGGGGGACATTGGCAATGTGCTGCCGCAGCGTGCGCAGGGTGCTTGGCACAGCCCCAAGCCCCGGCTCCATCTGCGCCTTCACCCTCTGGCTGGTGACAAAGGCACAGATGACGCTGGCCCTGCCGGGGATGAGCAAGAGGTGATGGAGCTGCTCCTCCGGGACCCTTAGGATGGGGTTTAGGGTGAGGGTGCAGGGATGTGGGGTGCTGTGGGGACTCACAGGATGATGAGGGAGGTGAGGGACAGGCAGCCCAGCAGGCAGTGCCGGCGACAGCCCAGTGAGCGCCGATGGGCACGCAAGCGGCCCCCGCACCGCCGCCGGCTCCGGCAGTAGCAGAAGCACATCCCAGCCATCGGCACGGCCACGGTGAAGAGCAGAGCCACCGCGGCGCAGACAACGTAGCCCAGTTCATACTGCACCACCTGTGTGATGGGGGAGCCCGCTCAGCACCAGTACCGGGTGGGTACCATTCCCATGGGATCGCTACCCCAACATCCCGGCTCACCTGCGATGTCTGCACCGAACTGGGGTCGTTCAGGGCTGCCCTGAGCAGCTCTGCAAGAGAAATCATGGCACCGGTAAGAGGTCCAACCCCATGCACCCCCAACCCTCCCGGGGGTGATGAAGGCACCATCCTCCTCCTCCATTGGAAAAGACCTTTAAGCTCATCAGCTCCATGAATTGGCTCAGTGCCCCCCTGGAGCAGATCCATGCGGATCCCGGCTCCGGGTCTCACCTGTGGGCAGAGGGTTCTGCTGGATGAGGTCCAGGCAGCGCCGCACGAGGCCGTAGAGGGGATCGAGCGAGCTGGGCACCCGGTGCAGCGCCGGCACCCGAATCTCAGCGTGGGTATCAGTGAAGCGGAGGACACCGCCGGGGCCGGCGTTGTGGCATTGCTGGGTACCAGCGGGACGCAGCAGTGCCCAAGCCAGCAGCAAGCCGGCTGCACGCATGGCGAGGAGAGAGCCGGAGGGGCTCCGTCAGCCTGCGAGCGGGCAGAGGGGCATTCCCGGCTCCGGATACTGGCTCCGGCTCGGAACGCTGCTCCGGGAAACCTGCCTGACGGGTCAAAGCCCAGACGCTGCCGTGGCTTGTTCCCTTGACGGGCTCCCCGGGGCGGCTGCGTTGGAGGCGTCTCCCAAACTATCCCAGGCTTGTTTCACAACCCCCAGCATCCCTGAGTCACCGCCGCGGGGTCCCCGTGGTCCAGGTTGTTCCCAAAGCCTCATCGGGGTTTTGGTGGCTGTGAACCCCCCCCTGTCTTCAGGCTGCAGGGTGCTCGTCCCATCACAGCCGCATTCTGGTCTGGGATTTGGGCATTACTTAGGTGGGAAAGCCCTTAATGGTGGATCTGCGGGCTGGGGGTGCCCATGGGGCAGAATCACCCTTTGCAAAAGCATCCTAGGATCTGGGGTAGCAACGGGAAGGGAGAAGGAAAACAAGGGGGAACACATGGAAAGGGCCGGTGAGCCCCGGCCGGTGATCCCGCTCCACAGCCACGCGTGAGATGAGTTTTCCAGGCTCAGCCGGTCCATGCCTCACACCCCGAGGCAGCCAAGGCTCCTTCCCAGGGCCAGATCCTGCTGCCAGCATGGGCCAAGCAGTAATTACAGGGCTGAGCTGGAAAGGAAGGAGGTTGAACCTGATTTCCCCAGTGCGGGGGGAGCAGCCCCATGTGCCCAGACGGCCACAGGGCACCCTAAGAGCGGGGCTCCTGCTTGGCCGGTGAGTCGAGCCGGCCCTTCCCCATCACCGGCTGCTGGTGCCTCCCTCTTCCCAGCACTGATGCTAATCCGGTGGTTTTCCTCCCTCTGGAAAAGGGGGATTTCTCCCAGAGTTTTTCCAGGCTGGGCACAGGGAGGTGCTCCCCACCACCCGCTGGGGAATGAGATGCTGTGGGCTGGAAAATCCTGCCCAGGCTTGGCTGAGTCCCTGCCCTGGGATAAAGCTCCCAGGGCCAGGGAAGCGTGGAGTCTGGGGGGTGATGGTGTGTACAGTGCATACGTGTATGTGTATGTATGTATATATGTATGTATATGTATGTGTATATATGTATATGTATGCATATGTATGTATGTATATGTATGTGTATATATGTATATGTATGTATATATGTATGTATATGTATAGGTGTATGCATATGTATGTATATATATGTATGTATATGTATGTGTGTATGCGTATGTATGTGTATATTTGTATGTATGTGTACGTGCATATGTGTCTGCATATGAGAAAGGAGCCCCAGCTGCTCACATTGGTACTGGTGTGCCATTGGTGCTAGTGCCAGTGACGCTGATTCCAGCGGTGCCAGCGATGACGACGCCAGTGAGCGCAGTCACTGACACCGGCACCAGTGATGCCGATCCGGCGATGCCAGCGCTGGCCGTGCTGATGCCGGTACCGGTGCCCGTGACGCTGCCAGCGCCGGTGCCGTTATCCCCTCTCCTCACCGCTACGCGGCGCGCTAGACACGCAAGCTGCCGCGCAGTGGGCGTGCTCACACGGCAGAGGGGGCGTGGCCGAGGGGCTAAGGGCGTGGCCTTCCGTGGTGGGGGCGTGGCCTCATGGCGAAGGGGGCGTGGTCTCTTGTTGGGGGCGTGGCCTCACGGCGAAGGGGAAGCGGTCTTCGTTGGGGGCGTGGCCTCACGGCGAAGGGGGCGTGGTCTCCCTTTGGGGGCGTGGCCTCCGCATGGCTCCACCGCGCTCACAGCGGAAGCGGAAATGACGCTGCCGGGCTCGGTGCGGACGCCGCCGCCGCCGCCGCCGCCGCCGCCGCCGCCGCCATGGGGGGTGGAGGCGCGTCCCGCGTACCGGAGCGGTGAGCACGGAGCCGGGTCCCCCTCGGCCTCCCTCCGGGGTCTTCCCGGTCCCGGGAGCCGCGGCAGGGAAGGGGCCCCCGCGGCCTGTGTGGCTTTGGGAGTCCCCGGGCAAGGAGGTGGGGGGGGCGGCCGCGGGGGCCGGGCCAGGCCGCGGTTGGGCCTTTTAACGTTGGGTGCTGTGGGGTGTAGGTGGACGGACTACATCCCGCTGGGCAGGAGGATACCGGGAACGCGCTTCATCGCCTTCAAGGTGCCCCTGAGGAAGGTGAGTGCGCGTGTGCAGGGTGAAAGTGGCAGTGAGGAGGAGTCGGTGTGGGGAGGTGGCGAAGGAGTCCCTGCCGGAGCAGGGCGCTGGAGCTGGGGGAGCTCTGAGGTGCCTTCAGGCCAGGCCATGCCATGCCATGATTCTGGGTGCCGGCACCGTGCCCTGAGCATTCCCCCTACCAGGAGGTGTGTTAGGGCAGGAGGGATGCTGTGAACACCTCCCGCTGGTGCTGCCAGGAGCCTGGGGGCTGCGTATCCCAAGGAATGCAGTGCCAGAGCCAGGATTCAGGAGCAGGGGTTGGGAGTTGGTCTGTGCTCCCAAGGAACAAGGGATGGGACAAGAGGAACCGGCCTCAAGCTGCACCAGGGCAGGTTTAGATGGAGCTGAGGAACAATTCCTGCCCCAGAGGGTGCTCAGGCATTGGAATAGGCTGCCCAGGGCAGGGCTGCAGGCACCGGCCCTGCGAGGGTTCACACACCGTGGAGACGAGGCCTCAGTGCCATGGGGCAGGGGTGGCCTTGGCAGTGCTGGGAACGGTTGGACTGGATGAGCCTAAAGCTCTTTTCCAATCAAGCTGATTCTGTGGAGGATCCTGCTCTGCTCTGGAGGGGTCTGAGCAGGGCAGGCACTCCTAAAACAAGCACTGATTATTGTCCATGGGGGTTGAGAAGCTCATGGCCAGGAGGGGTGCTGTTTGCTCCCCTCTGTTTGAGCT
Organism: Lathamus discolor; assembly: GCF_037157495.1. NCBI lineage: Eukaryota > Metazoa > Chordata > Aves > Psittaciformes > Psittacidae > Lathamus > Lathamus discolor. The sequence goes on from NC_088905.1 coordinate 2,058,675, forward strand.
GAAGCTCTATTTGATGGCTTTCATCAAACAGAAAGTTCACGTTCTGTGAGTGATTTTTCACACTGCAGTGTTCTGCCCCAGGGAAAAGTCTGCTTTGTACCCTCAGCTGAGCAGCCTCAAAGCAGCAAGGGCCTGAGCATGTTCTGGGTTGGCTCAGTGTAACCTGTGTGTCCACCTGGCTTTGAGCCCTTCTCTTCGAAGGGATGATCTTTGGGCTGTTCTGGAGCATTCCTGCTCTTCCCACCGGTCACAGTTCACCTGAGTTTTAATGTCAGCTCTTAAACATTATTTCCCTTTAGAGCTTTGATCAGAACCTTCATCCAGAGGAGAGATTTTCACCCCATGACCTCATTAAGAAAATCAAAGAGCAGAAGGAAGAGCTGGGCCTGATCATTGACCTGACCTACACCACTCGTTACTACAGGCCAGAGGTGAGTCTTAATCCTGCTGCTGAGGACGTGAAGCTCTGTGTAAGCCTTGACATTGCTGATAAGGGGCAAGATGTTTCTTGCGAGAAGATAACTTTAGTGTGAGGCACTCAAATCCTCTGGCAGGGGGGTGAGTTGAGGCCTTGAAGGCCCATTGGGATGGGGTTTTCATCCTCAATCTAGTTCAGGCCTGGAGTCTTTAAACTCTGTTGTGTAGATCCTCTTTGTCCCAATCAGCACAAGTTTTGTGATCCCCTAAACCTGCTTTTGTAGGTTTCTCCTGAGCAAATACCTGCTACAACCACCTTTGCCTTGTGGTATGAAATGTGTGGATAATGGCTTGGAAAAGTGTTCCAGCCTCTGCATGTTCCCTGGGGAGGAAAGGCAAGAGAAATGAAAATGCCAAAAGGCTGCTCTGGAATGCTCGGCCTATGCCCAGGGGATGAAGCAGAAATTTTCTTGCCTAAAACAGTGCTGCTGCTCTGTTGGTCTTAGCTGAAAAGCTGCTTCTGGGTTTATGGTGTGTGCTTATGTGATAAGAATCCTTGTGCTTTCTGTGGAAATCACTGACTGACTTTCTTGTAGGAGCTCCCCGCCTCAGTCTTCTACTCAAAGATCTTGACAATGGGACATCAAATCCCAAACAGGCACACCGTTTATCAGTTCAAATATGTTGTAAAACAGTTTCTGAGGGACAACAGGAACAACAGTAAGTGTGGATTTCCCTTGGGAAGGGCACTGCAGGGCTGGAGGCCAGGGATGTTTTAATCATAGAATCCCAGACTGGTTTGTGTTGAAGGGACCTTAAAGCTCTCCAGCTCCAACCCCTGCCACGGACAGGGACCCCTTCCACTGGAGCAGCTTGCTCCAAGCCCCGTCCAACCTGGCCTTGAGCACTGCCAGGGATGGAGCAGCCACAGCTTCTCTGGGCACCCTGTGCCAGCGCCTCAGCACCCTCCCAGGGAAGAGCTTCTTCCTTATCTCCAACCTAAATCTCCCCTGTTTCAGTCTGAACCCATCACCCCTTGTCCCATCCCTACAGTCCCTGATGAAGAGCCCCTCTCCAGCATCCTTGTAGCCCCTTTCAGACACTGGAAGCTGCTCTGAGGTCTCCACGCAGCTTCTCTTCTCCAGGCTGAACAGCCCCAATGTTCTCAGCCCGTCTTCATATGAGAGTGTGATTCCATCCCTGATCTGGACTTGTTCCAACAGCTCCAAGTGCTTCTTATGCTGAATGAGCAGCATGAATTTCTTTTCCTCTTCTTGGCATGTGAATGTCAAGACAGTAAGTTTGGATTGTTGTGGTGAAGGAATTCCTGCTGGCTCTCTGATAATTTGGCACTGAGTTGAGCTTTAATTGCATTTAAGACTCCATCTCTAGGCTCTCTATAAACACAGATGACTGTTAGTGCTTGGGAAACATGGGATGGCTTTTTGCAGAGCTTTTAAATACATCTTCCGAGCAGTGAGCTGTATGACCATGCAGATAAACTCAGGATTAACTGAGTTCATGAGTTGAATCACTGGCTTTAATTAGATGTAAATATAGTGATGTTGGTGTGTGGTCCCTTGTAGTCATTTATGCTGGTGTCACTGCTGGAGGGTGAAAGCAAACGGGCTTGTTCTGGTGGGATTTTGGAGTAAGGCTGTTTAAGTATAACCTGATTTTGGTGTCTTACAGATAAACTCATAGGAGTTCATTGCACGCATGGCTTGAACAGAACTGGCTACCTGGTTTGTAGGTGAGTCAAACTGGGTTCAGTGGTGGCATTGCCAGCTGCTTGGTGCTCCAGGAGGAAAGAGAGTTGCAGCAATAAGTCAAAGAGTCAAGTGAACCGTGTCATCCCAGACTTGCAAAGGTTTAGAGCTTTTCAGCTTCGAGAAGCTTGTTGTTGGGGTCACTTCTTGGCCCAAATTTCAGAAGCCCAAATGCTGATCCTGCATTCTGGCACAGAAATAGAAGCTCTGAAAGCTTCCCAGTTACTCCTTCTTGTTGTATTAGTTCAAACCTCTCAATGTTTCCATAGCTAATTGTGTAATTAGAGTTTTCTTGCTGTACAGGTACCTGATTGATGTTGAAGGCATGGAGGCAAACACTGCAATTGAGTGTATGTACATGTATGATGTTCTTGTTGGGTGCAGGGTGTTTATTGTGGGCTTATGGGTTTAGATGGTTGGAAGGCCTGGGCTGGCTCCAGGGAAGGAGTTGTGGTTTAGCTCTGTGTGTGTTCCTGTAATGTGGAATGGGAGCTGGATCAGTACTGCAGAGGGGGAGAATCCCCTCCCTGAGCTGCTGCTCACATTCTGGGGGTGCAGCCCAGCACATTGGGGGGGTTCTGGGTTCAAGCTCTCACTGAAGCCAGGTCATGGCGAGCTTCTCCTCACCCAACACCCCAATTCCGTCTCCTGAGGGCTGTCCCATCCAGCCTCCCCCAGCCTGTGTTTGTATTGGATTTCCCCAACCCAGGGGCAGGACCTTGCACTTGGCCTTGTTGATTTCCATGAGGTTTGCACTGCCCCACCTCTACGGCCTTCAGGGTCCCTCTGGCATTAAGTTTATGGCCTGACTGTGGAGCTAAGGCTGGTTGAGGGAACGTGGTGGGCACTGAACAGGGGTTGGATCACTGCAGCTCTGCCCTGTCCCAGGCTGTGGTGTGAAGGGCAGTAACACTGAGTGAAGTCACCCTATGTGACCTAAGCGTGTTAGTGTTGGTTGAAGGGGTTAAAATCCTTCTAAAGGGTTTAAGTCCTCTGCAGCCCCTAAAGCGACATGTACAGAGTGTTGTTGCAACTCAGACGTGTTTCTCTCCAGTGTTCAACAGAGCTCGAGGGCATCCTATAGAGAGAATCAACTATATCCGGCATCTTCAGCAGAGACCTGTAAAAAAGTGAGTCTTTGTGTGTGTATAATCAAGTGTGTGCTCAGGGAGAGCTGGCGTCAAGCATCAGATGCTAAATGTGACTGGTTCCTAGGAAGGGAGATAGGAAGGTGGGGAGCTGGGAGATCTAGGTTGCAAGATCTGCTGCCATTCTCGTTTGGGGAGCAGTGACGCAGAGGGATGGGGGATATAAGTGTAGAAGAGCTCTTTGGATCATTTGTGAGTGGTTTGAACAGTCAAAACGTTCTTTTTAAGGAACTTGGGACTAAACAGATTGGACTCAGACTACTTCAGACAAAAAGCTGCCCCTACCCCAACCAGCAAGAGCCGGACGATCAAACATCGTTCACATCATTCAGACCAGTTCCCCATAGGAGTGCCCAGGTAGGTTTGTGGCTCTTGAATTCCTTTCTCATGTTTAAGGCCCTTAAACTTGGACTTGCACAAGCTATATCTCAGAGAGCACGCAAGAGAGCACTGCCTTGCCAGCTCTGCAGAGATGAGCTTTAAGGTCCCTTCCAACCCAAACCACTCCATGAAAACTTCCCTCACTGTGACTTCTCCTGGTTCTGACTCCTGTATTTTCATTCCAGGAAATCTGGCAGCCCCAAGAAGAGCCATAGGAGAGGTGCCGTGGCGCAGACACCGTACCAGGTGCCAGCACATGAGCTCAGGGCAATGGATCCAAGGCAGCCCCACAGGCCGGCAGTGAGGAACTGTCAGTTCTTGCTCCCCACCAAGGAGCAGAGCAATGGACTGTTCTTCCCCTGTCAGAACCCCCAGTTCTGCCCAGCTCAGGGAATGCAGCCAGCCAGGAGACGCAGGCACCATCACCGGAAACCTGTTGGTACAGCATAGGGAATGTTGTCCTTAAGGAAAGCCCATCCAGTTCTGTTTCTTCATCCTGGAGGGGCTCCAGGATGGGTCTCAGCGCTGGAATGGGTGGCTTTGCTGTAACCTTCACCAGCCATTGGGAGCTGTAGTTGTTCCCAACACAGCTCTTTTAGCTCAGTTTTCATTAATTTTTCTGGTGCTTTTACAAATCCCGCAGGAATCTTGTCTCCTCTGGAATTCCAGAGTCAGAGCTCTGCTCCCTCAGGGAAGAATAAACACAGACACAAATGGACTAATCCTGAAGAAACACCCGCAGGAGCATCCCTTTAACCATCAGCTGAAAGAGTCTTCCTTATTTTTCTCAATACAACAGATTTTATTCCGCCTAAACTCCATTCTTTGGGTTTTTTGTCCTTTTCACCCAATTTCGCTGCAATAAATCCCCACAGTACATAACCCCCGAGCCCCACTTGCAGGGCAGTTATTCCTCCCTGCTTGGGCCGACCCTTGGGCTCTCCCCTGAGCCCTGCGGTGCGCTCCCCCCTCCCCACCGTTTTGGGGTGAAAAAGTGCGTTTTCGGGTTGGGGCGCTGCCCCTTTAAGGTGACGGCGTGGGGAAGCACGCTGTCGTGCGAGCGGGAGCGGGTGGTACCCGGATGTTGCCGCTGCTCCTGATTGGCTGTTAAGAGCGGGGCGGGGCCTCGCTGTTGGCGTCGCGGGCAGAACCCGGAAGCGCTGAGGGGAGGCGGCGGCAGGTCAGGGCCGGGGCCGGGGCCGGGGCCCGGGGCGGCTCAATGGGGCCGGGGGGGGCCGGAACAAGCGGGCTCCGGTTGGGGTTGGCCCCTGAGCCGTTCCCTTCGGGGGGCTCCGGCTGGGGCTGTCCTTGCTGGTAGCAAGGGGGATGTGGGTCGGGCCTCCCCTGGGGTTGTTGTGGGGCGCTGGGGCCCGGGGGGGGGGGGGGCTCCTCCTCTCGGCCCTGCAGGGAAAGGGGTGTGGAGGAGAGCCCTTAAAATGGGGGTGTGGAGGGCTCTGGGGGGGGGGGCGGGGGTGTCATAGAACGGCAGGTTTGGGTTGAAGGGAGCTTAAAGCTCATCCAGTGCCACGGGCAGGGACCCCTTCCACTGGAGCAGCTTGCTCCAAGCCTCTGTGTCCAACCTGGCCTTGAGCACTGCCAGGGATGGGGCAGCCACAGCTTCTCTGGGCACCCTGTGCCAGCGCCTCAGCACCCTCACAGGGAAGAGCTTCTGCCTTATCTCCAACCTGAACTCCCCCTGTTTCAGTCTGAACCCCGTCACCCCTTGTCCCATCCCTACAGTCCCTGATGCCCCTCTCCAGCATCCTTATAGTCCCCTTCAGACCCTGGAAGCTGCTCTGAGGTCTCCATGCAGCTTCTCTTCTCCAGCCTGAACAGCCCCAGTGTTCTCAGCCTGGCTCCATACGGGAGCTGCTCCAGTCCCTGAGCATCCTCGTGGCTTCCTCCTTGCTCCAACAGCTCCATGTCCTTGTGATGTCTTGCTGGCCAATGGTGAGAGGAGGAAGGCTGTAGTTTGGTGGCTGGCAGCTCGGTGGGTGCTTTGGGCACTTTATCTCTTGGGGTGCTGTGGGGATGAAAGGGGGAGCTCTGGATTGAAGGCACCAGGGAGTTACCACATGTGAGTGGTGCTTGTCCTCTCCTGGGGTAGGAGGACTGTGGAACTTGGTTGGGGGGTGACTGAGAGCTCTGCCTTTGGGGAGCAACTAAACCGACCCTTGGCAGAAGCAGCAGTGAGGAGGACAAGCTGAAAGTCACTCTGAGCCACATAAGTAAGTACTTTGGCATGGCTGCTTCTGGCAGGACTGCATCCTACAGCCCTTATTTAGGGCAGGAGGCCTGTTGAGCCCCCTCCAGGATTTGGGCTCAGAAACATGAACCTTCCAGCCTGAACAAGGGACCTGTGCTCCGAAGTAACCCTAGAAGGGCAACTCCTCTGCTGCTCAGGATCCTCAGGTCAGATCCTTAGCTCAGCTCAGGAAATTTCCCTTGTTTAGGAATGAGTCACAGTAAATCACGCTAGGACAAAGGGGAATGGCTTTAACCTGCCAGAGGGGAGACTGAGATGAGCTCTTAGGCAGAAGCTCCTCTTCCCTGTGAGGGTGCTGAGGCGCTGGCACAGGGTGCCCAGAGAAGCTGTGGCTGCCCCATCCCTGGCAGTGCTCAAGGCCAGGTTGGACACAGGGGCTTGGAGCAAGCTGCTGCAGTGGAAGGGGTCCCTGCCCGTGGCAGGGGTTGGAGCTGGATGAGCTTTAAGCCCCCTTTAACCCAAACCATTCTATTCTATGATTCAGTTACGTGCTGTGTGTGGCAGTTGAGTTGCTGGAGGGTTTTTGAGCTGCTGTGGATTCAGCTCTGTGGTTTCACAGGTTGTTTAACCCTTAAGCTGGTTCTGGGGTGGCTTTTCCAGGGGAAAACTGCTTTTAGTGGAGAGGGAAGAGCATTGCTGAGTGTTTGTGGGCTCGCTGCCTCTCAGACAGCCTTGATGCTGCTTCTTCTGCTTCAAGTTCTATGATTCTATGATTCTAAGTTGGTTGACTTGTGCCACAGCTGAGAAGGCTTTGTCAGAGGCAGGCACATGGATCAGGTCAAGGTGCATTCCTGGGGTGTCGGGTGTGCCTCCTGCAGCACGGAGCAGAGAGGGATTGTGACTGTGCCCAGGCAGGAGCAGTTTGGGCTTGAGCTGGTTGGGTGAGGGCAGATCTGCTGAGCAGCACTGTCTTCAGCTCCCTTCTCGTCTCGCTGCTGTGTAAGTGAAACCATGCGCACTGTGAAGCTGGTTCTGCTTGAGGCTGAATGAAAAGCTTTGACCATCTCACCCCAAACCAGTGACCAGAACTAGTTCTGTTGTGCAAAGAGACAAGAGGGAAGGAAGCGCTGCTTTGGGTAGGATTTGGTTGGGTCAGACCCATGTCATCATTACCGTGGCCTGATCTTGAATTTGTGGCTGCTTTTCAGGTTCTCAAGGTAAATATCCAAGCACTGTGCCCAAAAAGAGCTGGGCCTCTCCCAGTTTTCTTCCTCAGGACCTTGCTTGGGCCATGAATTAAATGCTTTTCTGCTGAGGGGGGTGATTTCTATGGAGGAGGGCCAGGTTGAACAGAGCCTTGGGTGACATGGTCTAGTGTGAGGTGCCTCTGCCCATGGCAGGGGGCTTGAACTGGATGATCTTAAGGTCCCTTCCACCTCAACCCATTCTATGATTCTATAAACTGGGTGAGTTACCTGTTTGACACTGGTTTTGACGTGTTTGCCTTCCCTCCCACCACAGCTTTGATGTGTGGGGTTATGCCTGACCACGCTGACATCAGCCTCCCACCTGAGGAGCGAGTGCGACGACTGATCCAGGTGGGAAGTGCTGTGGAAGTGAATGAGGACATCCCACCACGACGCTACTACCGCTCCGGGGTGGAGATCCTCCGCATGGCCACCATTTACTCCGAGGAGGGCAACATGGAGCATGCCTTTATCCTGTACAACAAGTACATCACGTAAGAGCAGCGTTGCTTGGCTTGCAGCAAACCTGTGGTCCATGCAAGGGGTTGTGGGCTTGGTGTTCAGTATTTAGAACGTGTCTAAATGCCATGAGGTCTTGCTGAGCTGGAAGAACTGGGTTCTGTCCAGAGCTCTGCTCCTTTGGAATTCCATTTCCCACAGAGGTGAGGATGCAACTGGTTCCACTGACCAAGTGGTGTTGTAAAGGTGGGAGGCAGAAACCCACAAACACCACTCACCTCTTTGCAGGATGTGTGCGAAAGGTCCTTAGGAAACCAGGCTCATCTTGTGTTCCTCTGCTAGAGAATACACCTGTGAGCAGGAGGGAGGTTTTGTCACTCTAGAGTGGTTATAGATTGGCCTTGATTGTCTCTAGGTTAGCCATGACATCATATGGATTGGCAAGGATCCATGATCAAGGATCTCTGTATCGGGTATCTACCTGGAAAGGGCATAGTCTGGTTGGTGGTTTCTCTAATGAACCAGCTTCAGAGGAGAAACCTGCTTTTACACTGGAATTACTACAGCCTTTTACAGCAGGCTGCGAGTTCCTCCTTCAGGTGCAGGGACCAGTTGTAGATTTAGTTTCACATCTCAGCATATAATCCCCCTTCAGCCATGCACATGTACACCCAAACCCTTCTCAGGAGGGATGCAAGAGAGAGTTCTGGGTCCAAAGAACTTAATCCTAACTAAGTGTTGAGTTTCTTGGCTACTGAGCACCCTTCTAGAAAGCCCTAGATCATATATAAACCCAGCCAGCACCCTGCTTGGTGGTTCAGCTGCCAGGTCTCCAGCTCTAGGGTCTACATTCCATGTAGGCAAGTGCAGAGCTGCATATTCTTGCTGTCACCTCTATAGCTGCCCAGAAACGAGCCATCTTGGGTCTGAAACCCCACTGCTGTGTCTGCCAAGCCGGAGCGTGCACTCTGGTGACGTGGTGTCAGGTCTGGATTGTGTCTGAGCAGCCTGAGTACGAGCAGAGCAAATGTGCTTCTGTAGCTGTGCCTCTTGGTGTCTAAAGGGCTGAAAACTGGGATCCTCATAAAATATCCCAATGACACAGAGCGTCCTGTTCCTGTGGGTTTGTTGGCCAAAAGCCTGGCCTCCTGCTTCCATTCAGTGTGCTGTGGTGTGGTCTCTGCTGTGCCCACCCTACCCACTTACCCAGAATGTGGCTTTTCTCTCTCCCTGCCCCTATGGGCAGGATTCCTGCTCCTTAAATCTAATGCATTTTTCTCTGATTAGCTTTTCTTCCCGCTTTGCACTTCCTGAGCTTTTATGGGCATCACAGGGAGGCTGCACAGGGAGCTGGGGAGTGTAAAGCCCTTGGGAAGGTTTCCAGGCTGGTTACGTAGCTGTGGCCGAAGGAGAAACTCTTTAACTAAACAAATGAACTAAAAGCACCTTCTCTGGTTCATTAGGACACTGATAGGTGCTGGTGTGTTCTTCCCTCAAATACTTGTGGCATTTATGTTTGCCTGGCTGCCAGGAAGGGGAAAACCTTCCCTGGGTGTGATATCTCCAGTGATGATGCTCCCCCGACTTCTCCAAAGATAGGAACTTGATGTCATCATCTCATTTCTTTAAAGGAAGATGTGAAGCTGTAGCTGAGGAGATACAGGAGTTTCTAGATGTCCTTTTCCAAGGCGGATGATCCAGAAGGCAAGAGTGGGGTGCTAGTGGTTGGAGTCTCTCACAGGACTTGCTCTGCTCTCTGCTTTCTAGAAATGGGACCTGAATTCCTTCCCCAGGGCTTCACCCCACGTGTGCAGTCAGTGCTGTGTTGTCCTTCCTCAGAGCCCAGCTGCCTGTTGGAGTGTATGGCAGCTTCCCCCATCAGGCTGTGCCTTTGACAAGGGGAGGACTCCAGCTCTGGGAAGTACATGAGAGCCTCTTGGCTTTGAGGGGATCCTGTGTGGGTCATTTTGGCTGCACAGCACCTATCTTTCCCATACAGAAATGAAGCTTATTGCCCAGCCCTCATAGGAGGCAGGAGGGCAGCACAGCTATCTGCTCTCATGAGACCTGAATTAGAGCACTGTGTGCAGTTCTGGTGTCCTCAGCATCATAAAGACATGGAGCTGTTGGAGGAAGTGCAGAGGAGGCCACAAGGATGCTCAGGGAGTGGAGCACCTCCTCTATGGAGCCAGGCTGAGAACACTGGGGCTGTTCAGCCTGGAGAAGAGAAGCTGCGTGGAGACCTCAGAGCAGCTTCCAGTGTCTGAAGGGGGCTACAACGATGCTGGGGAGGGGCTCTTCATCAGGGACTGTAGGGACAGGACAAGGGGTGATGGGTTCAGACTGAAACAGGGGGAGTTCAGGTTGGAGATAAGGCAGAAGCTCTTCCCTGTGAGGGTGCTGAGGCGCTGGCTCAGGGTGCCCAGAGAAGCTGTGGTTGCCCCATCCCTGGCAGTGTTCAAGGCCAGGTTGGATGGGGCTTGGAGCAAGCTGCTACAGTGGAAGGTGTCCCTGCCTGTGACAGGGGGTTGGAACTGGGTGAGCTTTAAAGGTCCTTTCCAACCCAAACCATTCCATGATTCTATTTCTTAAGACTAACCAGACTGGACTTTTAACATGTGTCTTGTAAGACATCTGCTTGCTTGTCTTCTTGAACAGCTTCTGTATTGATCTGAGTGGATGTCTTCGTTACATCCCCATCAGGCACACTAGATTTGATTTTGCTGGAGCCAGATAAGAAAGAAAGCAGACAGACATGTATTTTCCGTGGTGTTTGGGTTCCTGCTTTGCTGTGTGGCTGTGAGCTGCCAGGGTTGGAGCTGGGGGTTTGTGTGGGGTGTTTGAAGGCACTCGAGGGACGTGGTTTGGCACGTGTGCCACAGCGCTGTGTATAAATAGCCTGTGATGTGGCTGCTCAGTGCCAAACAGCTGCTGCTTGGGGTGGACTTGGGAGCAGGAGGAGCGTTGAATAAGCTCGAAACTCCTGGTTCCAGTGTTGCCAGGCCTTGCTGGGATGTCAATAGGAAACATGAACAGTTCCTGCCCTTCATCTGCCTCCATCCCCAGCCTGCCACTGCCTTGTCTTGTCCCAGAGATTTCCTCTGGCAGCCTGAGTCCCCTCTCATCCTGCTGCCTGCTTTTCCCCCTTCCTGACATGTGAAACCCCAGCTGTCTCCGCTGGTTTTTCCATCTTCTCCAGGCCAGCATCTGCTCTTAATCCTTTTTAATTAATGCCTTCCATTTTAATCAGCTCTCTGCTGGCAATGAGCACTGCCTTGTTTTGTCTCCTCGGCACAGTGACCTACTTCATGAGCAACCACTAGCTGGGAGCAGGGACCTCGCTGTGTGTTTCAGATGGAGAGGGAGCTTCTCTGTGGCTCCAGGCTGTGACGTGGTTATGCTGATCCCGTGGCCTCTGGCAAGAGCATCCTCACCCTCTCCGTGGCAACCAGGAGCATTTGGGGTTGCAAAAAGTCTTTCTGTTTCCCAGAGGACTGAGGTTTGAAGCAGCTGGGTTTATTTACTGCACACACACAGGCTTCTCAGCGTGAGGAGTGTTCTCACTCTGTCCCCTCTGAGTTCTTCCTGCTTGGTTTGTTTGTGCTGCTCCCTGGGGTACAGTCTCGTCCTCAGTACCCTTATTCCTTGTGCCTAAAGGATCTGGAGAGCATCCTTCTTCAGATGCTGAAGTGGTATAAGAGAGCCACAGAGGAGGGCAGGGATTTAGCCTTATGGCCACAGGCTTTTGTGGACTCAGAGCAAGCACAGTTCCACTAGCAGGAGACAAGGGCTCAGCTGAGCTCACCTTGAGCATGCTGTCAACTTGTGCACAGCTGGGGACTTGATAACAGAGAGAACTCAGGGATGCCTCAAGCCTGGGGAGCCTCACAGAGATGAACCAGAGTGAATTGTCCTGTGTTTGGAGGCTGCTTTCCTTGTTCTAGTGCTTGCAGGACTCTTTTTCTGCCTCTTCACTGCAGAGCTCACTGGAAGGGGAACATTATCCCATTTGTAAAGAAGTTGAAGCTTAACCTGTTCATAGTCACAGGGAGTGGAACTGGATGAGCTTTGAGGTTCCAACCCAACCCAGTCTGTGATTCTATGAAGTCTCCACAGAAGCAGCTCGGCTGCTTGAAACACTGCCCTGACCTTTGGGAATGGTTGAGGACACAGAGCCAAAAGGCTGCTGATGCAGAAGCTGGGGATATGAACGGGCTTTTAGCTTTCCTGCAAGTTTTCTCTTTTCAAGGTCTGAGCTGATTTCCCCATCTCTGGCACAAAGTGTTCCTTTGTACAGAAGGACCATGTGAGCACTGAGTCAGCTGAATCCTTGAGCTTCTGTGTGATCCCCTTGGATGCTCACAGAGGTGTAGGCAGGTGCCCAAGCACCTGCCCGACTCTCTGCCAGAGTCCTTGGTGGTTTAGACCAGTGTATTGTTTCTGTTCAAAACAAATGCATTTATCCCTGAGGATCATCTCCAAAGTCCAGGTGTGAGGTGCTCCCCTGGGATTCAGTGAGATCTGTGTGCCTGAAGCGCTCAGGAGGCTGCTACATGATGGCCTCCTGCAGAAAGAAGGTGACTGTCCTGATTGTGGGGAGCACAGGGCCCAGGGAGGGGGCAGAGCAAGGGGACAGTGCTAGAGGGGAACGATCCATGACGCCAAAATGCCACTTAGTGTCTTGTCTTTGTCCCTTTCTGCTCTGAGATGCAGTTTCTCTCTTGTATTTACAGGCTCTTCATCGAGAAGCTGCCACAGCACCGTGATTACAAAACTGCTGTCATACCTGAGAAGAGGGAGACAGTGAAAGTGAGTAGTAACATGGCCAAGATTTTAATGCTGTTGTTGAAAATCTTTTGGGGTTATCAACCCCATGGGGCTTTCATGGCCCTGGGATGAGTGAGCCCCACAAACACTGGGAAGCAATATCTGAAGGGAGCCAACAAAGATGCTGGAGAGGGGCTCTTCATCAGGGACTGTAGGGATAGGACAAGGGGTGATGGGTTCAAACTGAAACAGGGGGAGTTCAGGTTAGATATAAGGCAGAATTTCTTCCCTGTGAGGGTGCTGAGGCGCTGGCACAGGGTGTCCTGAGAAGCTGCGGCTCCCCCATCCCTGGCAGTGTTCAAGGCCAGGTTGGACAGAGCCTTGGTCTAGTGTGAAGCATCCCTGGCCATGGCAGAGGGTTGGAACTGGAAGAGCTTTAAGGTCCTTTCCAACCCAAACCATTCCATGATTCTGGGCTGTGGTTGCCCACTTCGCTTGCTGCTGAGCACTAGGATGTCTTTTCATTCCTGTTAAACTCCTTGCATTTCAAAGACCACATGGCTTTTCCATGCATGGTGGCTGGATGCTCAGCGTGGTGGTGCTCAAGGGATTTGCCACAGGATTCTTGGACACAAGAGGCTACTGCTCCTCTCTTCCACATTGAGCAGAAGAGCAAAGGACAATGCTGCCTAAGCTCTTGTTCAGTGTTGTTGGCGTTGCTGTTTGTGTCACCCAGCTACAACCTGTCTGCAAGCCTGTCCACATGTGGTGGTGGAACTGCTCAGCCCTTCCTGCCTCCTGGATGGTTTATAACCTCTGGGTGCTGCCTGTCCATCGATTCTTGCATCTCTTCAGGTCCTGTTTTCCTTGCCGTGGGGCTATCACCCTCTCCTGACTGTGTTTCCTCCCTTCAGAAACTGAAAGAAGTAGCCTTCCCCCGAGCTGAAGAGCTCAAGAAGGAGCTGTTAAAGAGGTACGCCAAGGACTATGCTAAGTACAAGGAGCAGAAGGTGAGTGACAGGAGACTGGAGGCCTGTGCTCCCCAGAAGACCCTCAGCCACAAAGGGTCTGGAACACAGCTGGTCTCCAGGGCTCCCTGGGTGTTCTGGAATGTGATGCCTGAGTAACCCTGGCCTGCAGGGTCTAACCTCATCACTGCAGCACAGGGTTGTTGTGATCATGTCTCTGCTGCTGGTATGTGAGTGAATCTGACATAGGCCCCTCTGCATCTTTGTGCATCCTGGAGGCAGTGTTGGTTGGGGTTTTGCCCTCTTTGTCACAACATGAGGTTTAGGTCTCATGGTACTCAGCAGGTAACAGCACAAACAAGGATCTAGGGTTGTGTGGGCAAAGTAGAAAACTGCAGTTTTGCTGCAGACAAGTGCAATTTTAGAGATGGGATAGAGGGAAATCAACCTGGAATTCCATTTCTGTGGAATAAGGAGGGTAAGACAGCAGTTTTACTGCCCTGGTCTGGCTGGCTCTCCTGATGGAGGTGTGGATCTCTGTTATAAGCTGAAGCTTCCTTGCAGGAAGTGCTCTTTGCTGGTTACCTTTTGAAACCCCTTGGGATTACTGAGGGTCTGCAGTGTGGAGGGCTCATGTTCCCCTGCCTGCTGATATCCCATGGTGTTTCCCCTTGCAGAAAGCGGAGGAAGAGGCATTTGCACGCAATTTGGCTTTGCAGCAGCAGCTGGAGGAGGAGCGGAATCGGGTGGCCCTGATGAAGCAGCAGCAGGCAGAGCAAGAGCAGTTCCATGTCTTTGAGGAGATGATCCGACAACAGGAGCTGGAGAAGGAGCGCCTGAGGATAGTGCAGGAATTTGGACAGCCAGAACCAAGTCCCGTGGCTCTGGATGGGCCCCTCATCCCTGGCATGGAAAAGCCCCCAACTGATTCAATCCCAGTCTCTCCGGTTCATCGTGCAAGTCCATCAGCGGGGACTGTCTCATCCAAACCTCCTGTTGTGGACAGGTCTTTGAAACCCAGTGCTTTGGGAAGCACAGAAAACAGTTAGTACCCCTCAGTGCACCCTTTCTCTCTTGCTGGGCTCAGCCACACAGCCAAGGAGCTGATTTGTTGGGAGGCTCTTGGAAGTATCTGATTGTGATTCCATCCCATCGGGGGGGTTTGGCTTTCCAAGTCACTGGATGTTGTCTCTGTTGTCCTGTAAAGGTTTGTAGGGCTGGGGAGAAGTATTTCCTCTTGGGAATTACCCCCACCATGCATCTCCAGCCCAATCTCTCTGCTGATCTAGAGGCTACAGCCTGTTTGGCTTTCCTAGATCCAAATGTTGGAGGTTGGGGTTGAGTTCTTGGCTAAGGCTGACTGAATCCTCCTCCTCACCAAACCCTCTTTAGCTAAATATGGCTCCAAAATACTGATTCAGACACTTCTAAATGAGTAGTTCTTGACCAGTGACACATCTTATTTAAATGACATTCTGTAACGGGGGGGGGGGGTGTTCATTGTTATTAACAGAATACTGGGGGTTTAACACATTGCTAAAGGTGTTTCTCTATGTTCCTTTACCTTGTTCTGAAAGAAGTAGTGACTGCCCTTACGAAGCATCTCGGTGACTTCCGTGCCTGTGACTGCCATTGTGAGGGTAACCATTAGAGCAGTTCATGTTTTTAGGATGATTTTTCTCCACCTAATCCCTTCAGGTACTGACCTAAAGGCCCATTTCTGCAGTATCGCTGACTGGCATTGTGCTCCCATTCTCCCCACAGATGCAGGTATGAGTATCCTTCGCCAGGTCATTGTCCCTAGGGAGCTGTGTCAGAAATTCCTCCAGCTGGCTGATGCCAACACGGTCCGGGGTGTGGAGACGTGTGGGATCCTCTGTGGTAAGCTGGTAAGGTGCTAATCCTGATTAAGACCCTTCAAGTGGCACAGGGACATTTTGTCAAGGTGCAGTAGCTTTGGAAGTGGCTGGAGGACCCTCATTCTTGCCACAGAAGGCTATAGTGCAGTTTAGCTGATGACTGGGCTTCCATGTGAGTGTTAGGGATAGAATCATAGAATGGGTTGGGTTGGAAAAGATGAAAGACATCTGCTCGAGGGATGATCATCTAGTTGGTTGGAACTGGATGATCTTAAGATCCTTTCCAACCCAAACCATTCTATGATTCTAGTTCCAGCCCTCCCCATCATCCTCGTAGCCCCCTTCAGACACTGGAAGCTGCTCTGAGGTCTCCATGCAGCCTTCTCTTCTCCAGGCTGAACAGCCCCAAAGTTCTCAGCCTGGCGCCATAGTGGAGGTGCTCCAGCCCCTGAGCATCCTTGTGGCCTCTTCTCCTTGTCCTTCTGATATTGAGGACACCAGAACTGCACACAGTGCTGCAAATGGGGTCTTATGAGAACAGAGGGGCAGAGCTGGTCATGCTAGAGGATGATCTGCCTCTTCTTTCCCTCCCTTTTTACGTTAGGATTTCCTTATACTGAGTGAGGTGCCAGCTGCCAAGTCCCCATGGGTATTCAGTTTCTTCTCTCCTGCCTCGAGCACTCCCATGTTGCCAGTAACAGGCAGCTCTGGTCATTTGTCCTTTTGGTACCGGCAGGACTGAGGTGGTCCAGCTGTGAACTAGGACCCCCACCAAGACAAGGCTGTGCAAACACTCTCTGGAGACAGTTAGTTCTCCCCCAAAGAGTGTTTGTATGCCCAGGTTCCTCATGGCAGCTCCATCCTGTCTCCCTGAGTCCCTTGGGGCTGCTTTGCTTGCAGAAGTGTGCTTTGAGATGAAGTTGTTTGATGTGACAACTTTCTGCAATGGGGCTGCTTCCAGACTCTTGATGATTGTTTAATTATGAGGCATCATCTCCTGGTGAGTGCAGAGATTCACTCAGTGGGTGTCCAGGGCTTCTCTGAGCTCTTGTGGGTGCTCTGCACAGCAGGGGAAATTAAATAGAAAGCCATGTGGCATGCTCAGGCTCAGAAAACCCTGTGACTCCTTTGTCAGTAACTTGCAGTTACCATTTCTATGACCCATAACTGGATGGTGAATGCATCCATGGGCTTGTTTCCAGGCCTGCTGTTCCCCTGGCCAGGCCCCTGAGTGCTGAATGCAGAAGGACCATGTTCCAAAGCTTAGGAAATTACCCTTGTTTCCTGCTTGGGGGTGTCTGGTGGGTAACAGCCTCCCTGTGCTGCCTTGCAGATGAGGAATGAGTTCACCATAACCCACGTCATCGTTCCGAAGCAACACGGGGGCCCCGATTACTGTAACACAGAGAATGAAGAGGAGCTCTTCATGATCCAGGATCAACACAGCCTTGTTACACTGGGCTGGATCCATGTGAGTCTCTGGTTCCTGTTTCACTTCCCAACTGGCCTTAAATTCAGGCAGGAGAGAAAGGGATGCATGGAACAGGGCTGGTGGAGGAGAGTTTACTGGAGGAGATCATAGAATCACACAATGGTTTGGGTTGGAAAGGATCTTAAGATCATCCAGTTCCAACCCCCTGCCATGGGCAGGGACACCTCACACTAGACCATATCACCCAAGTCCCATCCAACCTGGCCTTGAACATCACACCTCTGAGCACCCTGTGCCAGCGCCTCAGCATCCTCACAGGGAAGAGCTTCTGCCTTATCTCCAGCCTGATCTTCCCATGTTTCAGTTTGAACCCATCACCCCTTGTCCTATCGCTAAAGTCCCTGATGAAGAGCCCCTCTCCAGCATCCTTGTCTCTTCAGACCCTGGAAGCTGCTCTGAGGTCTCCACACAGCTTCTCTTCTCCAGGCTGAACAGCCCCAATGTTCTCAGCCTCTCTCCATAGAGGATGTGCTGCAGCCCCTGATCATTCTGTGGCCTTCTCTGCACTTGCTTCCACAGCTTGGCATGCAGATGGCAGCATCCTCTGGTTGAATTTCTCCTTCTGGTGCCATCCCAGTCACTACTAACACTGCTGGAGATACCCAGGCCTGTGTTAAGTTTGGGTCCCTTCCTAAAGCATCAAGCCCTTTGAAGTGGGACACATGAAGCTCATGTTTTATCCAGCTAAAAGCTGATTCCAGGGGAGTCCCTGACTGTTGGGGTACCCCGAGCTCCTGTTCTCAGCACAGGGCCTCTCCCATGCTGCATCCCTGTAGCAACGCTGCTTTTCCCAGGGAACTGTGTGCTGCTCTGCCCTGGGATGTGCCAGCTCCAGATTCCTCCGCTGGCTCCAGCAGTGCCCTGTTCTCTGTCCCTATGGAGCCTTTGGCAGTCAGATCTGTGCCAAGCAAAATGTTTGGTGCTGCTGAGTAATCTCTCGAAAGCAGCAGCTGCCTCGAGGGCTTCGACAAGTAAATGCCTGCTGCAGAGTGCCTGATACGTGCAGGGTGGCTGCTGTGGGATTGACTCTTCAGTGACAGCTCCGTGACATTCAGGGACCCTCAAGGGTTCCTTGGACCTTTCCGCTGGTCTTGGCAACAAAAACAACCCCTAACAGACAAACCAAGACCTTTAGGCTGTGTCCCTACCGGCCCCTGTCCAAAGCCCCCTTCCACAGGTGAGCATCCATTGCCCAGATACAACCGCCCCAAAACCAGCTCAGAAGAGGCATGCAGAGGTTGTCTCTGCAGCCCTTGGCCATCTTGGTGGAAGTGGCTTCTTGAAGGGCTTTGGCAGCGTGGTACCTTAAAGCGTTGTGCCTCGAAGTGTGACTTCCTGTGGGATATGGCCAGAGATGTGGAACTCCTCCTGTATTCTGAATGGAGAAAGAGGCGATGTTTTGGGACAATCCAAACCCATTTCAGTGTGTATGTGTGTTCTCTGTGCAATCCAAGGAGCTGTGTTGCTTCTCATGTTAGACACGGTCCCTTTGGACCCGCTCTCCACCCCTGCCTTAACTTCCTCTCTTATGTTGTTCTATGTTGCAGACTCACCCCACACAGACAGCCTTCCTCTCCAGCGTCGACCTGCACACACACTGCTCCTACCAGATGATGTTGCCAGAGTCTATTGCTATCGTGTGTTCTCCAAAATACCAGGAGTAAGTAAGGATGTGGGTAGGGAAGGCCTTTCCCTCTGCCTATGCCGACCAACCAAAAGGAGGCATTGGAGGGGTCTTTACCACAGCCCTTCCTCTATCGGATTCCTGGTGTGGGAATAAAGCATCAAGTCATCAAATGTGGCTGGAAGAGCATGTGTGAGTTGACAGCTCTTCTGAGCTGGTTTTGGGGCGGTTGTATCTGGGCAATGGATGCTCACCTGTGGAAGGGGGCTTTGGACAGGGGCCTATAGGGACAGGCCAAGGGGAATGGCCTTAACCTGCCCGAGGGGAGACTGAAATGAGTTCTTAGGCAGAAGCTCTTCCCTGTGAGGGTGCTGAGGCGCTGGCACAGGGTGTCCAGAGAAGCTGTGGCTGCCCCATCCCTGGCAGTGCTCAAGGCCAGGTTGGACACAGGGGCTTGGAGCAAGCTGCTCCAGTGGAAGGGGTCCCTGCCCGTGGCAGGGGTTGGAGCTGGATGAGCTTTAAGCTCCCTTCCAACACAAACCATGCTGTGACTCTGGATTCTATGAAAGGAGACTGGTCTGCAGCTGCAGGGCTGTGGAGAGGAGGTTCTGGGCACGTGGGTGTCCTGCAGCATCCTTCTCCCCTCTCACTTGAGATGAGCAGGCTCAGGCGTGCTCCTTTAGACCCAGCAGAGGGGCTTCTCTTTGCAGAGGCTTGAGCCACACAGAGCTTGTGTTTATTTGCTCTAGGACGGGGTTTTTCAAGCTGACAGAGCATGGCCTGGACGAGATCTCTTCCTGCCGGCAGAAAGGATTCCACCCGCACTCCAAAGAGCCCCCTCTCTTCACTGTAAGTGACCCCATGAGGCAGCGGGGCCTGCAGGACCACGAGTTGAATTGGTGCCTGTGTCTGTGCTGGGCTGTGACCCAGGACGGGAGGGTCAGCCTGGCAGGGGCTTGGCTCTTCTAGATTTGAGGTGCAGAAGCTTTCACTCTTTGTTAGTGCGTGTTGGTGCAATGCAGAGCAGAAACAGGTCGAGGAGGTGGCAAAAGGCTTGGGATGTGTATTTGTGTCTTGCTATGGTCCCTGTGGAAGTGGGCAGGGCACTGGTTCCTGGTCCGTGAGGGCTGTCCTGTGAAGTACCCTGGGTGCAGGTTGTGTCAGGAGGTAGAGGAGGCTCACCTGAGCTGGGTAACATCTGGATAACCCCCTGTCCCCTCTTTCTCTTCTCTTCCAGACCTGCAATCACGTGTCAGTAGTCGAGAGAGATGTAGTCCTGATGGATCTCCGATAGGCCTCTTGCCTTAAGCATATATAGAAAAGCATTACCCAATTTCTAAGCCTAGGGAATTGGTTTTGTCTCCTGTAGCAGATGATTTCCACCGTGTAGTGATCCTTCCCCTTCCTCCCCCAATAAACGCGGTGAAATCGGTGCCCTGACCTCAGTGGGAGCATGTGAAACCTCAGTGCCTGGCATCGGACTGGTGAAGTGGTGCTGAGGTTCAGTGTGTGGGGAGAAGCTAACTGGGAATTCAGAGATGGGAACTAACACTGAAGCAATTGTTTAATACTCTAGTCTGTGGCTTAAATAGCTTCTGGGGAGGGGATTCCTCATGATTTGCTGCAAACGTGAGCTGGGGCAACCTCTTCCAAGTGCTTTCCAAAGTGGGACTTGCCCAGATTAACCCATGCTAAACCCGTGTTTTGCCTCTCTGGGTTGCTGTGGTCCCAGTGCAGCTGGCTGGAGTTGGTAAGTCTTTGCTATAGTTTAAACCTTCCTAACCCCTCTTACCCCATGCCTGAGCTTATCACTGCTGAGCCAGAGCATGCCCTGCTTGCTGGTACTCAGGTCTTTGCCTAGTGAGGTAGGAAGGGGCCTAAACTCCTTTGGGAACCCCTGTTTCGGGGAGAAGGTGCTTTGATGCACAAGCTGCTTCACTGCAGCGGTGCTGAGGGGGGTCTGGTTATTTTATTCCTTTTCCTGCATGAGGGATTTGCTCCAGGCCTTGGGCTTCCTGATGAGGGCTCAGGTTCAGCTCAGTGCTGGTGTTACCATGATGAAGCTCTTCAGTCTCTTACTGTCCTGTGAAGGCTCTGCAAGGCCACCACGCCTCTGAGGTGGGATTCCAGCAGCTTTTACCACTTGGATCCTCCAAGATCATCATGGCCAATGGTCCCTACACTTCTCAACGCAGTGTGAAGTCTGTCCTTGCCAAAACCAGCGCTCCGTGACATCGCCGTGATGCGGTACCAGCCGGGGACCTCCCAGTTCCTTTGGTGGGATTCCAGGCTTCCCAGCCTGTCCATGCTGAGCCTCCACCCTCGCTGAAAGGGAAGCAGCAGCACTGAAAGGTGGAAGGCATCTGGCCTCAAAGGGCTGAGCATGATCCGCATCATCTCCACATCCTCTGGCAGGATGCTCTGATGATCAGCACATGGCCGTGTGGGGAGGAGGAAGAGGCTGGAGTTGCCTTCCCACCTGGCACGCATACATACGTGTTCTGTATGTCACATCCTTGTACTTCCGCATCCCAAATCGTTTGGTGTGCAGTTTAACACAGATGGATTGTATTATCCTGGCTGGGTTTCTTTTGCCACTTGGGTTTCTTTGAGCTAACTCAGTGGGGCTGGTGTGCCTGAGAGCAGGAGGGAACCCGTTCCTTAAGAGGGGTGTTTATGTGCAGCAGCCACCTCCTGCGTGACAAAGTGCAGTTGGCTTTGGGAAGCAGGAGGACTTCAGGACGTCTGTGGGAGCTTTCAGCCCTGATTTATTTAAACCACGCTCAGGGGGGTGTGTTGCAGCCTCAGTGTAGGACATTCCTTCATCCATGAGGTTCAACAAGGCACAAGGCCGGGTCCTGCACTTGGGTCACAAGAACCCCATGGAATGCTCCAGGCTTGGGGAATTGTGGCTGGAAACTGCTTATGGGAAAGGAGCTGGGGGTGCTGATGGATGGAGCTGAGCATGAGCAGCTTGTGCCCAGGCAGCCCCCAGCATCCTGGCCTGGAGCAGCCGCGGTGCGGCAGCAGGGCCAGGGCAGGGATTGTGCCCCTGCACCGGGCACTGGGGAGGCCGCACCTCGAACCCTGTGCTCAGCTCTGAGCCCCTCAGTGCAAGAGAGACATTGAGGGGCTGGAGCGGGGCCAGAGAAGGGAATGGAGCTGGTGCAGGGCCTGGAGCACAGCGGTGATGGGGAACGGCTGGGGGGTTCAGATGGAGAAGGGAAGGCTCTAACAGGGGTCAGTGGTGGCCGTGGCAGTGCTGGGGAAGGGTTGGACTTGATGAGCTCAAAGCTCTTTTCCAACCTGGTTGATTCCATACAGGATGGAGGCTCTGCTCTTCACCCCCATAGCAGCAGGGGGTGAATCCCATCCGGCAAAGCAACAATTCCTTCTAATTGGTGGTGAATTTATCTCAGCTCCTCATTCCTGAAGGGCTGAGGCTTGAGCTGACCCCAGCATTGAGCAGAGGGGAGCTGATGCCAGGTCTCTGCTTTCCCTCATCAGCCTTCCCATTGACTGACAAAGCATGTTCCTGTGTTCCTCACGTCAGGAGCCAGCTCCTGCCTTTTGAATCACATTTGATCACTTAAAGCCACTGAGTCATCCAGTTACGGGTCAGGGTGAGCGCTGCTCCCTGTGTCCCACTAACCTGTCCCATCTCCGGCTGCTCCAGGTGTGATGGAGACACCTTAAAACAGGCTTGAAGTTGGTAGGAACAGCCCTAACAGCAACCACCCATTGCAGGAAGGGTTTATTCCCAAGTTCTATGTGCTGCAGCCGGGGAATGATGCTTATCTGCGCCTCAGGGGTGGGAACAGACCCAAATCCCTGCTCCAGCTCCCAGCGCTGGTTTGTCCATCCCAGGCAGCAGCCGGAGAGGTTTAAAGCGTGAACATTTCCCTTATAGGGAGGTGCTGAGGGCCGGGAGTATTGAAATCCCACACAAAGCAGGGATTGCCCCCTCCTTTATCCCACATCCATCCAGCTTCGCTGGTGCTGGGGGATTCTTGGCGTTCCTGGGAGCATCCCAGGGCCGCGGCCACCCTCCCGATGCTCCCAAGCACCAGCGGAGCCGGCGGCTGGATTGGCTGCGGTGGCCAAACCTTTCCTTTTTAGGCTGCACGCCTGCTCCTGCCTGCTTGGAGGCTTTGCTGCTGCGGTCCCAGCTCCAAACCGGCCGTGCCGACGCTTCCCGTCCATCCCGACTGTGGTGCCGAGGGATACTGCAGGGATCAGGGGCTTGGAGCTGGACCCGCCTGTGCCTGGTAAACAGCGAGGATGGAAAAGGAGCAGGACTTTGTGCTGTGGAGCCGGGGGTTGGCTTGGTTTGCACCCATTCAGGGGGGGTCTTTGGGCTCACCTCAGGGTCCTGCCACCAGCTCCATGCAGCCCCCAGCACATCCGTGCTCCCTCCGTATGGAGCCTCCAAGCACCAGCCTTGGAGGACCTCCATCCATCCCCATTATTTCTCTCCCCCCCCCCCCTTGGGTTTGGTGTTAATTTTGCCTCTTTTATCTCCCCCAGCATGTCATATATGGCAGCCTTTTGCCTGGGTGACCTCATGGTTGGCAGTGGACCAAAGGAACTGGGTTGGGATGGGAGGTGGCGGAAGGTTCCTCAGGGCGTGTGGTAGGGATGCACCAACAAGTGCACATCCAGGGGACAAATCCAGTCCCTGCGTGCTGAGGACAGGGAATAACCAGGACCCATGGGGGGGTTGTTGTGAGCTGGTTGTGCTGGCACATGCCATGACCCTGTCTGTTGGGGCTGGGGTGTGGGGACACCAGGACTCGCATGTCCCATCTGGTGGCAGTGGTGGGACCCTGCAGCTCTTGGTCCTTAACCTTGATGTCCCTGCCCTCAGCACAACCCAGACCCTATAGAGCAAAGCAGGAAGCAGCCGGGGCACCCTGTGCCTCAGTTTCCCCCCAGCTGCAACCCAAGCCCCATAGCTCTGGGTGGTGGCTTTGGGCATCAATCCTGCCTCCCCCCGCCCCCGGCCTGGGTGCTCAGGGAGCATCCCCAGTGCGGGACCATTGCCCTTAAAAAGGCAGACGATGGCTTGGCAGCTGCTGGTTGGCCTCTGGAAAGGCCAAAGCTGCGTCTGCAGGGCTGGAGGTGGCTTCATCCGTGCTGCATTCGGGGCAGGGAACAGCACCCACATTGCCCCTGGTGGGGATCCAGGCTCATCCTGCATCCAAGATCCTCCTTCGGAGGAGGTGAGCATCCTTGATGCGGGCACCCTTGAGCTGAGGATCTGGCGGTTTGGGGGCACCACAAGCCCCAGGTTGGGTTCGGAGAGAGAGAAGACCCCATCCCGAGGATGCTGCACACAGGGGATAGGGGGAGAAGGAACCCGGGAGGAAGCAATGCTCCAACCCAACGCATTCCCATCACCTCGGTGATGCCAAATCCCCAGCCCAGCCCCGGGGGGTCCCCCTGACACCCGGATGAGGTTTCTCCACGTTGTCCCCAGGAACCAGCCATGGTCCCACCTCCTCTTTGCCGAGCCCATCACTTATAAGGGCTTGAGTCTCTCTTGTTTATCAGCACGGAGCATAAAAGGAGCAGACTCAGGGGTGAGTCCTCGCCTCCCAAGTGCCTCCACATGGCTTTTGTCTTGCAATAATTAACAGTGCCGGGCCCGGCCACCAGCCCAAGGTCAAGTTAATGAAATAAAGTACCTTATATGGCCATAAGGCCAACACACCATCACTGAGCCTATTTAGGGTCTTTGTTTAGGCAGGACCCGCCTCTGAGGCTTCATGTATTTATACCAAAGGCTCTTCGGGATTCGGTCCCAGAGGAAAGGAGCCCTCGCCTCAGCGGTGAGTACAGCCCAGCCCCTGCATCCCCTTCGCCTTGCAGGACAAGCTCCCCAGCAGGGTTTGGGGGTGCCCCAGCGTTGATGGCGGGTGGGGGGGGGTCCCCGGTTCGCTTTGCATGGCACAGGGGTGGTGCCAACCCCAGCACGACCCCGCAGCCGGGGGGTGCCGTGGAGGTGGCAGAGCTGGGTTGTGGCCAAAACGGGTCCTGCTCTGCCAGAATTCCTCATGATCTGGGGGGTTTGGGGGGATTTTTGTCTTATTCCCGCTGGATTTGGGAGCGCATCCAATGGAGGGGGACACCCCTTGGGAAGGGATGGGGTTTTTCCCATTTTTGGGAAAGGATGTGAGGGCAGAGCAGCAAGAGGCAGCCACGATGGGACCGGATGAGAGGGCATTGCCTGCCTTCACCCTGCCCGCTTCGGGGGCGCTGGCCGGGCACAGCCACACCGGAGCTCCCACACGAATGCTGCTGCTGGGCAAGCATGGGCAGGAGCTTTGGTACCTATTTTGGGCACTGGAAGGATGGAGGAGCAACAGCGCGGAGCAGCACCCATGGGAAACGAGCATCACCCTGATCCCACCATCATCATCCCATTCCCAGCTTCATCCTGCTTCCAGCATCACCCTGCTCCCAGCACCACCCTGATCCCACCATCATCATCCCATTCCCAGCTGCATCCTGCTCTCAACTTCATCCTGATCCCACCATCTTCATCCTGATCCCACCATCTTCATCCTGATCCCACCATCTTCATCCTGCTCTCAGCTTCACCCCACTCCCAGCACCACCCTGATCCCACCATCATCATCCCATTCCCAGCTGCATCCTGCTCTCAGCTTCATCCTGATCCCACCATCTTCATCCTGCTCTCAGCTTCACCCCACTCCCAGCACCACCCTGATCCCACCATCATCACCCCATTCCCAGCTGCATCCTGCTCTCAGCATCCCCAAGCCAGGGCTGGACCCAGCTGCTACCCCTCTCCGTGACCACAAGATGCTTTTGGGGACCTCCACATCCCCACGGCCTCCATCCCTCCCAACACCCAAATCCGGACACGGCGCCGCGTTGCCCCCCTGTCCCCCCCAACCCTTTAACCCTTTAACCCCCACTTTAAGGCATTTCCCCCCCCCCTTGCCCCAGCTTTTCCCCCCAGGTCCCCCCTGACCACCAGCAGCTCCCGGCCCCACTATGTGCGAGGAGGAAACAACCGCCCTGGTCTGCGACAACGGTTCCGGCCTCTGCAAAGCCGGTTTCGCCGGTGACGATGCCCCTCGCGCCGTCTTCCCCTCCATCGTGGGGCGGCCCCGGCACCAGGTTGGTACCCGAGGAGGGGACCAGCAGCCCCCACCCTGCTTTAATCAATGCCATTAAGCTAATGAGGGCGTCTCTTGCTGGCATTAGGGTGTCATGGTGGGCATGGGGCAGAAAGACAGCTACGTAGGCGATGAGGCGCAGAGCAAGAGGGGTATCCTCACGCTCAAGTACCCCATCGAGCACGGCATCATCACCAACTGGGATGACATGGAGAAGGTGAGACCTGGACCAGGATGGGGGGGGGCCGGGGCTGGCCCCGACTGCGGTTTGGGGTAAGACACCCCCCCCCCCAATTCTTTGCCTGCCTTTAGATCTGGCACCATTCCTTCTACAACGAGCTGCGCGTGGCCCCCGAGGAGCACCCGACCCTGCTCACCGAGGCACCCCTCAACCCCAAGGCCAACCGGGAGAAGATGACCCAGGTGAGGGGCTGCTGAGCCACAGGCATGGGCATGGATGATCTGGCACCATGGGATTTAGGGAGCCAGGAGGGGCTGGCACGGAGCAGAGGAGCCAGTGGAGAGGGATGAGGAACGAGGGCAGAGGAATGAGTGGTGCGCTCCCGTGCTCACATGGACCCACCGCCACGATCCACCTCCTTTTCCAGTCAACGCAATGATCTTTGTGGTTTCCCAAGCATGGGTTGGGGCGGGATGTGCTGGGGACCCCCATGCTCCCCCCCAACCCATTGCTGCTCTCATCCCTCCTCCCAGATCATGTTTGAAACCTTCAACGTCCCCGCCATGTACGTCGCCATCCAAGCCGTCCTCTCCCTTTACGCCTCTGGCCGCACGACCGGTGAGTAGGGCACCAGCATCTCGAGGACCACCCGTGATGGGGAAGGGACCAAGCTCCAAGCCTCTTCCCTCACATCCCCACCCTTCCCAGGCATCGTCCTCGACTCCGGGGACGGCGTCACCCACAACGTGCCCATCTACGAGGGCTACGCGCTGCCCCACGCCATCATGCGCCTTGACTTGGCCGGCCGCGACCTCACCGACTACCTCATGAAGATCCTCACCGAGAGGGGCTACTCCTTCGTAACCACCGGTACGGGGCCAGGAGCGGGGTCTGGAAGGGATGGGGGGGACCCCAAATGGCTGCAGGTTGAGCCTGTTCCCCATCGCCTCCCGCAGCCGAGAGGGAAATCGTGCGCGACATCAAGGAGAAGCTCTGCTACGTGGCCCTTGACTTCGAGAACGAGATGGCCACGGCTGCCTCCTCCTCCTCGCTGGAGAAGAGCTACGAGCTGCCCGACGGGCAGGTCATCACCATCGGCAACGAGCGCTTCCGCTGCCCCGAGACCCTGTTCCAACCCTCCTTCATCGGTGAGCGCGCCCCGAGTTGTCCTGCGGTCCCCTAGGACACCGAGGTGTTGGTGCTGCCAGTGTCATGGTGGTGCTTCCAACCCCATGGTGATGCCCTAGGTCCCATGTTGGTGCCCCCAACCCCATGGTGATGCCCTTGGTCCCATGTTTGTGCCCCCAACCCCATGGTGATGCCCTTGGTCTCACGTTGGTACCTCCAGCCCCATGTTGGTGCCCCCAACCCCATGGTGATGCCCTAAGTCCCATGTTGGTGCCTCCAGCCCCATGATGATGACCTTGGCCCCATGTTGGTGCTTCCAACCCCATGGTGATGCCCTTGGCCCCATGTTGATGCCTCCAATCCCATTTTGATGCCTCCAAGCCCCTGTTTATGCCTTTAGCCCCATGTTGGTGCCTCCAGTGTTGTATTGGTGCTCCTGATCACATCCCCACCACCCCACCAGCCGGCAACCACCTCCCATAGGTGCACCACAGCAGCATTCAGGCCTCTCCCGAGTGCTTTGCACCCCAAATGGAGGGGGTACAAACCTCTTCTGTGGGGCTGGCTGGAGGTGAGGGTGCTGACAGCCCCCTTGCTCTCTAGGCATGGAGTCAGCCGGCATCCACGAGACCACCTACAACTCCATCATGAAGTGCGACATCGACATCCGCAAGGATCTTTACGCCAACAACGTCTTGTCCGGCGGCACCACCATGTACCCCGGCATCGCCGACCGCATGCAGAAGGAGATCACGGCTCTGGCTCCCAGCACCATGAAGATCAAAGTAGGTGATTGGTGATGGGGAGCAAACCCATGGCCACCAACACCCCAAATCAGCTCGTAGCACAGGTTTGGGGGTGGATTACCTTATACTGGGTCATGTCCCCACAGATCATCGCCCCGCCGGAGCGCAAGTACTCGGTGTGGATCGGCGGCTCCATCCTGGCGTCCCTCTCCACCTTCCAGCAGATGTGGATCAGCAAACCCGAGTACGACGAGGCCGGACCCTCCATTGTCCACCGAAAATGCTTCTAAGCCCCCTCCTCACCCCATGGTGGCCCCAACCACCCGGTTGGGGCCCCCTACTCCTCCTCGGACCCCACTGCTCCTCCCCACCGCGCATTAAAGCCTTTTCTCCAGGTTCTGGCTCTTTTGTGGGAGGTTTTGGGGTGTTGGGGGGGGGGGTGAGGGGGATGAGGGTAATGGGGGGGAGAGGTGGGGGACCCCCTACCTCGTTGGTGTTCATCACCCCATGGTGGTGCCCCTGATGTTATGCTGATGGCCTCAACGCTCTCTTGATGCCCTCAACCCCATGTTGATGCTTCCAACCCCGTGTCAATGGCCTTGGCCTCATGTTGGTGCCCTCAATGTCACACTGATGCCCTCAGCCCTCTGTTGATGCCATCCCATGCCAATGCAGCTGACCCCAACCCCAGGCTGATGCCTCCAACCATGTGTTAATGCCCTTGACCTCATGGTAGGGTCCCCACCCCTGTGTCAATGCCCTCGATCCCCTGTTAGTGACCTAAACCCCACTTTGGTGTCCCCAACTCTATGTTGATGCCTCTGACTCCGTGTTTGTCACTTTGGCACCGATGCCCTCAACCCCATATTGATACCTCCCACCCCGTATTGATGCCCTTGGCCCCATGTTAGTGCCCCATTGTTGTGTTGGTGCCTTTGACCCTATGTCGATGCTCTTGACCTCATGATGATGCCCCAATGTCACACTGGTGCCTCAACCCCATATTGATGCCCCCTACCCTATGCCAATGCAGCTGACCCCAAACCCCAGGGTGATGCCTCCAACCACGTGTCAATGCCCTTGATCCCACCTTATTGACCCCAACCCCATTTTCATGTCCCAAACCCTATGTTGGTGCTTCCAACCCCATAGAGATGCCCCCAACCCCATATTAATGCCCTTCACCCCATGTTGGTGCCCCCAGCACCATGCCGACGACCCTGACCCCCAACACACGCAGTGGGCGGGGACTAATTGGCTCCTTCTTCTCCCCTCCGCCTTTCCCGCGCGGCGACGTCAGGGCGCGCCAACGCGCGCGGCTCGTCACCACCTCATTAGCATATGACGCGGGAAGGCGGAAGCGGTGGCGGGATGGGGCGGTGCGGGGCCGCCCTGCGCCTGGCCCTGGAGGGGAACATCGGTAGCGGGATGGGGGGGACGCGACACACAACGGGGGTCCCCCGGGGTGACGAGGTGGCTTTTGGGGTGCGGGGGGGGGTCCATGGGGGAGCGTTTGGGGGGGGGTGCGGGCTTGGAGGGCGGTTGCGCAGCTTGAAACCTCTTCGGGTCTCATTGAACGTCGGTGATGAATTGTAATTGCGGGGCGCTGGGGGCACCCCCCAGCCCCGCGTTACCGCATGGCAGGAGCAGAGCGGGGGACCCCCCTCACCCTGCGCCCCCATCCCCATAGCCGTGGGGAAGTCGACCTTCCTGAAGCTGCTGGGTGCCTCCTTCCCCGAGTGGCACTTGGTGACCGAACCGGTGGCACAGTGGCAGAAGGTGCCAGCCCGCAGCACGGCGCAGGTAACAGGCACCAGCTGCATGGTGGCACCGATGGGCACCGCGCCGTGGTGCCACCATCTCATCACTAAGCTCTTTCTCTTATAGGCAGCCGCGGGCTCCACCAACCTTCTGCAGATGATGTACCAGGAGCCGGCCCGATGGTCCTACACCTTCCAGACCTTCTCCTTCGTGAGCCGGCTGAAGGCGATGCTGGAGCCGCTGGATGAGCCCGAGACCCCCAGCCCTGTGCAGGTCTTTGAGCGCTCCATCTACAGCGACAGGTACCCGGACTGAAACAGGAAAGAAGAGGGATGAAGGGATCGAAAGAAGCAGGTTGAAGGGAGTGATCCTGCCCCTCTGCTCTGCTCTTGTGAGACCCCACTTGCAGCATTGTGTGCGGTTCTGGTGTGCTCAGTGTAAGGACATGGAGCTGTTGGAGCAAGTCCAGAGGAGGCCACGAGGATGCTCAGGGACTGGAGCAGCTCCCGTATGGAGCCAGGCTGAGAACACTGGGGCTGCTCAGCCTGGAGAAGAGAAGCTGCGTGGAGACCTCAGAGCAGCTTCCAGTGTCTGAAGGGGGCTACAAGGATGCTGGAGAGGGGCTCTTCATCAGGGACTGTAGGGATAGGACAAGGGGTGATGGGTTCAAACTGAAACAGGGGGAGTTCAGGTTGGAGATAAGGCAGAAGCTCTTCCCTGTGAGGGTGCTGAGGCACTGGCACAGGGTGCCCAGAGAAGCTGTGGCTGCCCCATCCCTGGCAGTGCTCAAGGCCAGGTTGGACACAGGGGCTTGGAGCAAGCTGCTCCAGTGGAAGGGGTCCCTGCCCGTGGCAGGGGTTGGAGCTGGAGGAGCTTTAAGGTCCCTTCCAACCCAAACCATTCAGTGATGAAGGTGCTGGCTGTGGAGCTCTCCTGCTGCCCTGTCCCCTCTCTCCATCCCATCCCAGGTACATCTTTGCCAAGAACCTGTCCGAGGCCGGGCACCTGCAGCCGCTGGAATGGGCCATTTACCAGGACTGGCACAGCTTCCTGCTGCGCCAGCTCGGGCCCCGCACCGTGCTCCATGGGCTGCTGTACCTGCGGGCGACGCCGCAGGTGGGTGCAGCGAGACCCCATGTCCAGCGGGATTGGGATAAGGCTCCACTCACACCCTGGGAGCACTTGGAATTGCCAAAGTGTTGGGGCTTAACCGGAAACGGCAGCTCTGTTCCCATGGGAATGTCAGTGGGGCTTTGGCTATGATCCTAGTGTGGATTTTGGGGAGGGAGGGCTGCAGCATCACCCCGGGATGCTTGGTGACTGGCTGCAGTCCAGTGCATGGGGCTGCTTTGCTGAATGTTGCATCCTGTTCACATCCCATGTTTCCCATTCTCACATCTCTTCCACATCCCATTCATATTCCATCTCTCCCATTCACCTCACGTCTCCATATCCTGTTCACCTTCCATCTCTCCTGTTTACCTTCCACCTCTCCCATTCACTTCCCTTCTCCTCTGCATCCCGCTCACCCCCATCTTTCCCTTTCACCTCTCACCTCTTCCGTTCACCTCCCACCTCTCCCATTCACTTCCCATCTCCTCTGCATCCCATTTACCCCCATCTTTCCCTTTCACTTCCCACCTCTCCCGTTCACCTCCCACCTCTCCTGTTCACTCCCCATCTTCTCCCATTCACCTCCCATCTCCTCCACATCCCATTCACCCCCACCTCTCCCACTCACCTACCATCTCCTTTGCATCCCATTCATCTCCTGTCTCCCTCATTCACCTCCCATCTCCTCCTCATCCCATTCACTTCCCATCTCCCCCATTCACATCCCCTTCCCCTCTCTCCTCCGGTGTGGTTCAGACGTGCCTGGAGCGGCTGCGGCGCCGGGCAAGGAGCGAGGAGCAGGGCATCCAGCTGGAATACCTGCAGCAGCTCCATGCCCAGCACGAGCAGTGGCTGGTGGAGAAGAGCACGGAGTGAGTCCGAGCCCATCCCGTGGTGCTGCCCCCGGCACATGGACCGGAGCTGGCCTTGATCTGGTTTATTCCCTTCCTCAGGGTCCACTTTGCAGACATGAAGCACGCGCCTGTCCTGGTGCTGGATGTGGAGAAGGACTTTGAGCACGATGCGGCCGCACAGGACGGCCTCATGGCACAGGTGGGAATGGCCGAGGCGGCATCCCGGGATCATGGGATCCTCCGAGGTTCCACCTCACCTTCATCTTCCATGGGAAAAAGCATTTGGACACCTTTGGTGCAGGCTGGTTTAAACCTCAGCCATCCCAGCCACATCCCAATGCCATCCCAGTGCCATCCCTGTGACATCCCAGTGCCATCCCAGCCACATCCCAGTGACATCCCAGTCACATCTCAGGGCTGTCAAGTGCCATTCCAGTCACATCCTTATGTCATTTCAGTCACATCCAGATGCCATCCCAGTGCCATCCTAGCCACATCCTGATGCCATCCCAGTCCCATCCCAGCCCCATCCCAGTGCCAAACTCAGTCAGCTTCTCTTGCAGGTGAAGACTTTTGTGACTGTGCTGCAATCCAAAGCTTTGCCATCACATCCTGACCCGCACTGAGCGGCAGCAGCATCATTCCTGCCCTCCGGTACCCACCTCGAGCCAGCTCTGGCAGAAGATCCAAAGGACAAGGGCCAAATCCTGGTCCCCAACTGTCCCCTTTGGTCCTTGTTATCCAGGGTGTATTTAAGGCGCTGGCAGCACGGGATGGTTTCAGGGTGAATGATGAGCTCCCCGTGTGCTTTGGGGACCAGGTCACGAACATGACCCCCTCTCCATCTATAGGGGTTCCCTATATGGATGCTGGAGCCAGGATGCTCCATAAGGTGGTTCAATTCCAATGGGAAATCATCGTGGCTCACATTTAGCTCGCACCAGCCCCTGTATTTGGTTCTTTTGTAGATATTTTATCTCCTTAAATTAAAATCTAAGCTCTCCTGCACCTTGAGCTGCTGGTGGGGAGCGTGGGGCTGGGGGGGGGCTGCAATGGGTGCTGTCCCACGGTGGGAGGACACATTGTACCTCTGCTTCTGGGGTGTTTCTGTGGCACTGGGGGTGTGGGTCAGGCTGGGATTGGGTTTGGAATGGGTTTTGCTGCGGTGGGGGGGTTTGGCTCTTTAGGGTGACACCCCCACAACCCCCATCCAGCCACCCTACAACATCCCCCAGTGCAGCCCACATCAACCACACCCCAACTCACAGCCCCCCAAACCCTCCACCACCACCCAGTGCACCCCACATCAACCACCCAGTGCCCCCCCCACAACCAACCACCCCACGACAACCACTCCCTCCCTAACTCACCCCCCCACCCCGTCGCTTTCCTTCTTCCCCCCCCCCCCCACCCCAGTACACCCCCCCCACACACACACTCCATAACCCCATAGGGTTTAGGGGTATCCCCCCCAATCTCGCTCGCTGCAAAGCAATGGGGGGGGTTCACAGGGCGCTGGCCTTGAGCCCCCCCGGCCGGCGCTGGGACCCCCGAGCGAGCGCCTGTAGAACAAAGGAAGCAGCAGCAGCAGCAGCAGCAACAACGTGCAGCTCCGCTGCAACACCCGCTCGGGGTGGAGGGGGGAAAGCTACAACCGCATTTCAACCCCTCTTCTCTGTATCCCAACAACCCACGCTCCGCCGTGCATGCACGTAGCTCCGGCTCGAACCCCCCCGGCCCCCCGTTTCCGAGGGGGTGCTGTACCCCTTTATTCCGGTAATGCTTTTTTTCTATTGCATTTTTTTGGGGGGGGGTGGTGGTGGAAAGTTGTTGGTGTGCGGCTGAAGTTGTGCGGCGCAGGGGTGAAGTTGTGCGAAGCTTGCGTGGATTTCAGGGGAAAAGCAAGGACAAAATGGGGTTGGGAATAAAAAGGAGGTGGGAATAACGGGGCGGGGGGGGGGGGGGGAAGCACTTTGTTTTGATGGGATTTGAGTGGGAAGGAGGAGTGGGGAGTCAATGGAAACAGTGTGGGCGCCCCACGTCACCCGGCTCCGGGCACCCGGTCCTTCTGCCCACCCGGGTCGGGCACTGCTTCCCTGCGCTGCCCCGGAGCAGGGGGGAGCCCCGAGATCTGACTTGAGCCACAGGGAGAGGTGCAAAGGGCTTCTCTGGGAGGTGAGTGCCCCCCCCCCCCAAACCTGTCCCCACCTCTGCCTGCGGCACCGTCACCTTTATGGGGTGATGCCTGGCCTCTTTGCGGTGGTGGTAGCATCACCGGTACTTGGAGGGGGGGGGCTCCTGGGGAAGCCCCTTGTTGGTTGGTGGATGGGTTTATCTTTTCTAGGGTATTTCCCTAGGAAAATGGGGCTTTTGGTGCCTTAAAGGCCACTTTGATGCTTTAAGCCCCCCCCCCCCCCCCCCCCCCAAATCTCAGCTGGTACCTGGGGTATCCCCAAAACACTGTTGCAGTGGGGACACATAGCACAAACCCCACCTTTAGATTGAATTACTTGATGTAAGAAGGCAAAACACTGTGAAATCCAGCTGCCATCCGGGGGGGGGGGGGGTCCCGAAATGAAAGAGGTGGCAGAAAGGGGCCACATGGGGAGGTCAGAGCTGTGCCCAAGCTAACAAGTGGTGGCATTGTCATCCCCAGTGCTTTCCTTTGGCACTGGTTTTACTGGCCAGGGTGGTTGTAACTGGGATTTCAGTATCACATCCCAGCAGGCAGAAGAATGGGGGGGGATGGCTCCGGATATGGGGGTCTCCATATGGAGAGGTGGGGAAGGAGAAGCATCTCCTTGGAGGTTACTTTTAGGGTTTTGCCCCCCCAAAACTGCTGCTCTTGCTCTGTTTTGTGGTACTGGGGGGGATGAGTGGCTGCCTTGTGCCTCCTGAGCTGTATCCGGCAGGTTTTGCCCTTGGGATGGGTGGTGGGATGATGGGATGGGGGCATGGGGACAGAGGGCTCGGCTGATGCTTGGCACAGGGAAGGGCAGGGAAAAGGACTTTGCCCTTGGCAAAGCACCGGTGCAATGGTGGAGATTGGAGCCCCAGCACTTGTCCGGGTGAGCTAAAGATGATTTACAAGGATGCTGCTGGAGCCGGGGTCAGCAGTGGTGGGATTCCTTTGGGAAAGCAGGTGCCTGCTCCGGGCTGGGCCTGGTAGCACCGGGTGTGCCACAGTTCCCACGTCCCGGCGCCTTTCCCGGGCTGGTTTGGCAGCCAAAGCCCCATTCCCAGCACCCGTTCTGCCAGTTCGTCCGGCTTGGCTGGGCCTGGGAATGCCAGTGTCCCCTTGAACCTCCATCGCTGGAGCCGCACTTGTGCCGTCTCTCTCGGGGTTGGATGCATCTCCATCCATGGGGGATTTGGGAGAGGAGGAGGAGGAGAAGGGAGATGCTAGAGGCTGAGATTTCACTCTGCTCCCTGTCCCATGGCACTGCCGGACCCTCTCCTGTCCTCTCCGGTTGACTTTCCTTTGCCATTTCCATAACTAATCAACGTCTTGGGAACTCACTGCAGCTGTGAGGATATAGATGTAAGGGAATACATATATATATTTACTCACACATATATATATATGTGAGTAAATATATGGCAAAGCCAGGAAGCCGCTGGTTTCCAACAAGAGCCACCCAAATCTCCCAGCAAAGACGGGAGCTGGTGGAGGGAATGATGCTCTGAGCCATATTCCCAGCTTCCAATGGGACAAACCTTAAAGAAACCCCACGGGAAACTCCATTCCCAGCAGGAATGGTGATACCGGGCCCCTAAAAGCCTTTTGAGGGTGGTGGTGGGATGTAGTGCGGCTCAAGGTGTTCCCAGAGTTGGGAAATGCAAGCCTCTAACAGAATTTAGGCTGTTCCCATGCCAAACACTGGAAATCAGGGATAATTTAAAGCATTACTAATATAAAGTTACTAAATTTACCCATCTCGAGGGGGTTCCCTGGTGGCTTGGGTTGGGATGTTCTTGTCGCCGGCACCAAACGGGGTCCGGCATCTCCAAAGTAGCACCAGGGGGATGGATGGGATGAAGGAGCAGGCGGGATGCATCCCGGTGTCACCTGAAGGATTGTGACCCGGGATTCATGGGAGCACTGCCGCTCCCGTGCCTCCGCTGGGATGCTACCAGCTAAAATGATGCAGGAGCAGATCACCAGGATGCGCTGCTCTATCCGGCCGGAGGAGGAGGAGGAGGATGGGAGGAAGGAGGTGTCTGCCTTAATTAAATCCCCGCCGTGTCCTTTGCAGCAACCTGTTGTGTGCCGGGCTTGGCCAAGCGGGATCGCCGCGCGGTGCCGGCACACAAGGTTGGAAACCGGGGGGGGAAACCAGTTCCCAGCACCAGTTTATCCTACGATTGCCATGGGAGTCATGATGCTTGGAGCAAAGGTCGGATCTGGCAGGCTCCGGCAATAGGCATCGCGGCTTGGTCTTTTCGGGAAGAGATGAGCAAACATCCCAGGGATGTTGAGTCCGTGGTTGCGTTTTCCACCTGGACTCGGGTTCGTCCATGCCACTCGGCATCACGCGGGCCTGGGGATCTTCGGATCACTCCCTCTGCCGCAAATCCGATGGGAAAACAGTTTTCAATGAGTGATTCCCAGGAAACCTTTGCGACTTTTTGAGTTTGTCGCTGTTTTGTCGACAATTCAGCCAGGAATAGGCTTGGAAAACTCCAAACCTGGAGCATCCCAGGAGCATCACCTCCAAGACATGGATGGGGAAGGCTTTGGGGGGGGGGGGGGATATTTCACTTTCCCTCTCCCCTTTTTCCTCCCCCTTTTCTCCAAATCCATATGTGCACCATATCCGGGACCTGCCAGCTCCGGACAGAGCTTGGAAAAGCTGGAGCTGATCCCACCAAGGCTGTTTTAAAGCCTCCAGCTCTGGCTTAACCCTTTCGCCGGCCCATTGCCATTGCTTTCCCTATGGGTAAACACCCCTTTATCCCCTCCTTTCCTCACCGGGGCCTGGATTTCGGGGGGGGGGGGGGGGGATTTAAGCATCGCAAAGCTCCAATATCCCCTCATTAACAACATCCCCTAATTAATAAGTAGGAATAATAATTAATAACAGTAGGAAAAACGGGGGGGGGGGGTTGGTGTTATTTTACCCCCCCCCCGGGCTGCTTTAGGGGGTGTTGCTGCTCCCATTCACCACCATAGGCCTCTGCCTCAGTTTCCCTGTGGTGGGGGGGGCACAACCGAGGTTTGGGGGTCCCGGTCCCCACCTTTAATTGTGTGGAGGAGGCGCTTCGGAGCCCCCCCCCCCCCCCCTTTTTCTCCTCAGCGGCCGGGCGGTGTCGCGCTGCGTGGGGGGGGGGGGTAAAGAGGAGGAGGAGGAGGAAAAGAGGAGGAAGGAGGAGGAAAGAGAAGGAGGAGGAGGAGGAGAGGGGGGGGAAAGAAGAGATGCGGCGGTCACCCCCCCCCCCGCCTGCAGCAGGGCGGCGGTGAGGGAGCGCGGAGCAGGGAGACAAGATGGCTTCCTCCTGAGGGCCGGGGCCGTGCGGGGCCCGGCGGGGGCTGGCGGGGCAGCGCGGGGGGGGAGCGGCGAGGTGAGTACCCCCCCCCCATATAAAACACCCCCTTCCGCATCCCTCTGCACCCCGCATTCCCCTCCCGCACCCTCCCCGATGCATCCCCCCCCCCCGTCCCTCCTCCATGGCCGTGTGTGCTGTGGGGCTGAGGCGGGGGGGGGTGCAGCCGCTGTGTGTGCGGTGGGGCTGGAAGTGGGGGGGGGTTTGTGCAGCCCCGGGTCCGTGTCCCCCCCCCCCCCTTCTTAGCCCCGCGGGGGTCGCGGTTGCGGGTGGGTGAGCGGCGGCAGCGCGGCCCGGCCAGGAGGACAAAGCGGTGGGGCGGGGGGGGGGGGGGGGGGCATGCACGGAGCGAACGGGCCCCGCGAGCGTTTTGGGGTGATTTTGCCTATTTTGCCTTGTGTTAGCCCGTTTTTTACCCTTCAGACGCTACCGGGGGGGCGGTGTGTAGATGGGGGTTGGAAAGGGGGGGAGGGGGGGGAATAATCTATCATATCCCCCCCCCAGTCTTTGGTACCCCAATTGCTCTCCATCATTTTATTATCATCATTATTATATTAATTATGATTTAATTAACCCTCCACTCCCCGAATGTGCTGAGCTCAGAGGTAACGATGATGCTAACAAGGGCGATGAGGCTCCCCCCGGCGTGACGTCACCGTGACGTCACGCGCCCGCTGTCACCCCCTTTGCCGGTGATGAGGACACGGGGTCCGGTCGGGATGAGGCTCCCCCCCCCCGCTTGTCATCACATTGGGAATAACGGGAATAGGATGGAGTGGGGATGAAAGGCAGCTTGTTCTCTATGGTGGGGGTTGTCTCCTTCACCATCCAAGGCGGTGATTGGGGTTATCCCGGTGCCGGGAATGTCATGGTTTGGTGGTGGATGGGCTCAAACGTGGTGTCGGTGTCACCGGAGGACATCGCCGCGGTGCCGAAACGCCGCCCCTGAAGTTTTGAGCCGGTGGTGAGCGATTTCGGCACCACGTGCTTTTGAGGCATGGGGATGCTTCACATCCCGCACCCGGGATGCGCCCGCCAACGCCGGAGCTGCCTCCGGATCCGCGGATGCTGTGGAATAGACCCCGGCGCAGGTGCCGGGTACCACAGGGTGCGGGGATGAGGTTGCATCATGCTGGGGAGGGATGGGCAGCGCTGGGGCAGAGTCCTCGCAGGTTGTTACCCCATAAACCCCGCTCTTGGCCTTTGGCACCTCATTAGCTCTGATGAGGTTTGTTTTTCAGACCTGGACTTTTTATGGCAGGTAATTAAAGGGAGAGGTGGATCTGGTGGGACCTTGGAAGGCAGAATGTCCCCCTTCCACTTTGGCCTCTCTTGGTGGGGCTTTGCCAGCCACAACCTGGGGACAAGGGACAGTGACACGGTGGTGCGGTGCCTCTGGGATGTGTGGTTGTGCTGCGGGTCTGTCTGAGGGGGTCCCCGGTGAGCTCTCCCCACAGCACTGAGGTCCCCAGTCCCCTCTTGCATGTGTTGGTTGGGGTACCCTGTCCCCATGGTATCAGGGTCCCTGGTCCCCTGCCCACATGTGTTGGGGTCTCTGGTTCCCATCACTATGGCATTGTGCATGTGTTGAGGT
This sequence comes from Lathamus discolor, assembly GCF_037157495.1. Classification (NCBI taxonomy): domain Eukaryota; kingdom Metazoa; phylum Chordata; class Aves; order Psittaciformes; family Psittacidae; genus Lathamus; species Lathamus discolor. The sequence goes on from NC_088905.1 coordinate 2,097,081, forward strand.
CCCTGTCGCCATGCCGTTGGGATATTTGGATTCCTGCCTGCATGTGCCAGGTCCCCATCCTGACAGCATGAAGGTCCCTGGACCCCTGCCTCTGTGTGCTGGGGTTCCTTGTTCCCATCCATATGGCATTGGGGTCCTCAGTCCCCTGACTGTGTGTGTACCAAGGTCCCCTGTCCCTGTGGCAATTGTGTGTCCCTGTCCCCGTAACATCCTGTCCTACATGTGCCGGAGTTCCCCAGTTCGCATCTCCACTGCATCAGTGTCCTTAGTCCCCTGCTTGTGTGTGCCAGTGTCCCCATCCCTATGGCAATGGTGTCCCTTGTCTGTGCATGCTGGGCTCCCTTGTTCTTGTCCCTGTACAATGAGGTCCTCAGTCCCTCGCCTGCACGTGCCGGCATCCCTGATCCCTGTACTTATGCCAATGGGATCCCCATTCCCTATCCCTTCCCCACCATGCGCCAGGGTCCCCGCCGTGCCTCTTGCTCCACGTGGATGCCGAGAGCCTTTCCAATGGGATGGTGGCAAAAGGGTCAGTGCTGAATCCCACTGTCCTCGTCTCCTCGCTGTCCCCGTCGCGGCTCGGGATGCCGGCTGGTATGAGAGCGATACACCCCAAACCCAGCCCTCCTGGGGACCGTTTCCCCCTCTCCCCTCCTCTGCCAGCTATTTAATCTGGCTGCTTTGAGCTCAGTGCGAGGGTGCCAGACCATTTTTGAGGATGAAAGAGCTTTTTTTTATATCCCCCTCCCTGGGCCGGCATCCAAAGGGAGATGAAATGAAACGGGAAGAGGCTGGAGGTGAAACAGCTGCGATCAGCTCCATCCCTGCTCCACATCTGCCCGCCACGCTGCTGCCAGTCCCACAAACCGAGCTCAAGCCCAATTTTCTCCTCTCTTCCGTAGCCAAAATCCCCTTTTCCCGGGAGCTGGTTGCAGGACAAGGCTGGCGACCGGGGATTTGCAGGCAGGGTTGTTGTGTCCTGGGCACAATGCGGCGTGTTTGTTTGCTACAGCTAAAATGGCAGTTCTTAAGGGGGAAAAAAAAAAAGAAAGAGAAGTGCTTCTGCACATCCAGTCACTGCATCTTTTGATTAAATGAGATTTTGCTGTCGAACGGGGGAGCTGGGGACCACGAGCTCCTGAGCCTGCAATTTCCAGCACAGCCAAATGGGGGGAAAAAAGCTTCCGAACCACCCCTAAGCCTGGAAAATGCTGTTTAAAGAATGGATTGGAGCAATAGGTTGCAGTCATCAGCACGGAGGCTGGGGGGATGCAGAGCAAGGCCAGCAGGGTTTGTCACCACAGAGCCCCAGTCACCACAGCCCCTTTCGTGCCAGCTTGGCCGGGAAGCATCCCGGGAGCTGTTGCAGGCGTTGTGTTGGGAGGCGATAGGGTACAGAAGGGGGATGCGCAGCAACAGGGTCAGGGGTTTAAAGACCTAGAGGCTTTTAGAAACCCTGGTTGGTGTTGCAGTTGGTCACTGTATTTAAGGCTGTTGCTCCTAATGCCATTGCCTTTAACACCAGTGCATCTAACACCATTGCCCTTAACGCCATTGCATCTAACGCCATTGCCCTTAACACCATTGCATGTAATAGATGCTGTAGCATCTAACACTGTTGCATTTACCTCCGTTGCATCTAACGCCGTTGCCCCTAACACTGTTGCATTTAAAGCCCTTACCCTCAAAGACGCACCAATTAAACCCATTGCGATTAAAGCCCGTACACATCAAACCGTGCCAATTAAACCCATCGCAGTGGGACCAACTTCTCCCACCAGCTGAGCATTCCCTGGTTGGAATGCCGTCGGGAAGGCAGCTGGAGCCGGTGCCTGGCCTGTCCCCGTGCTCCTCGCTGCAGCGCCTGGCTCGGCGCATGCTGCCTGCCCGCACATGGCTTATTTTAGGTTTACAAACATGACGGCCCCGTGCACGCGCTGCTTCCCCCCTCCTTCCCCGTGAGTCATCAACCCCGTCACCGGGCCGGGGAAGTCGGAGGCGGCGTTGGCGCTTCCCCCCACGGTGCTCATGACCCCAGCGTGGGGGAAAAGAACCGGTGAAATTCCATGGTTTATGGGTTATTTCCCCCTTCTTTCGACCATTCCCATTTGGCGAGCGAGATGGGGAGGATGCGGGTGGCGGCCACGGCGCGTACGTGGTCCATGACGGGGTGTTTTGGTGAGAACTGCGGCACCGGTCACAGGGTGGGAGAGCTGAAACGCTGCCGGTTTCCTTGCCCAGCCCTACCTTGTGTTTTGGTAGCCCTGGATTCAAGGCGATGCTGAGTGTTGGGGATGGGTGAGGGGTTTTAGGGAGAGAGAGGCTGGAGAGACCCCAAAATGCAGTCAGAGGAGCCGATTAAAGCCTCAACGTGCAGCTCTGGTGAGCGTGGAGGTGCCGAAGCCCCCGCGGCTGAGCTCACCACGGAGCTGGTTGGCGTCGGGGCTGTGATGACTCAGCAGTGCCAGTGCTGACTCAGCAGCAGGGGAGGCAGCCGGGAATAAGGGGGAGCTTTAAATTTTGGGTGAGAAAAAGGTGGTTTTCGTTGTCCACCCTGCTGCTAACATGGTTTTCCTGTTGCCGAGCCCTTGTCCGTGCTGCCGGCACATGTTTTGTCCTTGGAGAAGGGATTTCATCCAGCGGGGTTGTGTCTCCCACCTGCTGTGAGATGCTTTTCCCCACGGGGGACATGTCGTGGTGGTGAAACCAGATCCGGGTTTGGCAGAGCCGGCGTTTTCCCTGCTCCCAGACGGGGCAGGGCTGGGCTCCCACTCATCGCCTGGCTCCTGCCCTGCAGGCATCATGCCGCCAACTTGCCCGCGCTTGTCGGATGGGAGGGCGGCAGCGTGCACGGTTCTCCTCCTCCTCCTCCTCTTCTTCATCCTCCTCCTCCTCCTGTGCTGAAAGGCCGGGCTGTGCGGCACGGAGCGGTGCGAGGAGCCCCCACATCCCGGGAAAGGGGGGGGGACACCACAGCATCCCCCAGGTACGATGGGACAGGGATGGGCTGGAGGGAAGCTGAGCACCCGTAGGTGCTGGTTGGCACATCGCCCGCTTTCACCCAGGGTGCCATCAGGGTGCCCACTGGGGGGGAAAAGCCTTAGCAGTTGGGGTGCAGTGTGGTTAGTGCATGGGTGTAGGGCGGCTTTTCTTCTTGTTCCCAAATCCTGGCATTTCCCCCCCCCTGATTTGCAGGGCAGAGCAATCAGTGGGGTGGAAATGGCTCAGGAGGGGCTGGGAAGGGCCCAAACCTGATCTTGTGGGAGATGGTGGCTGGAAATTCCAGCCCAGCCCCATGGGGGTGGCTGTGGTAGGACAGTGAATGCTGCCGGGCGAGAGGCGAGGCCCCGGGCCTTCCTCCTACAGCCCATGTGCTTCTCCTTCCTTCTTCCAACCCAGGTGGATGCTTTTTCCTTCCCTTCATGTTCCTTTCTTCCATGTCCCCTTTCCCTTCTTCTGTTTCCCTTCCTCCCCATTTTCCTCTTCCTCTCCTTCCCCATTCTCTTTCTCCCTTTCTCCCCTTTTTACTTTCTCCCTTTTCTCTCCATCCCGTTCTTCCCCATTTCCATTTTTCCATCCCCTTCTTCCTCTTTCTCCTTCCCTTTATCCTTCCCCTTGTGCTTCGCCTTATTCTTCCCCTTCTTCCCCTTCCCATTCTTCCCCTGTGCCTTCCTATTCCTCCCTATCCCCTTCTTCCCCTTCCCTTTCTTCCCCTTCCCTTTCTTCCCCTTCCTCAGACTCTTCCCCTTTCCCTTCTTCACCTTCCCATTCTCCTTCCTCTTCCCATTCTTCACCGTATTCCCCTTCCCATTCTTCCCCTTCCTCTTCCCATTCTTCCCCTTATTCCCTTTCCCTTATTCACCTTCTCTTTCCCATTCTTCCCCTTCCTGTTCCTCCCTATCCCCTTCTTCCTCTTCCCTTCCTTCCTTTTCCCTTTCCCCTTCCTCCCATCCCCTCCTTCCTTCCCTTTCCCCATGGACAGAGCCACCGCTCCCCACCAGCGGGTGATTTGGCTTTGCCAGCAGGCCCCGGCGCCAATCTGGTAGCGGAGCGGCGGCACGAGAGGCTCCAGCTGTGTTTGAGGACAAAAACGCTCCAAGAAACTAAAATAGCACCGCGGTTTTTCGCCTTTCCTCCTTCTTTTCCCTTTCCAGAGCCCGGCTCCCTCCCTGTCCGGCTGGAGCCGGCAGCCTGATGCGGCTCTGTGCCGTGCCAAGCCTTTCCCCTTGCCCTGTGCCAACTGGCGGCTCCGGCTCGGCTCTGCGCCGCGCTGGGAAGGAGCGGTGTAGTAGGAACACACGCCGTGGCTTGGCTGCGGCAGCGTGCTTCCCAAAAGCTGCTCCAGTGGGAGCATCCGCTGGGGCATCGCTCATGTGGCCCCAGTGCTGAGCATCCCTGCTCCAAACATTCCTTCCCTGAGCATCCCAACCCTGGATGTCTTCAACTGAACATCCCTGCTCTGAGCATCCCAATTGTAATCATCCCTATGCTGGCATCCCAACCTTGAGCATCCCCTCCCCAAGACTTCCCTCCTCAAGCATTCCAGCTGCAGCTCCTCCAAAAGGGAAAACACTTCCCTGGAGATCATCTGAACATCCCTGCTCCAGGCATCTGAGCATCCCCATTCCAAGCATCCCAACCCGGAGCATTCCCTCCCCAAATATTCTGGCCTCGAGCATCCCAGCTCTGGCCCCTTCAAAAGGGAAAACCCTCTCCCTGGCGGAAATGAGGAGGATGGAGATGGGAGCAAATTTTCCACCTGGAAAAAAAATCCCACCTCTCACTCAGAAGCTGCCGGCATTGGCTGGAGCTGGGAATGGGACTAGAATCATGTTCAACTGGTTCATTGTATCCCGATGGGAAGGAAAAGGGGGTGAAATAGTGGCCTTGGAGAGGGGTTATGGATACAGGGGGTCCTCGAAAGCGCTCCCAGGGCTCGTGTGAAGCAAATCCGGGCTTCCCACTGCGCAAATCAGCTCAGCTCCCTCGGCATCGGCGCTATTCTGGCTTTTCTCTGGGCTAAATGAGGACAGGAGTGAGCAGCTCAGACCCAGCGCCGGGGTCAGCTGGGGCCATGGAAACAGCTTGGAAAACAAGGCGGGAGAAGCAGCCGCGGCTGCCCGCGGCGCCGGGAAGCAGCGGGACCATGAGCCGGCGCGGTGGGTACCCCAGCCGGGGGGAGCCGGGGGCTATCATTGGAGTCAGTGCTTGGGCTTCCCAAACTTCCTGTAATTCCCATTTTCGGGGGTGTTGAGCATGGATTTAGGTCCTTGCACCATTTGGCTCTGCTCTGGTGTCCCCCTTGCCAGTACCTGGGGACCGTGGCTGTGGTTTGGAACCGGGATGGGTGTTTTCCACCTCTTTGGGTGTGATGCGGTGCCCCCCGCCATCGGGCTGTGTGTGTGATTCCAGCAGCATTCCCTTCCCCAGCAAAGCCCTTTGGTTTGTTATTGTAGGCTCTGCTGCTCTCAGGGATGCTCCGTGCTTCCCCCCAACCCACGATCCCAACGGAGGATCCCCGGGGTTCTTTCCAGAGGAGGAAAACCACAAGGCGAGTGCCGGGGCTGGCCGGGCTCCACCGGCGCGGCGCGGGGCCGGCAGCCAAACTGCCTCTTGCCTCTTGGCCGGCCCGTGCCGCCGGCTGGCAGCGGCACCACTGACCTCCCGAGCACCCCGCCGTGCCCTCACCGCAGCCCCGGCACGCCGTGGGGTGGGTGTTCCCCCCCTGCAGCTGCCCAGATGCCATTGGGATGGGCTCGGCATTCCCAGTGTGTGTTCCCGATGAAATGCTCCTCCCAAATTCTGTGCTTTTAATGAAATTGAGTGTTTTTAGCAGTGGGGTGACACCACGCGGTGTGTCCCAAACCGCTCGGCGTGCAGTGAGTTGCTCCGTGCTCTGTAGCTGAACCATTTGGCTCCTGCCAAAGAGTTTAATAAACCCCGGAAACACTTGTACAAGGGAAATTTTGGGATCCTGGCAGGGACAGTGGCTGGTTTTGCAGGATGAGGGATTTAAAACCTGTTTCCCTGTTAGCTTTGGGATCTGGGGGAGGCAGGATGGATGGATGGATGGATGGATGGATGGATGGATGGATGGATGGGCATCCTCTCATCCCCTGTTTGATGTGGATGTGGATGTGTATAGCACTGTTGAGTGTCCAGGGTTGCTGTATATAGGGACTGGGTTGTTGGATGTATAGGTCACTGAGTGTGTGTATACCTATATATATATATATATATAGGGTTGTTGGGTAGATAGGATTAGGGATTTAGGGTTATTGGATGTGTAGGTCACTGTGTGTGTATATATATATATATATCATTGCTGAACAGACAGGATTTGGGATTTAGGCTTGTGAAGTGTTTAGGGTTGCTGGATATATTGGTCCGCTGGATATATGGGATTGCAGGATATGTATGTTGCTGTGAATAAAACAAGTTGTTTGGTATATAGGGTTATGCACATGGGTTGTTGGATGTATAAGATTGCTGTTCTGTAGGGCTGCTGGATATATAGGGCTGTTGAATACATAAGATTGGTGGATATATAGGTTGCTGGGTATATAGGGCTGTTGACTAGATAGGATTCATGGATATATATATAGGTTGCTGGGTATATAGAGTTGCTGGATAGGTAAGACTGGGGGATATGTAGGTTGCTGAGTATATGGGGCTGTTGAATATATAGGATTGGTGGATATATAGGTTGCTGGGTATATAGGGCTGTTGACTATGTAAGATTCCTGGTTATATATATAGGTTGCTGGGTATATATATATATATATGGATATATATATAGGGTTGCTGGCTATCTGGGACTGTTTGATACAAGCTTGCTGAACATGCAGGCAGCTGGATACACAAGTCACTGTATCCCTAGGCTGCCAGCACCTATAGGGCAGAGGGATCTATAGGGTTGCCATCAGCAGGAGCTGCCATTCCCTTCTGGCACTACATCCACCCCTCCCTGCCAGCTCAGGGGCCTGGGTCCCCCCTATAACCCCCCATGGGGTGTTGAGGTGTCCCTGTGGGGCCCATGCAGCGCCATGGGGCCCCTGTCCATGGGTCCATCCATCCCTACGTGCGCGCAGCGCCGGGGCTAATGGCTTCTCCAGCTGGTTTTGCAGGGGGCGGGGAGGGCCGAGGCTCCAACAACTCCGTTCTCCTTCCCTCCCCGCATGGTCCCGCTCCATCTTCGCCTCCCACCCCGCACACGTAAGTGCTGCCCGGTCAGAGCCATGCCCGGATCCGGCACCGTTCCCCCCGCTCCAGCACTCACCGGGTTATAAATGGCTCCGGATCACTCCCAGGGAGCGCAGCCCAGGCTGGAATCCCTCCAAGCCGGGCTCTGCGTGTGTGGTTGTGTTTTTTGCCTTCCTTCCTTCTGTTTAAGGCATTTAAAACTGGGGGGGGGGGGGAGGGGAAATAAATAAAGAAGGAAAAAAAGAGATTTAAAACCCAAATGTTTTCATCCTCAGGGGGATTTATCCCCATTTATAGCGTGCAGAAGGGACCGTGCAGGAGCTGAGCAGCTGAGCTAACCCAAACCTTCCTTTCTCTTGAGTTTATATCCCTCCCCCCTCCCTAGCTTTTATTCTTTCCTGGGATGAATGGAAGGAGGTTTGGGCAGGGAGCCCTTTTTCCAGGGAAAGGAGGGATGGGTGCCCATGGCAGTGATTTGGGGATTTCTGTGGGTGCTGCTGGAGTGAGTCGGGAAAGGGAAGGGGATGGATTTTTGGGGAGAAGCCCTGAGGTCTTTCCATCTTCCAGCCTGTGGGGCTGGGAGGAAGAGGAGCTGGATGAGAGAGCCAGGAAAAAAGGAATTATATATATATATGTATATTTATATATTATATATATAAAATTTCTTTTCCCCACTGATTTGAGGAAGGTTGCAGCTTTCAGATTAACCCTTTAGGAGCATCACAGGATGCTTGCTCCTACCTCATCTTCTTGCTGGGCTGATACCCTGGTTGATGGGATGGAGCAGCCCAAAGTGCTGCCCTGGCCCAGCAAGCTGGTTTTTGGGGCTTCCCCTGCCCTTACCCAGCAGGTTCCCCCTCCTTGGGTAGACCCTTGGGGCTGGCGCCCGCTCCCCACCCACAGCAAAACAGGTTTGTCATCGTTTCCCTGGGCTGGCGTCACCCTTGTGATGCTGGGGATGCTTCAGGGCACGTCCGCAAGGTCTTGGAGGGGGCTCAGGGCTTTTATCTCCCTGCCACCATGCTCTGCTGGGGAAAAACCCTTTTGGCTGGTGAGGAGGAGGAAGAGGACGGCGTAGGAAGGACGGGTGAGGCTGTTTGTTCCTTGCTTTGCAAAGGAACGTGGAGGCGGCGTGTTGTCCCCACCCTGCCCGAGCTGCTGTTTCACCAGCACACCAAGCACTTGCTCCCCAGACCTGATGGACCGGTCCCATTGCTCCCGGCTCTGTTGCTTGGCTCTGGGATACTGCAAAGGGACTGGAGCCCCTCTGAAGCCCCAGCAGCATCAGGGCGAGCCCTGTGCTGGAGCAGGGTTGCACTGCATTGGTGCTGCACTCCCCTGGGAGCTTTCATCCCTTGGGAAGGGGGGTTTTGGGGATAGAATCGTGCTGGGAGTGGTTCTGCCCTGGTTTCGCCGCAGTCAGCACCGTGCTTATCTCAGGTGGAGAAACCTCACCTTGAAGGATGCCTGTGCCAAAGCCATGGGGCTGGTGGCTGAAGGGTTAAACCTTCACCCCTGTCCCACTGAACACGGAGCAGTGACTGGGGCTCTGGGCTGCAGCTCCTTCTCACGAGCGGCTGCTGGCACTGGCCGGAGGCAGGAAGCTCTGCCCGCAGCTTTGTTGTGTTTTTCCCAGTGAACTCTGCTGTATTTTTAGCTCTCAGGAAGCTCCCCCTTGGTTATCAGCAAGCTGCTAAATACACAACCAGCACCCCTGGCTGCCGCAGCGCCGAAATCCCTGCTGCTGAGCCACGGAGCACAGAAAGACCCTCCCATCCCTGGCAAAACCCCTTGGGACCAGACACAGGTCCGGGTGCCACCACCTTGGATGTCTCCAATGCTTTTGGTCTCCTCTTGGCACACAGCCGGTGGTGTGGACGCCAGGGCTGCAGCTCGGCGTTGCCTGGGGCCCTGTGTTGATACAGACACCGGGTTATTCGAGGTGAAACGTCCCCTGGCACCGGCACAGCCAGCTCAGCAGCTTCCTGCCGTGCCACTGCCCTGGTGCGGGACTGCTGCTCCCGGCCAGGAGGTTTGCTTCAGGCTTGGGTCCAAGCAAAAACCCCCCTTTCCTCCCCGCACTGCTTCCTTCGCTGGTGCAAGCTGTGGCACCGGGGCTGGGGATGCCCTCCCTGTCCCACATCCTGCCCTCGGCGGGCATGGAAATCCCAAACTGGGCCGTGAGCAATTGTGAGAGTGGTGGGGTGGGATGTGGGTAGTGGGGGTGGAAACTGTCCGTCCACCCCCTGAGCCGCGCTGCTCCTTACGCAGCCCAGTAGAACCCACGTGGCTGCGGCTCGTGCGGCTCATCTGTGTCTTCATCACCTGGATGTGAGAGAAAGAGATGGGGAAAGGGGGAATGAAAAACAGAATCCCAGAACCCCAGCCTGGTTTGTGTTGGAAGGGAGCTTAAAGCTCCTCCAGCTCCAACCCCTGCCACAGGCAGGGACCCCTTCCACTGGAGCAGCTTGCTCCAAGCCCCTGTGTCCAACCTGGCCTTGAGCACTGCCAGGGATGGGGCAGCCACAGCTTCTCTGGGCACCCTGTGCCAGCGCCTCAGCACCCTCACAGGGAAGAGCTTCTGCCTTATCTCCAACCTGAACTTCCCCTGTTTCAGTTTGAACCCATTACCCGTTGTCCTATTGCTGCAGTCCTGATGCAGAGTCCCTCTCCAGCATCCTTGTAGGCTCCCAGTAGATCAAGAGAGAGAATTCGGGTGAGGGCTGAAAGAGCTGGGGTTGTCTGGAGAAGAGAAGGCTCAGGGGGGACCTGATGGCTCCCTACAAGTGCCTGACAGGAGGATGGAGCCAGGAGGGGCTGGGCTCTGCTCCCAAGGAACAAGGGATGGGACAAGAGGAACCGGCCTCAAGCTGCACCAGGGCAGGTTTAGATGGAGCTGAGGAACAATTCCTGCCCCAGAGGGTGCTCAGGCACTGGAACAGGCTGCCCAGGGCAGGGCTGCAGGCACCATCCCTGCAAGTGTTCACACACCGTGGAGACGAGGCCTCAGTGCCATGGGTTCGTGGTGGCCTTGGCAGTGCTGGGAATGGTTGGACTGGATGAGCTTAAAGGGCTTTTCCAGCCTGGTTGATTCCATGATTCTGTAGGGCTGCTGGCACGTGGGTCACGGCAGGGGATGCTCACGTCTCTCCTCTCTCCCTCCTCCACAGACAGGTTCGGCGGGCGACCTGGTTGATGGACCCAGCAGAAGCCAAATGGAAGAAGGGCCAATTAATTATGTGGAAGAAAGACGGCTGAAGGAGGGCAGCGGGCTCAGCCTGGCCAATGGGGCCCGACCGGAGGTGGGGGGCCCGGCGCTGATGGAGCCGAGCGGCTGGTCCCCAGGCCAGCTGCCTGCCGCGGGGAAAGCCCACTTGGAAGACGTCAGGAACCTGGTAGCCTTTTCGGCTGTGGCTGAAGCCGTTTCCTCCTACCGCCTGCCAGCCCCGGCATCGCCGTCGCTGCTGTATGAGAAGTTTGACTCGGAGATGAGCCGGGGCGGACTGAGCACTGCGGATGGGGTCCCACGAGGGGAGGACCTGCACGCCCTGAAGGCTGCCTTGGCTTTGGCTAAACACGGTGTGAAGCCCCCCAACTGCAACTGCGACGGCCCCGAGTGCCCCGACTACCTGGAATGGCTGGAGCAGAAGATCAAGATGGCTCTTGGCGAAGAGCCGGCCTCGCCACGGCCTCACGTCACCGCCAACCCCCTGCCACCCCCCCAGGAAGGTGCTATTGACCCCCAGCCGGTGCCTGAGCCCGCCGAGCCGTGCCCGCCCGACGGCCTCCCCTTCTCTCAGAGCGCGTTGACCATCGCCAAGGAGAAGAACATCAGCCTGCAGACCGCCATAGCCATCGAGGCCCTCACACAGCTCTCAGCCGCTCTCCCCCAGCCTGCCGGCGATGGCCAGCCCCCCCCACCGCCACCACCGCCACCCCCCGCTGCCCCCTTCGGCCCCGGCCCCCTCGCCCCATCGGGGGCCGTGTGGCAGCGAGGGGATGAGCCCTGTTACCCACCGCAGCCGGGAGCAGCGCCAGAGCCGTTCTTTGGTGCAGCACCACCCCGGGGGGGCTTTGCAGCAACGTGGGGGCTGGAAGCCGAGGGGGCAGCGGGGGCTGGAGACCCCATGGCAGAGCTGGAGCAGCTACTGGGGAACGCTGATGACTACATCAAGGCAGCTTTCAAGAGACCTGAAGCAATAGCCAGCAAAGCGACGGCGCCTAAAACTGAGCCCTCCGAGCGAGCACCCGCTAAAGAAGTGCCACCGAGTGGCCCCCGTTTGCCACTGGCACCCCCAGAGCCCGACCTGCACAAGAAGACGCAGCTGGTCCTGCAGCAACATCTCCATCACAAGCGCAGCCTCTTCCTCGAGCAAAGCCTGGCAGCAGCGACGGCGGCAGCCCCGGATCGGCCGAGCGGCTGGTGGGCTCCCGGCGCCCCATCCGTGCCCCCCAAGCCCTTTGAAAAGCAGGCCAAAGAGAAGAAGAAGAAAACACCACCCGAAAAGCCCCCCCTGGCCAAACCGCTCCGTAAGCAAGTGCAGATCAAGAAGGCGAAGCAGAAGGACTCGCAACCGCTCTTCCTGCCCCTCTGGCAGATCAGCCTGGAGGGGTTTCGGGCGCCCGCCGAACCCCCCGCTGAAGAGATGCAAACCGAACCGCCGCCGGCCTGCCCGCCTCAGCCTCTTGCACTACCCCTGCCCGCCGCTTGCCCCCCGCCACCACACCCCCTGGATGGCTGCCCCCCGGCTCCCGACTCTCAGGAAAGGGGTGCCCCCGGGGGGGGCCCCCAAATTCACCCTGCGCCGGCGGGTTCAACCAGCTCGGAGGAGGCACCGGCCCCGGCCCCCGTCATGGTGGATGACAAGCTGGAAGAGCTCATCCGGCAATTTGAAGCTGAATTTGGGGAGAATTTCAACCTGCAGCCCCCCGAAACACCCGCCACGCTCAGCACCACGGCCGCCGAGGTGCCAGGGGGGTCGGTGCCAGCCCTACAAGTGCCCCCCAATGCCACCACCGCCGTTTCAAGCAGCACTCCCCAAGCCGGACCCAAAAGCTTTTCGTTCTCACCGGGGAAGGGTCCGCTTTCGGAGCCCCCTTTCACCGCCCGGTCCCCCAAACAGATCAAAATCGAATCTTCTGGTGCTATCACCGTGGTGTCCACCACGTGCTTTTACTCCGAGGAAAGCCAAAACCCGGACGTGGATGACACCGACGGGACCCCCACCAAGGACGAGGTGCCGCTGACACCGACCCTGAGCGGCTTTTTGGAGTCGCCGCTCAAGTACCTGGACACGCCGACCAAAAGCCTCCTGGACACGCCAGCCAAGAGGGCACAAGCGGAATTCCCAACCTGTGACTGTGTTGGTGAGTGACCGATCGTGCTGGGGGGGGACCAGGGTGGTGGTGAGCCCCGGGGTGGGGCATTTCCGGGGGGATGCTGTGCTTGCATAATGGAGCTCACTTTGGCTTAAGAGCTGTAGAAGCAGTTGGGTTAGGAAAGACCAGAGGAGGCCACGGAGCTGCTGCGAGGGCTGGAGCAGCTCTGCTCTGGAGCCAGGCTGAGAGAGCCGGGCTGGGGCAGCCTGGAGAAGAGAAGGCTCCTGAAGGGGAGACCTGAGAGCAGCTCCAGTGCCTAAAGGGGCTCTGCAGAAAACCTGGAGAGGGGCTTGGGACAAGGGCCTGTAGGGCCAGGCCAAGGGGAATGGCTTGAACCTGCCCGAGGGGAGACTGAGCTGAGCTCTTAGGCAGAAGCTCTTCCCTGTGAGGGTGCTGAGGCGCTGGCACAGGGTGCCCAGAGAAGCTGTGGCTGCCCCATCCCTGGCAGTGCTCAAGGCCAGGTTGGACACAGGGGCTTGGAGCAAGCTGCTCCAGTGGAAGGGGTCCCTGCCTGTGGCAGGGACTGGAGCTGGATGAGCTTTAAGCCCCCTTCATCCCAAACCATTCTAGGATTGAGTGATTCTGTGAATAAGCACCAAAGCCCTGGGTTTTTTTGGTGTGTGTTGGCATCGGTTACACTTTGCAGCAAGTGCTGGAGAATTCCCACCCAGTCCTTGCAGTTTACCTCCATCCGAGCGCGCGCAGTTGGATCTTTCCTCCCGAAAGGACAGCCACTCTCCCCTGGGAAGAGCAGGGTGAGGATCTGGGGCATCCAGCCTCGGCCTAACCACAGGCTGCCCTTTAGTTGTGGGGCTGATGATTATTTTCTAATGGGTGGCAGCAGGAATTACCCTGAATGGCACCAAATGAATGCAAAGGCTTTTCTGGAGCTGCTCGAACTCTGGAGTTTCTCCCTGCAGTGCAAGGGTTTGGGTTGCTTTTCCTTTTGCAGCGTGGTTTAGGGGCTGGAACAGGGGGGATTCTCTCTCTGTTTTCCTAAGGAAAAGCTGTGGGAGGAAGCAGTTAAGTGGGAGCCAAGGTTTGGTGCTTTATGAGGTGGCTCTGCTGTTAGAGGCTGTGCTAACCCAGCCTTGGCTGCAGGCCGTATTGATCCCTGTCTGGGCAGCTGCAGCCCAGCTGAGCCCAGCTTTCTCCTCACCCTGGATCCCAGCCAGTGAGACATGATGGGAATGGAAATCAGGGCAGCGAGAGCAGAGGGGTGGAAGGACACATCAGGCAGATCCGCACTGGGTGCGTCTGACCCAGCGGTGTTGGAGCATCCCTGCACACCCGGGATTGACCCCTGGGCTTCCGTGGATGCTTCCTTTGCATCCCGTGTCAGCACCTTCCTCCCTAAAAGCTCCAAGGTGTTTGCTGCTGTAGGGGGTGAGGGTTGTTGATTGCAGGACTGTAGCCCCAGCATCCTTCTCCTGCCTCTTAGCATCCTTCTCCTATACCTTAGCATCCTTCTTCTGTAGTCCAGCATCCTTCTATAGCCCAACATACTCCTCCTGTGGCTCCAGCATCCTTCTCCTGTAGCCCCAGCGTCCTTCTCCTGGAGGTCCAGCATCCTCCTATAGCCCAGCATCTTTCTATAGCCCAACATCCTTCTCCTGTAGCTCCAGCATCCTTCCTGGTACAAATCCTCTGTGCCGGGATGGAGCCGTGGTTGCTACCAGGAAGCTTGGAGGGGCTGTGGCTGCTCAGGGAGGTTTCCATGTCTGCAGAGGGGATGGTGCTGATGGGTGCAGGTCTGAGCACCCCTTGTTCCTCAGCAGCATTTTAGCGTCTTCCAGAGCAGAAAACAAAGAGGATCCACTGGGCTGCTCAGTGAACCCCATATGTGTCTTCCCTTCCCTGATGCTCTTAGGCGAGATGCCACTGAGGAGCCCTTGATTTTTGGTGCAGAAGTGCTTGGTTTGAGGGAATTAGGGGTTTGGCATCTCTTGGGGCAGATCGTAGAGGTGCAAATCCCAAAATCCTTGTTCCCCTTTGTGTCTGTGCAGAGCAAATTGTGGAGAAGGACGAGGGGCCCTATTACACCCACCTGGGCTCGGGGCCCACTGTGGCATCCATCAGGGAGCTCATGGAGGAACGGTAAGGAACCAGGGGGCCTGGAAGTAAAGGGGGGACTGATGGGTCCTATGAGGGAAACTGGGGGACCTGTGAAGGTGAATGGTGTCTGTGTGGATGAGCAGGGGCTCTGAGGCTGTGTGGGGTCCTGGGGGGGGGTCTTGTGAGGGCAAGTGGCATCCTGTGAGGGTGAGTGGAGGGGTCCATTGAGGGCAAGTGGGGTCCCATGAGGTGAGGGGGGAGCTCATGAGCATGGGGCTGGTGAGCAAGGCTGATGCCCATTCCCTGGCAGGTATGGAGAGAAGGGCAAGGCCATCCGCATCGAGAAGGTCATCTACACGGGGAAGGAGGGGAAGAGCTCCCGGGGCTGCCCCATCGCCAAGTGGGTGAGTACCTGTGCCTTGGATCTTGTCCCCGCTTGGCAGTGCCCGCTGAATGACATGTCTGTACCTGCAGCCCTTGGGCTGGGCAGGACCCCCAGCCTGGCACCCCCAAGCCCATTGGGGTGAATGCACCCATGGGAGCTCCAACAACTCTGCCCACCCAAATTCCCACTGCGGAAGGCAGCCAGGACCCACTTTTGGGGTCCTCCCCGTAGAATCAACAAGGTTGGAAAAGACCTTTAAGATCATCAAAGACATTTAAGATCACCAAGTCCAACCATTCCGCAGCACTGCCAAGGCCACCACTAACCCATGGCTCTGAGAGCCTTAGGCTACGTGTCTCATGATGTATGACTCCAGCACTGCCCTGGGCAGCCTTTTCCAGTGCCTGAGCACCCTCTGGGGAAGGAATTGTTCCTCAAATCCATCTAAACCTCCCCTGGTGCAGCTTGAGGCCATTACCGGGAAGTGTTTGCTCTTGGAGTGGTCTGACCCCTCTGTTTTCCAGGTGATCCGGAGACACAACCAAGAGGAGAAGCTGCTGTGCCTGGTGCGGCACCGGGCTGGCCACCACTGCCAGAACGCCGTCATCATCATCCTGATCCTGGCCTGGGAGGGCATTCCCCGCACGCTGGGGGACACCCTGTACCAGGAGCTCACCGACACCCTCACCAAGTACGGGAACCCCACCAGCCGCCGCTGCGGCTTGAATGACGAGTAAGTCACAGCATGCCGTTAGTCCTGTTGGGAATGGGATGGGAAGAGGATGTGGGAGGTCTGGGGATTCGCTGCCTGTTTTCAGAGCTGCCATCACCATGCTGGTGGCTGATGTTCCTCCACGGTGTTCCTCTTGCAGCCGGACCTGTGCATGCCAAGGCAAAGACCCCAACACCTGCGGCGCTTCCTTCTCCTTCGGCTGCTCCTGGAGCATGTATTTCAATGGATGCAAATATGCCCGGAGCAAAACTCCTCGCAAGTTCAGGCTGGTGGGAGATAATCCCAAAGAGGTGGGTGACACGGGTGGGGCTGTGGGTTTGGACCTCCGTTTGCCCTCAAGTTTTGCAGGGGAGAGGCCAGAAAATGAGGTTCCTTGTGGGATTTTTGATGGATTAGGGAGATCATGGAATCATGGTGTGGTTTGGGTTGGAAAGGATCTTAAGATCGTCCAGTTCCAACCCTCTGCCACAGGCAGGGACACCTTCCACTAGAGCAGCTTGCTCCAGGCTCTGAGGTCTCCATGCAGCTTCTCCAGATGGGGAAATGGAAGCCAGCCTGATGAAACCAGAGAGCAGGTTTAGGTTCATGTCCTAGAACCAGACTTTTGGAGTGACAGCAAGTGCTGGTATGGGGTGGCACAAACGGATCCTCTCTAGAAACCCCAGGGGAGATGGCAGAGGGCTCATGGGTCAAGCAAGCTGAAGCGCAACAGATGCTGAGGGTGGAGGCTGAATGGCCAAAATGTCACCAGGAATTGAAGCAATGTAGTTTGTGCACTGGAGGACATCATGGGAAGGGTTGGGTGCCATGTTTAGTGCAGGGGCTGTGTCCCCAATTCCATCCCTGCTGCCGAAACCCCTGGGTGACATCCTCCTCTTTTCCCTACTGCAGGAAGAGTTGCTCCGGAAAAGCTTTCAGGACTTGGCCACCGAGGTTGCTCCACTTTACAAGAGGCTGGCACCACAAGCCTACCAAAACCAGGTACTGGTGCATCCCATTTTGGAACACATCACCTGTCAGCAGGCATGTAGGAGATTCTGGATAACCAAGGCCCTCTCCTCCTTCTCCCAGGTTACCAACGAGGATGTGGCGATTGACTGCCGGCTGGGCTTGAAGGAGGGGAGGCCATTCTCGGGAGTGACAGCCTGCATGGACTTCTGTGCTCACGCTCACAAAGATCAGCATAACCTCTACAATGGCTGCACAGTGGTAAGCAAGGGGCTGGTGGGGCTTTTTGGGGTGCTCCTCCTTGTGTTTGGGATGCTGTTGGGGGCTGTTCAGGCTGGAGAAGAGAAGCGGCGTGGAGACCTCAGAGCAGCTTCCAGTGTGTGAAGGGGGCTACAAGGATGCTGGAGAGGGGCTCTGCATCAGGGACTGTAGCGATAGGACAAGGGGTGACGGGTTCAAACTGAAACGGGGACTTCAGGTTGGAGATAAGGCAGAAGCTCTTCCCTGTGAGGGTGCTGAGGCGCTGGCACAGGGTGCCCAGAGAAGCTGTGGCTGCCCCATCCCTGGCAGTGCTCAAGGCCAGGTTGGACACAGGGGCTTGGAGCAAGCTGCTCCAGTGGAACGGGTCCCTGGCTGTGGTAGGGGGTTGAAATTGGGTGATCTTAAGCTCCTTTCCAACCCAAACCATTCCATGATTCATTCTATGATTCATTCTGTGATTCATTCTATGATTCATTCTGTGATTCTATGCTCCTTTTTGAGCCACTCGGCTGTCCCCAGTTGTCATCACTGCATGACTCCAGTGGCTGCTCCTCAGTGGTTGCACACCTCAGATGAAACTGTTCAGGTCTGTGGGGTGCTGAAGCCACCCCAGCTGGACTGAATCATGGTGCTAGCAAGGGCCATGTGTTTGGTTCCCAATTTGGTTCCCATTGGAGGTTCCCAAATGCCCACTGGGGACCAGTGTAGGCTCGGGCGGGAGGATGCTAGGTTGGGTGGCTTCACACTGATGGTGTCCCATGCGTCCCGCAGGTCTGCACGCTGACAAAGGAAGACAATCGCGTGGTGGGGAAAATCCCTGAAGATGAGCAGCTGCACGTCCTCCCCCTCTACAAGATGTCCAGCACGGATGAGTTTGGCAGCGAGGAGAACCAAAACGCCAAGGTGGGCAGCGGGGCCATCCAGGTGCTCACATCCTTCCCCCGTGAGGTCCGCAAGCTGCCCGAGCCTGCCAAGTCCTGCCGGCAGAGGCAGCTGGAGGCGAGGAAAGCCGCCGCAGAGAAGAAGAAGCTGCAGAAAGAGAAGCTGATGACACCGGAGAAGATCAAGCAAGAGGCACTCGAGCTGCCCACGCTCCAGCAGAACGCAGGTAATGGGGGCAGAGGCGAAGGTCCACCACCCTGAGCTGTCTGGACCACACATGAGGGGATGAAGATGTGGTTGGGTGCTGCCGTGGGGTGGTGGTTGTTGAGCTCTTGGCATGTTGGGGTGAAGGGTGGCGTTTCTGTTGTGCCTGCTTGGGTTTTCCCCATGCTGCCGGGTACTGGGAAGCTCTGATCGTGCAGGTGTGAATCAGTGCCAGTGCACTGGGTGATGCTGACCTCCATGCTTGCTTGGCAGTACCATCATCATGGGGTTTCTGAGTCCAGCTGAGTTGTCAGGGTCCTTGTTCCCCACTAGTGGCTTCCTGGGCTGGCAGTTCACAAGGGGCTGTGTGTGTGCTGTGCCTGCAGGTATGGCCTTGAAAAGCGGGCTGCCCCCCCAGCCACTGAAACCTTCCATCAAGGTGGAGCCACCGAGCCACTACAACGCCTTCAAGTACAATGGCAACGCGGTGGTGGAGAGCTACTCGGTGCTGGGGAGCTGCCGGCCCTCCGACCCGTACAGCATGAACAGTGTTTACTCTTACCATTCCTACTATGCACAGCCCAATCTGCCTTCCGTGAACGGGTTTCACTCCAAGTTCGCGCTTCCCTCCTTCGGGTATTATGGCTTTTCCAGCAACCACGTCTTCCCCTCACAGTTTCTCAATTACGGGGCATCCCGTAATGCCTCGGGGAGCAACTGGGTGAGCAATGGCTATGAGAAGAAGCCTGACGTCCCAGCCCTGCAGGAGAGCCTCAACCACACCTA
Organism: Lathamus discolor; assembly: GCF_037157495.1. Lineage (NCBI taxonomy): Eukaryota > Metazoa > Chordata > Aves > Psittaciformes > Psittacidae > Lathamus > Lathamus discolor. The sequence goes on from NC_088905.1 coordinate 2,115,917, forward strand.
TGGGAATACCAGTTTCCCTGAGCCCATCCCGAACAGCGTCCGGAGCAAAAACCATCACCAGCGCACGTACGAGCGGGCTAACCGCTATGCCAGCCAGCAGAAGGCAGCGGCGGCCGGGCCGCACAGGACTAGCTCAGGCTCTGAGGAAGCCCAGCCGTTTGCACAGAACTGTTTCAGCAGCCGGCCGATCAAGCAGGAGCCTCCAGATCCTCCACCAGCCATCGAGCCCCTTCCCACCGCAGCCGCCATGCCCGGCACTGGTTTAACTCTGCCGCCCATCCCGGCGCGCACCGCGGGGCCGGAGCAGCGGTGGAGCCCCTTCAAAGCATCCCGGGGCACGTCTTCTTCCCCAGAGAGGACTAACACGGCGGAGGGCTCCTGGAGCTCCCTGGCACCGGGGTCTGGTGGGAGGGAGAAGCCCAGCGCCTTCGATGCTGCCGCCCGCTTGCCGCCGCCGCCGCCGGGGAAGCAGTGGCCCAACGTTGTGGTGGGAGAGGCGGCGGCAGCGGCACGGAGCTCGGGCTTGCTGCCGAAACCATGGAGCCCCTGCAAGCTGGGGGAGCCGGCGCTGTCTGGCACGGGCACCCCGAGCCTGCTGGGGCCATTGGGTTTTGGCTCATCCCTACCGGGGCTTCCGGGCTTCCCCGAGGAGCCGTGGGGCTCGGTGAAGGCGGAGGAGCGCAGGACGCCGGCGCCCAGCCCCGGGCTGCTGGAGAAGCCATGGGAAGCGGCGGTGGGTGAGAAAGGGGCTGTAGGGACCCGCCGGGAGAAGCCGTGGGATCCGTTTGGCCTGGAGGAGGATCTGCCGGAGAAGACGGTGAAAGAGGAGGAAGAGGAGGAGGAAGAGGAAGAGGAGGAAGAAGAGGAGGAGTGGTCGGACAGCGAGCACAACTTCCTGGATGAGAACATCGGCGGGGTGGCCGTGGCGCCGGCGCACGGCTCCATCCTCATCGAGTGCGCCCGCCGCGAGCTCCACGCCACCACCCCGCTGAAGAAACCCAACCGCTGCCACCCCACGCGCATCTCCCTGGTCTTCTACCAACACAAGAACTTGAACCAGCCCAACCACGGCCTGGCGCTGTGGGAGGCCAAGATGAAGCAGTTGGCAGAGCGGGCTCGTGCCCGGCAAGAGGAGGCGGCGCGTTTGGGTCTGCCACCGGACGCCAAAGCCTTCGCCAAGAAACGCAAGTGGGGCGGCGCGTTGGCGACCGAGGCGCCCAGCAAGGAGAGGAGGGACTCGGTCCCCACGCGGCAGGCGGTGGCCATCCCCACCAACTCTGCCATCACTGTGTCCTCCTATGCTTACACCAAGGTGACAGGCCCCTACAGCCGCTGGATCTGAGACGGAGGCAACCGCCACGGCCCCATCTTACCTCAACCCTCGGCAGCGCCGGCGCCCGGCGTTGCTTCGTGGTGCTTTCTCCTCGGGCGTGGGGGAGAAGAAAAGGATTAGGAATAAAATAGACAAAAAGAAAAAATAATAAAGAGAAGCAAACCACAAGAAGAACAGAGGAAAAAAACCCACCCAACCCACAGAAAGCAAACCCAAGGCCCAAACAGCGGAGCCGGCGCGGGCGCACGCCATCAGAGGGCTGCGCTTGGCGAGGAGCTGGCCAACAGAGCAAACCGTGGTAAAACCAAAAGAGGACGGTGCTGTTTGAGGCTTTTTGGGAATCTCATATTTATATCGCCATGGGTTTTTTAATCCAGCCTTGTGCAAAGGGCCGGAGGAGTCCATAGCGTCCTTTGGCAAAGGAGAGGTTTTTAATTCCACTTAAAAATACCGCCTATTTATTGGATTTTGTTTTATTTTATTTGTTACTCCGACCACAACGACGAAGCCGATCTTCGAAAGAGAAGCCAACGTGGAAAACTCAACCCAACCTTGAACACAGATCAAATCCAACCCGCTCACCAAACCAGCTTAAAGGCAAGAGGTTACCCCCTCCAGCTCCAACACACGGGGGCTGGCAGGGGCTGGTGCTTCACCATCAGCCAGACACGCTGAAAATCCAACCATGGTTTTGCCCAAGGACCTCAAATTACCTGTTTTTCAGCTCGAGGAGTCCTTTCTTACAGCGAGGAACGTCCCGGCACGGCGCGTCTTCGCTCGGCTCCTCGCTCCCGGTGGCATTGGCTCCGCCGGGATGGATCGAGCCGGCGTCTTTCCCAACGCCAGAGACCTCAGGACACGTCCGGGCTGGGGGCTGCCGCTGCCGGGGGCTTGGACTTGGGGGGGATCCTTTGCTGATGGTCCCAGGAACGGCGGTGGCAGCTCTAGAAGGAGCTGACAGGACAAAAAATGATCCAAAACCAGGAAACAAACCCACCCCAAGCCCAAACTGTGAATAGCTGGTGTTGCTCTTGTACATCACTGTTGCTAAAGTCTGGTGCTTTCCGTCTCCGGGGGACTTTCTCCGTGCAATCGGCTCTGGGAAGAGCGAATCCCAAGACTTGGCTGGCCAAAACCCCGCTGGTCCGCCTTCCCTGCCGGTGCCGGTGAGCACCGCCGGGGCTCGGTGCTTTATCTCTTCCCCCGGGTGCCATCCCTTCTTCCTACGGATCACCGTTCTTCCCGCAAAACCCCCTTTCCCCAAGGAACAACCCAACCAACGCCGACAACAACCGCGTGGTGCTTTTCGAACAATCTCAGTCGAAACTTCCTGCCCGTCGCCGATGCCGAAGCCGCTCCGGGATGGATGGATAGATGGATGGATGGATGGTCTAATAGAAGGTGTCCCTGCCCATGGCAGGGGGTTGGAACTGGATGATCGTAAGGTCCTTTCCAACCCAAACTGTTCTATGATTCTATGGAGGGATGGATGGATTCATGGATGGATGGAGGGATGGATGGATGGATGGATGGAGGGATGGATGGATGGATGGAGGGATGGATGGATGGGCGGGCGAGGAGCTGCCCTGTGGCTCACCAGGAGGGTGGCGTGGCCGAATCCGGGTGCCGGCGTCCCCGGGGAGGTCGTTGCTTTTGCACTTTGAGGTGCCTTTTGGAGAGCCAGCGAGCCAGAGCCGACGCCGTCACCGTGCAGAAATCCCCTTGTGTTTACTGTCCCCCCTCTTCCTTCCTCGCGCACTGGCACAGATCAGCAGGATCTCAGTCAAAAGCAGCCGGGTCATTTCCGTGCTCTTGATTTTAAACCTGTAAATAGGGAAAGAATTTTTTTAAAAGCACTTTCACCTAGATTTAAAAACAAAAGCGAAACTTAAAAAGAGAGAAAAAAGCCCCCAATTCCTTCTCCCTCCCCCCCCCCCCAACAACTTGAAACAGTTACGTTTGAAACCAGATTCTTGTGGGAGAACTGTAAATACTGGCAGAATATTTAACATGCTTCGTCCGTCCTTCAGAATTAATCCCCTTTTTTGTTCTTAACTTTTAACCTGTAAAGTCGCGTATATTCGACAAGGAAACTCAACGAGCTATTACCGCTTTTCTTAGACATCCCCAATAGCATATCAGGATTGGAGGAGTCGAGGGCGAGTCAGATTGTAGGGATAACCCGCAGGCGATGCTGGTTCCGATGTGGATACGGTGAAAATGGGACCGGGTTGATCCCGTTGGACGGGGCCGGATTCGGGTGCCGGCCCCGGTTGGCATCGCCTTGGCTGTCGTGGCGCGGGTGCCTTGTGAGCTTCGCCTGGATGCGTTTGGAACCGGGAGGAGAAGGGGGTCCGTGTAACCTGTCTGAGTCCTGCTTCCTCGGAAGGGGTTGGTTTTGGTGCAGGGATAGGGGAAGGGGTCGGTCCGGCGGGATCAACCCCGGGGTTAAGCGGGGAGATGCCGGCGCCGCGGGTCGGGGAGCGAGAACTGCTGCAGTCTCACGTTTTTACACTACATAACGTCGAAACCTACCTCAAATCTCAGTCATGATAAAGGAGCACGCTTCAGACTCGTACGAAAACTCAAAATCTATGCACAGCTCTTTACCCCTTGCTGCTGAGAGGCTCTTTTTGCAAGCTAAAGCTTTCCCTTTCCCCGTCCTGGCGGCCGCGCTCATCCCACCTCATTCAGGGGCACTCACTTATGGGGGGGGGGGGGGGTCCGTGTTTTTAATCGCTCCGGGGTGCGATGGGGACCTCGTTTTGCAGCAGGTCGTGGCCGCAATGGTGCTAGACCAACGCCCGTGGTAGAAACCCTGGGGAGAGCTGGGCTTGGGGAGCCCAAAGGGGCTCCTTCCCTCCTACTTTGGCTCTTCCAGCCACGGTGCTTCACTTTGGGCAGGAAACGGGAAGCGTTTTGGGGGTCCCCCCCCCTCAACTCTCGGGACAAGGGGAAGGAGAAGGAAAGCAGAATCCCTGAGGTGCCTCAATAGCTGATTTTTTCCTTTTAATACTGGAGTATGCTTTGTGGGCTCTATAAGGCATATTTTTATTCAGTGAAATCTTGTAATCCAAACGGTGCTAATGGTGTTTTAACAAACTCTATCACGCTTCTGCCTGATTCCATCTCGCTGAGGTGCTACTAAATGTACATACGAAACTCGGGAACCAAGGAGACAAAGCAAAAAGCAATGTCGTGGAGAAGGAGGTCTTAACTTTACCGGAGCGGCAGCTCGAAGCGTGCCGGGAGCCACTTGGGTTTATGCAAACCGAGATCGGAGCCTGTGCCCCTCCGGAGCGGGGCCGCGGTGCTGATGTGGTGCTTGGATGAGGTGCTCAGTTGAGGTGCTCGGCCGCGGGTCGTGGAGGTGGTGGTTGGATGCGGTGCCTGGGCTCAGCCAGGGTGCGTGAACATGGTGCTCGACAGCGGTGCTTGGACGTGGCGTGTGGACACGGTGCTCAGCCGAGCATCGTGGATGCGGTGCTTGGATTGTGGTGCATGGACACGGTGCTTGACCGGTGTATATGGACACGGTGCTTGGTCATGGTGCTCGGACATGGTGCTTGGTCGTGGTGCTCGGGCACGGTGCTCAGCCACGCGCCATGGACATGGTGCTTGGCCGGGGTGTGTCAGCACGGTGCGTGGACATGGTGCTCGACCACGGCGCTTGGACATGATGCGTGGACATGGTGCTCGGGCACGGTGCTCAGCCACGCATCATGGCCACGGTGCTTGGACGTGGTGGTGTCAACATGGTGCGTGGCCGCGGTGCTGGGACGTGGTGTGTGACCACAGTGCATGGACATGGTGCTTGACCACGGTGCTCCCTCATGGTGTGTGGAAATGGTGCTTGGGCACGGTGCTTGTCCATGGACGTGGTGCGTGGACACGGTGCTCGGGCATGGTGCTTGTCTGCACACCGTGAATACGGTGTATGGACGTGGTGCTCACCAGGGTATAGGAACATGGTGCTCGGCGCGTGGACGCGGTGCTCAGCCACAGCGCTCGGACGCAGTGTGAGGACACGGTGCTCAGGATGTGAACGTGGTGCTCGGGCAGGGTGCTCAGCCTGGTGCATGGGGATGCTGTGCATGGACAGTGCACGGTGCACAGCCACGGCGCAAGGGCATGGCATGTAGATGCGGTGCTCCGGCACCGTGCATGACCACAGTGCTCAGACATGGTGCTTAGATGTGGTGCTCGGGGGCACGGCGCACAGTGGTGGAGCACATCCGTGGTGCTGCCACAGGGGCATGGTGCATGGATGTGGTGCTTGGACATGGTGCTTGGGCACGGTGCTCAGCCGCTGTGCACAGACACAGTGCTTGGCCATGGTGCTTGGGCAGGGTGCTTGGCACCATGCATGGACACAGTGGTTGACCCTCATGCTTGACCATGGTGCTTGGCACCATGCACAGACACAGTGGTTGACCATGGTGCTTGGCCATGGTGCTTGGCCATGGTGCTTGGCACCATGCATGGACACAGCGCTTGACCATGGTGCTTGACCATGGTGCTTGGCACCATGCACAGACACAATGGTTGACCATGGTGCTTGTCCACAGTGCTTGGCACCATGCATGGACACAGTGCTTGACCATGGTGCTTGGCCACGGTGCTTGGCCATGGTGCTTGGCACCATGCATGGACACAGTGCTTGGCCATGGTGCTTGGCACCATGCACAGACACAATGGTTGACCATGGTGCTTGGCCATGGTGCTTGGCACCATGCACAGACACAATGGTTGACCATGGTGCTTGACCATGGTGCTTGGGCATGGTGTTTGACCATGGTGCTTGGGCATGGTGCTTGACCATGGTGCTTGGCCATGGTGCTTGGCACCATGCACAGACACAATGGTTGACCATGGTGCTTGACCATGGTGCTTGGGCATGGTGTTTGACCATGGTGCTTGGGCATGGTGCTTGACCATGGTGCTTGGCCATGGTGCTTGGCACCATGCACAGACACACTGGTTGACCACGGTGCTCGGCCGCGGTGCTCACCCTCCATGCACAGACACGGTGCTGGGCCATGGGCGCCCTGGCCCTGCCGCGGTTGAGCACCGTGCCCCTCCATGCCGCTCCTGCACAGCCCCTGCTCACCCCACGGTGCCCCCGCCCGCGGGCACCGCTCAGCACCGCGCTTGGCGCTGCCCTCACCCTGCAGCTCCTCCCCGTGCCCGCAGCACGCTGTGCGCAGCCCGCTTCCGCCCGCCTCGCTCTTTTCCCCCTTTTCCCCCCACTTTTGTCCATGTTTCGGGGTTTATTGGTGCTACTTCCTTCCCCTTCGGCTTCCCGTCAGCGCTGGGGCAGCAGCTCCCCCCCACGCCCCCCAACCAAGGCAAATACCTCAAACCCCCCCAATTCCCCCAGCGAATCCGGGGCGAATCTTTCCGAAATCAGGGATCCTTCCGCAGCGGTTTCTTCCTTAATTATTATGGGTTTTTCTCTCCCCCCCCCCCCCCCCCCCCTTTTCCCTTTCCGCCCGGGTTTGTTCCTCATTTTTCCGCATCCTTCAGGGATTTCAAACCGCCGCAATTTCAGCCTCATTTTTTAACCCCAGGAGCAACATTTTTGGGTTGATTCTTGTGTTTTTTGGGAACCACTTGGTTTTCCCACCACGACTCCCCCCCCCCCCAAAAAAAAAAACCCTAACCCCATAAAGAGGTAAGAATTCCACCGCACCCCACCCATCAAGCGCCATTTCTCCTTCAGAGTCGGGAATTCCATTGGAAGCGGGGAGGGATTTGGAAGGGGGGGTTTGGGATCATGGAAAAGGGGAGCGGGACGGCGGCAGGCGGAAAGGGGGGGACACACGGGGGGGTGTCCCGGCGGCTCCGACCCATTCACACTTGAAGATTCCTGGTCGGGACTGTGGTTACTTGAAATGAAGTTTTGATCCGGGGCGGATCGAGGACCGGTAGATTTTATCCCCATGTCTCAAGGCAATAGGATTAATGTGTATTAAACTGTAGATACTTTTAGGACAGTAAATTTATGCTGATAATTTTATTTTGTATAATTTTCCCCCTTTTTCCCCCCCATTTTCCTCTTTACGTTTGATTTATTTCTCCCTTTTAACACCTTCCCCCCCCCCCCCCGTCTTTTTTCCCGTGTTTTGGTAAATTTATTTTTTAGGCTGCCTAAAAATGACAAGTTTTGGATCCTTCCCCTTCTTTTTCCCCTCCCCCCTCTCCCATTTTGTTGGTTTTTTTTTTGGTTTTTTTTTTTTGGTTTTTTTTTTTCGTTTCGTTGCTGGGTTTTGGTTCTTTTTTTGGTTGATTTTGTAATTTGTATTTTATTCTGCGTTGCCGCGGCCGCCGGGCTGTGAAATGTATTATTCCTGATACCTTTAAAATATTGTGGGTGTTTTAATAAATTTTATATTTATTTTTTGCACTCAAAACGTTGCCCTCCCCTCCCCCTCCCCCCTCCCCCCCTTTCCCTTCCCCCACTTCTGCTTTCCGTGTGTTTTGTGGGCTGGGATGTGGGATTCAGGATGGGTGGGTTGGGAAGGGGACCTGGCATCCTGGAGGGGTTGGTTGGTGAGGGGAAGATGGGGCTCTGTGTATCAGGGAGGTGTCGGGATGAGGAGCAATGGTGGGAATAGGATGGGGATGTGGTTATGGGGGGAGCGTCGGGATGAGCATCTGGGGATGGGATGGGGAGGGAGGAAGGGAGCATGGAAGGGGTGCGTAGGGAGGTAAGGGTTGGGGTCAGTGTTTTGGGGGGTGGGCCAGGATGGTGGCCACTGCTCCCATAGAGGAAGGTGGTGCTGGGCATCACCTGTGTACCCAGGGCTCCGCAGTGGTGCCACTCGGGTGTCCTGGAGCGGAGCAGGTAAAGGGGTTTCACCAGTGAGACTGAACTGGGTTTGTGCCTGTTAAGCACAGCTCCCTTACGGCTCCCAAGCCAAGGGAACCAGAGTCTGCCCCTGCTCCCTGGGATGCAGGGACAGGCCAAGGGGAATGGCTTTAACCTGCCAGAGGGGAGATGGGGATGAGCTCTTTAAGTTCTTCACTATGGGGGTGATGGGACACTGGGATGGGTTGAACAGAGAAGCTGTGGCTGCCCCATCCCTGGCAGTGCTCAAGGCCAGGTTGGACACAGGGCTTGGAGCAAGCTGCTCCAGTGGAAGGGGTCCCTGCCCGTGGCAGGGGTTGGAGCTGGAGGAGCTTTAAGGTCCCTTCCAACCCAAACCAGACTGGGATTCCATGCTCAAGCAGCACCCGTGCTGCTTCCAGCAGCTCTGATTGATTCTTGAAGCATCTCCTGCTGACCAGCTCCATCCCTCCCCACTCCCTGGCCTGCAGTGCCCCTGCGTGGCTGTCCCCGCAGCGCAGGCTGAAGCGTGCAGCTCCGTGGGTGTTAATGGCCAACAGTATCCTTATCCCTGCGGAATTCCTCTTGTTTTGCCCTGGAATGTGCCATCCGCAGGCAGACACTTGCAGGTGTCTCCTGAAGCAGCTCTGCAGCGCTGGCCCAGCCTCAGGAATTCAACCCCAGCTTGCTCAGCCTTTGTCCCTGGAGCCTGGCACCTGCGGAAGGATTTCAGGAATTCTCTGGACTTAGGAACTTACTCCTGTTTTCAAACCTGGTTTCCCTGTGCTGGCTGCTGCTCATGGGGTTATTCCCTGGCTCTCCCTAAGACAGAGGGGCTGGAACCAAGGGGTAAATGGGTAGGAAAAGGCAAAAGCACTCATCCCAACCTCTTTTAAGCCATTGAAAGCCATTGTTGGTACTGAGGAGATGGGAGCTGTGACTTAAAGTGTCTCTTCAGTGACAGATACAGTGCAGGGAGTTTAAGTGAGTTGTGTAAATCACGAGCAATGGCTTTACTGCCTGAAGGACTTGTGCTTCTGTACAAGGAACAGCTCAGACTACGGCTTAGTTTGCACTAGTGCAACACTTAAATACTTCCTCAGTCAGAACCTCGTTTTACGGTGACGGTGGCAGGACATCGGGACGCAGCTTAAGGATGAGCAGCAGCAGGCACAGAAGGTGCCTCCTTCCCTCATTCAGTGACCCATTTGATGTGCAGATTGTTCAAAGGGTGACACCCGAATACAAGGCCCCCCTGACACCCCATAGTCCTGTTCATAGGGAACACCGAGTCAGCGTAAACCTGAGCTCACTTTCAAGCAGCCTTTTAAAGTGTCTTAAGCTTCCTCTAGTGCAAACCACACATTGAGACACCCTTGGACCCGATGGTGTGGCATTGCCCTGCAGCGCCTTTACCCGCTCCCTAGCACAAAGCATTCCTTCCTGAAGCTAAAGGCCAACCCCTCCTCATCAAAAGCTCCAATAGCGACATGAGGGTGGCTCAACAGAAATGGAAGTAGTTTCACTCATGTAACCCCAATGGCAAAGACCATCGGAGCCACTGCTGCCCAACCTGTTTTCAGGCACAAAAACCACCCAAGCTCCTCCGTTGTTCAACACTTTCCATATTTAATTTATTTAGGTATTCTCTACATTAAAGTACTCTCATGCCAACGCTCCCATCCCGACCTCAAGAAAAATAGACTTGACACAGCTTTAGGGTGGAATGCACCGGAGTAGAATTGCCATTGAGTCCAAGTTACAGAGAACACTGAACAAACTGAAGAATTGCACAAAGGAGACACCAGGGAAAGCTGGAATTAGTTACACATCCTTCAGGTCATGTTAGCACCGTCCTAGACAACTACAGAGCAACGTGCTTTAGTTAGCCACACCGGAGCTTAGACTGCATTGAGCCTGGAAAAAAGCAGGGAAGCCTGCCAGCACTGGGTTTGGAGCCTCATCGGAACCAAGGGGAAGGAACAGCACTGCATTGACTAGCCAAGGCTGCAGTGTTTGGAATGCCAAGCTCTCTTGGCTAGCCAGATCTGTGCCTGGAGGGCAAACCACACCAGCTCCAAACACAGCTCAGGACTAATGCAGTAGTTAAGCCTTGTCATGCTACCTGAAGGAACAACCCGCTGGCCTGTGAGCTCTGAAAAGACCCTTTGGCTAGTGGAAAAGCACCCAGCATCCTAGTGGCCTCAGTTTGTGCACACCTTGAAGAACCTTAAGCCATAGTTAAACACCAGTGACTTGCACTTTGCAGCAGGGTAACGCTGTCACGCACCACACTTTGCACCTCGTAGCCTGGGCTTCAGGCAAGGGAGCAGGGCTCCATCTGTTCTACCAGCAGCACCACAACTGGCTGTGATCAGAGTGAGCGGATGCTTTGGACAAAGGAACTCAGCACTTGCTCTTATACTTGAAAGTAAAGATCTACAATCCTCAGACATCCCCTTGAAATGCCTACAAAAGGTGCCGTCACAAAGCTTTGACTATTGCACATCTGTAAGAGCTGGCCTAAATACTCTCCTGAAGATGCAGGCTTTGGAAGAAGGGCTGCTTTAAGACCTGGTATCAGTGTGCACTGGAACACTGGCACAAACGTCACCTATCCTTGGTTTTCACTGTAAGGGCGACAAATAAACAACACATGAAAAAGGAAAACAAACAGCATTTCACAGAGCAAGGGGTTAAGAGATGAAGCTGTGGTTAGTGCTTTGCGGTGGAATCTCGAGGATAGAATTCAGCCAGGGTTGCCTGAGGAATCCTCTTCAACATCTCCTTAGGGAAGATCCGCAAAAGCTGCCACCCGATGTCCAAGGTCTCGTAAACGGTGCGATTCTCATAAGGACCTGCAGAAAGCAACCACAGGCTGAAATGTGGGGCAGGGAAGGGTCTCAGCACCAAGCAGGAGGGAGATGTGAGAGCAGGACCTTGTAGGTGCTAACCCAGACCGGGATGTACGGAAACACTGACCCTGAGCAATGAAGTTCTTCTCGAACTTCTGCAGGAACTCCAGGTAAAGAAGATCATCCGAGGTAAGAGCTTCCTCACCAACCACAGCCTTCATGGCCTGCACATCCTTCCCAATAGCATAGCAGGCATACTAGAAGGGAAGGAAACCAAAGTGCTTTTACTTCGATCGTTCATGTACCCATTTCTGCTCAAACTCAAAGGGTCTCACTGAGCACTCCATGTTTTAAAGCAGCCTCAGCAGTGTTCTGGATGGCAACTGTTCAGCAAGCTCTTTACAGGCTCTTTAGTACAAGGTCTACTTGGAACATGGCCCTGCTGCTCCGAAGAGGTTTTTACATACCAGTTGGTTGGATACATCTGCATGATCCTTCCTGGTCATGCCCTCTCCAATAGCTGACTTCATCAGTCGAGACAAGGAGGGCAAGACATTAATAGGTGGGTAAACCTGGTGGAAAAAGGCATCCAAGACATCATCATTAACACTTCAAGTAGTACAGAATAATCTTAAGTATGTTCTAACTGGGGTGATACATACCTGCCTGTTATGCAGCTGCCTGTCCACATAGATTTGTCCCTCAGTGATGTATCCAGTCAAGTCAGGGATAGGATGAGTAATATCTGTGGAAATAAAATGGTTTGACAGTTTTCAGGCTTTTTAGATCTATTTTAGCACTGATGCAGAAGTGCTAAATGCACTAAATTGCATTGCTAAATTGCAGTGACTTCCACAGTAAAATGCCATCAGTCAGTACCCCCCTTATATCACCAAGCTCTTATGCATGGTTCAGAGCTCCTGATACATGGGGCTGAAGAACAGTCCTGAAGTCTGAAACAGGTAAAGCCCTTCTATTAACAAGACAGAGAAGGCAGCCAAGAACTGCAACATTCACATAGGAACCTGAAGGCCACAGGATTCGCTGTGTGTCCAAAATAGGGCAGGTTGCTCTAAAGGAGTCCTTTGAAGTGCTATTTATTAAAACCACTTGAAAATAACTCACCATCGTTAGGCATGGTAAGAATAGGGATCTGAGTAATGGAACCATTCCTGCCTTCCACGCGCCCAGCACGCTCATAGATAGTAGACAAGTCAGTGTACATGTAGCCTGGGAAGCCACGCCGGCCAGGCACCTCCTCTCTAGCTGCTGATACCTGAGGCAACGCAGAAGAATGTTTCCAAGCAGTCAGATCTCTCATACAGACCAGGTATCTCCCTTAATTAAGCGACACTAACGACTTGAAGCACCCCTTCCTGCAGGTGATACCAAAACACAGCCACACAAACCCCTGTTTGTCACCACAACCACGCAGGGCAAGGCAGATCTGAAACTATGGTATCAAAGTGCCGAATGCCACCAGTCAAGTAAGTCTCATAAATGCATACCTCTCGCAGAGCTTCAGCATAGGAGCTCATATCTGTCAGAATGACCAGCACATGCTTCTCGCACTGATATGCCAAGAACTCTGCTGTTGTTAGAGCCAGACGAGGTGTGATGATGCGCTCGATGCTGAAACAGGACAGTAAGGTATTACTTATGTGTGTGCTTTTAGGCTGCAGGGTAACAGTTTGAAGTTAGAAAGACCTTAAAACCCTCTGCTACTCGCACCAACTGGAATGCCAACATAAGTGGCACCTGGCAGGACACCAGTGGGGCTTCCTCTTCCAGTTTACTCGTCCTTTTCAGCCTTTTCCCAGCCAACGCAGCGTAAATACTTACGTTGGATCATTGGCCAAATTCAGGAAGAGACACACGTTGTCCATGGACCCATTTTCCTCAAAGTCTGACTTGAAGAACCGAGCAGTTTCCATGTTCACCTAAAGCACAGTATTAAGGCATCAGTTCCAGACCAGGTTTCAGCATACTGCATTTTGCCGCATGTTAAGGTCTAAACACCTCATTAATAATCCATAAGCAAAGCTCTCCATCATGAAAATTCCCCTACATTCCCAGAATGAGTTCTTTCTAGAATTCCAGGCTAGAGATTAAGATACTTTATCCTGATCAAACGCACTTTGTTACAGTACTTTTGCCCATTTCGGCTATTCGGCCAGGCGACTCAGCACTGTTTACAAGACCTACTTCAAATACTTCAGCTACTCTCAGCATTGTCTGATCTATTATGTAAGCATCATTTTCCTCCAGTGATATTGGCTTACACCCATAGCAGCAAACACGATGGCAAAGTTCTCCTCACTGTAGTCCATTACATCTTTGGATTTCTTCACCAAGCCAGCCTGGCGACATATCTGAGCTGCGATCTAGGAGGAAAACATGTTTCAGCTCACCTCTATGTTTGATGCTATTATCCAGACTAGAATTTAACCAAGTTTACTTTTTAACCCCCATGAATAAGTCACTAAGGGTTTAGAGAACAGCTTGGAGAACTCACCTCATTGTGGGGCAAGCCAGCAGCTGAGAATATGGGGATTTTCTGCCCCCTGGCAATACTGTTCATACCATCTATAGCAGAAATGCCAGTCTGAATCATTTCCTCTGGATAGATACGACACTGGGGATTGATGGGCTGACCTGGTATGGATTTTAAAGAGAACACATATTATTCTATACATGTCTGAAGCTTAATCAAACTACTACTGACCACGAGCAGTGGTAGAAGGCTCATGTCAAATGGTGCAAACCCCACCGTTAGGTCTAGAACTCTTTAGATGTGCCCGGTCAAACTTGAGCCTTTTGTAGATCCCAAGACTCTGGCATTCTGTGGTCATGTAAATGGTCAAGAGAAGCCTGTCAGGTTAAGTTTTTTATCTTTGGAGGCTGTAGAATTAAGATAGTCTACAACTACTTCAAAGAACAGCTTCCAAGCTTCTGCTGCCTCATCGTTCTGCACTTATGTAAAGTTGATCTGAGTTTGTGCCACATACTCAAAAGATTAATCTTCCCCTAACAGTTAGACCCTACATTTGAAACCAATCTACTGTAACATTTAGAAATCAGAAACACCAGATTTGTATTAACTCCATATCTGAAATGGATTAAGAACCTACCCATTATGTCGAGGAAATCTTCAGCCAAAACAATGGGGCCTCTGTCTATAGGTTTTCCTGAGCCATTAAATACTCTGCCTAAAAGAAAGAGCAGTAAAATAAACCACACACTGACTTACTTGCATAGGTAAGTCTGTTCATTCTTCCAAGCAATATCAAGCACTTACCAAGCATATCCTCAGACACAGGGGTTCGAAGAATATCCCCAGTAAATTCACAAGATGTTTTCTTAGCATCAATACCTGAAGTCCCTTCAAATACCTATGAATATACCAGAAGTTAAAAAACACACAGGAAAAAGGACTAAGTATTGTGCTTTACAAAATCACACACTAAAAAGCTGCTTCACAGCTTGATCAGCCACCAGGATGAAAAGCAAGGTGGTCCTCTGCAAGCGAAGGATTTCAAGAGCAGCTTGTGAGTATAAAACATCACACAGAGACCTACTTTAAACCAAATTCATGAAGTATCAGCAGCAACCAACAAACCCAGCGCCAATCCTTTGATATCAAGCACTTCCCTTTGCCAAGAGGGGAGAGTTCTTCAGATAAGAAGAATGAATATTAACCAGAAACAGCTGTTTAGAAGAAATACCTGTGTCCACATAGCAGAGCTTGGATCTAATACTGTACATTTACATTATGATTCCATTAATCTCGGAATAAGTAGGTAATTTCCTTTTTCATTTATAAGTACCAAAAGAACATACCCCCAGACAGATTTGAGACGGCTCAGATACATGCCAAGTAATAAAATACGTGACTGCTGCAACAAGAGACACTCCTGTCCCTCATCATACCTGAACCACAGCTTTGGAGCCACTGATTTCCAGAACCTGCCCACTCCTTCTTGTGCCATCAGGAAGAGTCAAGTGGACAATCTCCGCGTACCTAGGAAACTGAAGATGAGCAAGAAAGGTGGAAAGCATTAAAATCCAGAGGAATAGCCACGAACAAAAGTTACCAGTTGCAAGCACGCTTAAGCTTAGCAACCAGTCTAGTTTTTAAAGTAAACTCATCGTCAGAACAAAGCTGATTCCAAGGTAGTTAAAAGTTATCAGGCTAAAGCCATTTCTACAGGGACTATATATATAACACTTGCTCAGAGCTTCAGGCTTGCAGAAAGACTGGCCAGAATCTGTTCTAAACCCTCCAGTAGTCCCAAAATACTAATGGAAAGCTGGAAGAATGAGCTGGCTTTTGCCTCTTCATCAGTTGCTTGCCAGTAATTTGAGACCAAGCCAAAAGTGTTTCCAGTTCCTTCCACAGAGCACTTCTGCTTTGGTAACAAAAAGGTCAAGAACAAAGCAAATAGGTATGTTTCTGCATTGAGTTTAGACCACATTTTGGGTGGTTCTGGTAAAACTGAAGCACTCGTTCCTTTCTTTCCCTCAACAGGCTCAACAACTCTCCCTTTCTGTCCAGGACAGGCACAACTCTCCCTCAGAAACCTCCATTCATTGAGAATCAGAATCTTTACCTTAACTTGATCCAAGATAACCAGGGGACCATTCACACCCGAGACAGTTTTGTAAGCTGTAAGAAAGCAAAGCACAAGTTAGATGCTTCCTGAGAACAGCAGTAATAGCCTACATAATGCTTCATTCCTATCACCAACCTCAGGTTTGCAGGTTTTGGGCCCAGCTCCATACCATTGCTGTCTGTTACAAACTCTACAAGAAGGATGAAGTATGAATGGTGGTACCAGCATTTTTTGCTGCTCCCTGCACATCAGGCAACATTAACTACACGATATTGCCATTTCCTTGACTGTCACAGAAATCTACTACAGGTCTAGATGCAGGGATAATGGGAATGGCACCAGAAACACCAATGCAATGTACAGGTGACATTTTAAGCTAAGAAAAAGAGACAAATGCAAGAACTTTAAAACAAAGCAGGGATTACCATCTGTAACTTGTGATGAAGGTGTCACTGCAATTTATGTCCAACAAATGACAAGATCTTAATCGTACTCAATCATACTCAAAGATACTTAATCAATACTCAACTTGGAGGCTTTTTAAGCACTGAAGTGCCTTGCTCCACAACACTGGTACAGCCTCTAGTGAGCCAAGCAAGTAGATTTCATGCACTAAAGCTGATCAGCAGAGCTTCTACAGTGAGCTTTGGCACTCTGCTAAGAGGAAACCTCACAGCACCTTTCCCGTTCCCTGAGGACGGGTCAATGCACTATACTGTAAGAGGATGAATTTCACCTTGGCCAAACTGCTCCTACTCTTGGGTTTAACTTAAGGATTGACACCTGACAGAAGGCCACAGCTCATGTCTTAAACATCAGCAGCTCAGGTATCAGCACTACAGACAGCTTCCTGGGGTACCAAGTGCCCAGAACTCACCACAGTGCTATCAGCCCAGTGGAAAGGATGTGAAAACTGTGTCCTGTGTTACTCTAAGGACACACTAACACCCCAGCTGGAGCCTGGAATCACTTGATCCACAGATAACATTGAGTCAAAGCTTGATCAGAATCACAAGAGCAGTGACCAAGGGAGTGACTGTTAATCACTTATCCCTGGGAGGGAAAAGTGAGCAAGTGGAGCCATGTGCAGCACAGGGGAGACACCAGCACCATTCAAGGCAGAGCGAACAGGCACTCGTGGTACCAGGGAATGAACGATCCAGCTTAGCCCAGCTTTGGCACACTTACCATGCTTTGTCTCGACTGTCAACAAGGTGGTATTTACAGTTCAACAAACCGTCTGAACTGTTGCAATGTAATCTCTTAATTGGCAATAATCAGAACTGCATTAGATAAGGTTTGAGGGTCACTGGGTGTATAAGAAGGTCTACAGCTGGAACTCCTCAGTTTTGGCAACATCCTGCTGGACACGTGCCCCTGAATCAGTCTCAATCAAGAGCACAGGCTGACCTGCTCTCTTCACCCGAGCAGGGAGAACCCCACAGACATTATAATACACTGCAAAGAGTTCAGACTGCAGCTGTATGCAGCTCACTGGGAATGGAAAACATGGTCTTGAGCAAAGCATTTCATCCCATGACTGTCTCATGAGCACATCTTCCTCAATCGGCAGGAAAGGGCTCACACTCCCTGCGCTGTCCACACAACAGTATCTCCTTGACATGAAGCAGCATCAATCCCCTTTGAAAGCAGCTCACCGCTGACTCCAAATTCCTATTTCTGATAAAATCACAGTTCTATGGCAAACCAAAAGCAACTGGAATGTTTTTCATATCCAGATTGCAGCTTGGGCGAAAGCCAAAACCTACATGGAAGAAATCAAATTCACAGAATCATGGAATGGTTTGGGTTGGAAGGGAGCTTAAAGCTCATCCAGCTCCAACCCCTTCCCTGAGCAGGGACCCCTTCCACTGGAGCAGCTTGCTCCAAGCCCCTGTGTCCAGCCTGGCCTTGAGCACTGCCAGGGATGGGGCAGCCACAGCTTCTCTGGGCACCCTGTGCCAGCGCCTCAGCACCCTCCCAGGGAAGAGCTTCTGCCTAAGAGCTCATCTCAGTCTCCCCTCGGGCAGGTTAAAGCCATTCCCCTTGGCCTGTCCCTACAGGCCCTTGTCCAAAGCCCCTCTCCAGGTTCCCTGCAGCCCCTTTAGGCACTGGAGCTGCTCTAAGGTCTCCCCTTATGGAGCCTTCTCTTCTCCAGGCTGAACCCAGCTCTCTCAGCCTTAACCACAACCATGCAGTCACCCAGGCTCCAACCTCGGCAGAAGCCTCCTCTCCAGAGCAAGGCAGGCTTGGGGGTGGGCAGGAATCGCAATGACTGACCTGGCTTCTAACCAGGCTGAGCATTTCAAGGAAACCACTGCCCTGCCTGACACCCCATAAGCGCTGGTGCTGTTAAGGTGTACGCATGGAGGTGATTGTGCAATTACCACCTACAGCAGCAAAAAGACCAGGAAAAGCCGCAATTTTGGCGTTCCCCTTGCCCTGCAATCAGTTTTTTCTTTACAAGGCTTCTGTATTTCCCCTTTTTCACCACATTTCTCAGCAGCTCAACCCACAGCACCCCGGAATCGGCGCAACTTCCAGCTCCCGCTGAAGCACTGTGGTACCCAGTGGGCTCCAGCTCGGGAGGTCCCAACGGATACCCCCGGCTCTGCACGGGGAGACCAGGTCTACCTCAGGGGGGACCCGGTTCTACGTCAGGGGGGGCCCGGTTCTACCTCAGGGGGAGCCCGGGTCTACCTCAGGGGGGCCCGGTTCTACCTCAGGGGGAGCCCGGGTCTACCTCAGGAGGGGCCCGCTTCTACCTCAGGAGGGGGGGCCCGGTTCTACCTCAGGGGGGGCCCGGTTCTACCTCAGGGGGGGCCCGGTTCTACCTCGGGGGGGGCCCGGTTCTACCTCAGGGGGGCCCAGCCGCGGTGCCCCCCGCCGTGCCCCGCACTCACTGAGGCGCGGCTGCGAGAGGAAGTCCCGGGTCAGCGCCGCCGCCTGCTCGAAGGCCCCCGCCTGCTCCCGCGGCCCGCCGGGCCCAGCGCCGTTCACCAGCCCGCGCATAGCCCGCACCACTGCAGCCATCTTCTGCGCACAGCGACACTGCGCATGCGCGGGTTATAGAGGGCAGGCGGGAGGGACCCGCCCCGCGCAACGCCCCCCCCCTGCAGCCGGAGGGAGGAGCTGGCCAGGGTGCTGAGGGTGGGGGAGAGGAGAGAGGGGAGAGGGAAAGGGAAGGGAAGGGAAGGGAGGGAAAGGGAAGGAGGAAAGGGAAAAGGGAGGGGGAAAGGGAACACGAAAGGAAAGGAGGAAAAGAAGAGGAAAAGAAAAAGAGAAGGAAAAACGGAAAGGGAAGAGGAAGAGAAAAGGAAAGGAAGGGAAAAGGGAAAAGGGAAGGGGAAGAGGAAAAGGAAAGGAAAAGGGAAGGGGAAAGGGGAAGAGGAAGGGGAAGGAAAAGGGAAAGGAAAAGGAAAAGGGAATAGAAAACAGGTGAATAGGAAAGAAAAAAGTAAATGGAAGACAAAGGGAGGGAGGAAAGGGAGGGGAAGGGAAGGGAAGGAAAGGAAAGGGGAAAGGAAAGGAAAGGAAAGGAAAGGAAAGGAAAGGAAAGGAAAGGAAAGGAAAGGAAAGGAAAGGAAAGGAAAGGAAAGGAAAGGAAAGGAAAGGAAAGGAAAGGAAAGGAAAGGAAAGGGAAAAGGGAGGGGGAAAGGGAACACGAAAGGAAAGGAGGAAAAGAAGAGGAAAAGAAAAAGAAAAGGAAAAAGGGAAAGGGAAGAGGAAGAGAAAAGGAAAGGAAAGGGAAAAGGGAAAAGGGAAGGGGAAAGGGGAAGAGGAAGGGGAAGGAAAAGGGAAATGAAAAGGGAATGGAAAACAGGTGAATAGGAAAGAAAAAAGTAAAGGGAAGACAAAGGGAGGAAGGAAAGGAGGAAGAAAGGGAAAAGGAAAGGAAGGGAAAGAAGGGAAGGAAGGGAGGAAGGGAAAAGGAAAGGAAGGGAAAGAAGGGAAGGAAGGAAGGAAGGAAGGAAGGAAGGAAGGAAGGAAGGAAGGAAGGAAGGAAGGGAAGGAAGGAAGGAAATGAAGGAAGGGAAGGAAGGAAGGAAGGAAGGGAAGGGGGGAAGGAGGGAGGGAGGGAGGGAGGAAGCAAAAGGATGAAGCTAAACAACGAATGCTTTGGCAGAAGGGTTCAATGCCTGAGGATTCCTTCTGCCACCCAAGCAAAGCAGAGCCCTGGCCCCCTGCCCATGCACCCCCAGCCCTGGGTGTCCCACAGGCTCCAAGTGTGTCCCCACACACAGCCCAGCCGTGTTCTCAGGGGTCTGATTCATCCAGCACCAGTGCTTTGATCTGGGAGTGTAACGGAGACTGCTTCGGGTAGATAGGAGATAAGGAATAAGGCAGGAACTGGAAATGAGGCAGGGGCGCCCATTGAATCATCCCCCTTGTGCTGCTGCTGCACACTCAGACATCAAGGGCTTACAATTGTTTGAAGGACAGAACAAGAGCTGCCTTAAACCTTTAATTTAATATAAAATAGACAGTGGGTTATCTATAAATACCTTTTCCCATTAAACATTAGTCTGTCAACCTTTGATTTCCATACTAGTTATGTATCATTCATAGAATCATAGAATAGTTAAGGTTGCAAAGGACCTTAAGATCATCCAGTTCCAACCCCCCTGCCATGGGCAGGGACATCTCACACTCAGCCATGCTTGTTCTCCTCCTGCTTCCCAGTGAAATGGAATTATTTGATGTTCCAAACCAATCTTCTCTCTCCTTCCACGTTAAAAGTAGAAATGCTTTGGGGAAATACGTTCTCAAGGAGCTATTGGCAATTCTGAGCTGGTTTGGAGGCTACAAAGTGCCAAGGACTGGTGAGACTGACAGAAAGAGCAAACAATGACACAAGGAACTGTTTGGAGAAGGATGGAGCAAACCCAATAAATAACCCCCAGACAAAGGGCAATGCTGTCGAGTGGATTAAGCACCAAACAGGGAGGTTTTGGCCAGGTTTCAGCTCTCTTTCTAAGGCAACGTGACCTTGAGCACATTACCCAGAGCTCCTGTTTGTTAAGAGTCAACAGGACTGAACAAAGTGTGAGCTTTACAGCTTTTACAACTACTTTACCTGTAGGGACAGGCCAAGGGGAATGGCTTGAACCTGCCAGAGGGGAGACTGAGATGAGCTCTTAGGCAGAAGCTCTTCCCTGTGAGGGTGCTGAGGCGCTGGCACAGGGTGCCCAGAGAAGCTGTGGCTGCCCCATCCCTGGCAGTGCTCAAGGCCAGGTTGGACACAGGGGCTTGGAGCAAGCTGCTCCAGTGGAAGGGGTCCCTGCCCGTGGCAGGGGTTGGAGCTGGATGAGCTTTAAGGTCCCTTCATCCCAAACCATTCCATGATTCCACGGCGGAGGAATATCAGCAAAGAGTGACTTTAACCTCCGGTTCTCCAAGTGCCCATTCAAATCTGTGTGTGCTCCCTCAGCCCCAGGCTGGCAGTGTCTCATCTAGGAGCCATTTGTCCCATGCTTCTTTTGGGCACACAGGAGCCTTAGCTGCACAGGGGATGCATTTCCCTGCACTGCTGAGGTGAGGGAACAGCAGTGAACAACCTCCCCCAGTGGATCCTGCTCTCAGCTGAATCCATAGGAACCGAAATCAGCTCCAGGGCTGGCACAGGGGCCGCTGCCAGCCCTTTTTCAGGCCCACATCCTATGCTGGGCCTTCAGTCCTCTCATAACACAAGTAATATTCACTGTGTTTTACTATCTCAGTCTGGCCAGAAAGAAAACTGCAGTGATTTCTTATTCTCTTTACCCTGCAGGGTTCTTTAAAGAAGAAATCCAAACATTTATAATGGTATAAGGAAACCACAGCTCAGGGAGAACTGCCTGGGAAAAGCTGCCACACTCATGGAAATGCTCCCAGAGCACACATGAGTAAGCTTTCCCATCCTCTGTGCACAACAAGAGCCATGACACTGCAATCTCCTTCAGCTGCCACGTGAAACATGTCCTGACCTTGGGGCCTAAAGATGACAGTAACAGTAGGAATGGAAATAAGAAATAGAGATAGAAATAAGAAATTGAAATAGAAATAGTAATAGCCATCATATTAATAATAACAAATGATGATTATAATAACAGTAATAATAATAGTAATAGTAATAAGAATAAAAATAAGAGGAAGAAGAGGAATAATAATAATAATAAAACAAAGAATAAGATGAAGACGATGAAGAAGAAGAAGACAAAGAAGAAGAAGAGGAGGAAGAAGAAGAAGAGGAAGAGGAATGATATTAATAATAATAATAATAATATGAAGACGAAGAAGATGAAGAAGAAGAGGAATGATATAATAATAAGAAGACGATGAAGAAGACAAAGAAGAAGAAGAAGACAAAGAAGAGGAATTAATAATAATAACAAGAAGATGAAGAAGAGGAAGAAGAAGACAAGAGGAAGAAGAAAACAAAGAAGAGGAAGAAGAAGAGGAAGAAGAAGAGGAAGAATAAGAACTCTCTCCACATGCTCCTTCTCACCTGAAGGAGAATCCGAATTCTTTTCCACCCAGAGCCCAAGGTACAGCTGAGCACTTCTGAGCTCCCTCAGTAGATGGCAATGCTGCACTGCTCATCCTCGGTCTGCTTTGTGGCTGTTGAGAAAGCCATTTCCAGGCCTAGACATCCAATTCTCAGCTCATCGAGTATATTTAAAGGCTTCAACTTCGGCTCTAATGCACACCCAGGGAACTCCTTGGTAGGATGTACTCATCTCACGTTATTGGCAATGGGTTTTGATCATGCAGAAGCCAGACAAATGGCCTCAGTGGCAGATTTACATCGCAACAGAGAAAGGGAGAATATGTCGAGGATTTATGCTCTTTCTCTGCAGTGAATCTCCATCTCCTGAATGAATGATGGCATCGGTTCTGCTTTAAAGAAAGAAATCACGGAGCAAAATGTCAAAAGTTTAAGAAAACAGAAATGATGGGAGAAAAGAGATCACCTTGTAAATGGCATTTGCAGCACCTCACCTGTGCAGGGATATCATTTCCCATGCAGCTTTACTGCCCTTGTTAGTCCAAGAAATATCTCCTTGTCCCTGGAGACAAAGCAGGCAGCACCACAGCACAGGGAAAGGCTGTGGACAAGTGCCAGCATCCTTCTGTGGGGAGGAGGCAAGGGCAGAACGTAGATGTGGAGGGACCACAACCTGTTGATACCCAGACGGAGGTGAGATTGCCCCATAACTCCCCAAAATCAGGGAGCAGATCAGTGCATTCCAGCCTTACAAATACCTCCATCCACTAGGAACACTTATCATCACTCTTAGCATTATGGAAACGCTGATCTACATCGTGGACTATGCAAAATCAGCTTCTCAGCACCCCATGAGACCCAGGGATGTAAAGATTTCACCAGCTCAACCCAGTGAACACACACATATGGCTCATGGTGATGTAAAGACTCTATACACGTAGGAGTAGAGGAGTTGGAATGAGGGCAGCTGTACCAAGGACAAGCAGCAATAGAATGGCCATCAGACACCGGAGAGTAGTCCAAGACCTAGACTCTTACGTATTTCCCAGGGCCATATAATAATACCAGCCCAGTGATGAAGCCAATCACTGACCCCCATAAACACCCTCCAATGGGGCAGAGCAGATTTCCTCCATGGAGAAGAGGGATGAGCAGCCCCAGGGTACTGTGTTTGGTGTGCTCAGAGCCAGGCAAGAGTTAAGGTGCTCAGAGAGAGATAAGCATTGATGAAAGCCTGGAGATCAGGTGCCTCTGTGCAGACAAATGCTCCTGCCTTTCTCCTCCCAGCCCACCCCACTGCCCTGCTCTGACGCAGAGGGAGCTGCAGGGCTGAATGGAGCTTGTTTGAGGTTCCAATTAAATCTCCATGGAAAAAGGGACACTCATATCCTCTTCTGATAGAAGGTAATCATAAACCCTCGGGGAGCTGCAGAGCACATCACCTCCTGCAGCAGCAGCCAGCTCCTCGCACCAACATGGGCTGCAGGGTAAGAGCCTTTTCCACACCAATAGGTTTGTGTTGGGAAGGGAACAGGGGCTTGAGAGGTAAGGGCTCCATTATCTACATGTATTTATTGTCTGTGCTTCCTTACTCCTTATTTCTCTCTATTAATTTATACATAGATCTCTTCTCTTGCATTAATTCTACTTGGTATTTACTGGTACTTGGAGGTACAGTAAGAAACAACCCCTGTTTCCCAACTTAGTGACTTGTGTGGCACTCATACTTGATGACAGAGGGTTTGGAGCGTTTGCTTTCCTTCAGGAAAACACGATTAATATCATTGCCTGGGATTTCAGGAAACCAGGATTATTGGGAAGAATGATACTTCAGACTCAGCTCCATTCATTTGCCACTTAGCCTCTGAAGTGCCCAAGAGCTATAAGAGTGTAACTGGCTGATTGTTTGCTTTGTTTAGAGCAAGTTTCTGATTGATATTTGCAGTGTGGCCAAGCAAGCAATCTTCTCTCAGCCCCTCTGAAGCTCTGATCTTAATCACATACATTCGGCTTTTAAGCCCTGTATCTTGCCACGCCATTTCAATTAGGTCAAATGAAAAGACATGCAAGGCAAATGAATTTCCTTGGAGACCAAATTTAATCTCTGAAGAACAAACATGGAATAGAAGATGTAGAGCTTACCACAGATAAGCTACCGGCTTCGTCTGTGCTTTGAGTCTTCGGGAGAAGACTTAAATGATGCCTTGAAGCAGGTACAAGATGTGTCGGGAGAGTGGAAACGGGTTCGAACACACTCCATTTAAATGCAGGCTTGATAAACCCACTGCCTGTTAGCAAAGCTGGTGGTCCCAGCTCCTCAGGAACAGCACCCAGATGCAAGACTTTGGAAGCTGCTTCCTCAATGGAGAAGCCAACAGCATCGGGAGGTTGTAACCTGGAGCCTTTTCTTCCAAGGTTATTGGACATCTTCATCCCTAAGGACCAGGATCCAGCCCTGGCCATGCCGCCGGCTGCGGAGCACATGCCCTGGCGCTGGCTGGCAGCAGCGAGGGCATCCCGGAGGCTGGTGCTGGTGGTGGTGTTCGTGGCGCTGCTGCTGGACAACATGCTGCTGACCGTCGTGGGTACGGCGCTGATGCTGGTCTCTGCTGGGCGCTGGGAGCCTTCAGGACCACCAATGTGTGGCCAGAACCCTTCAGTTCTGAGTGCTGAGCCAGGAAATGGAGTCAAATCACTAATTCCTTCCCTGTTTGCTTTTCCAGTACCGATCATCCCCACCTTCCTCTATGCAACAGAATATGAAGGCGCCAACAGCTCCACTGCCCCAGCTCAGGCTGGAACAGCTCCTCCAGCCCTGAAAGCTCCTCCTTTCTCCTCCATGTTCTCCTATTTTGACAACACCACGGTGACTGTCTTGGTCTCCACCAGCGCACTGGAGCTGGTGAATGCGATGGAAAGCAGCATCCCACCAGAGACCACTGCGAGCATCCCACCATCACCCAGCAGCTGCCCTAATGGTGAGGAGTTCCTCGCCAAGGAAAACACCCGTGTGGGGCTGCTGTTTGCCTCCAAGGCTCTGGTACAGCTGATGGTGAACCCAGCCGTGGGTCTCCTGACCAACAGGTAGGGCAGAAACCTGGGTTTGTACCTTCAGGCTCAGCCTGCTGATGAAATCGGCTTTAGCTGAGCTTAAAGGTCTGTGCTGCCCAAGTGCAGCCCCTGCAAGCGTGGGATTACAGAACTGGTGGGTAGAATAGCAAGGGGGGTATATGTGCATTAAAACAAGCATGGGGTTTACCTATTCTAAAAGCCTACAAGTTGATATTACAACATGAGTCTCCTCGCACGAGGACAGATGCTATTTAATACCAGTAACCACCACATAAGCAACGATTCCCACTTTGCTATGGATATAATGTTTTCTGCCCATGGTTTTTCTTTGCCTTTGCCTCTATCAGACACATGAGAGCTGAGCCGGGCTCGTGCGCATGTGTTCTGGGTGGGTTGATGAGTTGGCAAAACCAAGCCATGTCTCTGGGTGAGCTTTATGGGAGGACACTGGATGCTTCCTTGAACAGCCCTCATAGGCACATCCGCATGTTTAGGAGTTGCTCACCTGCCCACAGAGGCTGGGCAGCAAGACCATATCTTGGGCTGGAATGAAGAATCCTCCTTGAGATGCCTCTTTTCCCCCTCTCTAGGATAGGATACCACATCCCCATGTTCATCGGGTTCGTCACCATGTTCCTCTCTACAGTCAGTGAGTATTGCCCTTCTGTCTGCCCTTCACAGCCAGCAGCACAGGAGGGAACACACTGCTCTGTGCCTGCACCACTGTCCCCATGCAGGGGAAACGAGTGAGAGCAGAGCAACCGGTCCCAGAAATGGGTGACAAGAAAGGACAAGCATCCCTCTGCCCCCTCCAGCACCCAAACCGGTGCAAGCCAAGGCCGCTCTTACAGGGTTTTAATGCTCACCCCACAGCTCTGCCTGACCCATGTCTCCCCTTCCTCTGCAGTGTTTGCCTTCTCAGGCACCTACACCCTGCTGCTCATCGCCCGAGCCCTCCAAGGCATTGGGTCATCGTTTTCATCGGTCGCAGGTACAAGTTTTAGCTACCCCTTAGTCTCTGTGTTGGCTCCTCTTGTCTGGGTTGTCATCATCTCAGGAACGGTCAGCAGCACAGGCACACTGAGTGCCTTCTTTGGCTTCAAACCCATCCTCACTGCGCCCGCCTGGAGCAGACAGATCCCCCCCAAAACCCAGGCTGCTTTCAGAGGAGCCCCATCGCTGTGGTACCAGCCATGCTCATGTGGCCTCTGCTTCCTCTGCTCCCAGGCTTGGGCATGCTGGCCAGCGTGTACACGGACGACTCTGAGAGGGGCAACGCGATGGGCATCGCTCTTGGAGGCTTGGCCTTGGGTGTGCTGAGTAAGGAAACCTTGCTCCCAATGGGGTTGACTTCAACAGCATCTCCACAGCTTTGCATGGCTGTGCCCCTTCCCTGGCCTGTCCTCCTCTCTCCTTTGCTCATTCTCCATGGGCACTTCCCATGGGATCTGACACCTTCCCACCACCTACTGGCTAGGAGGCAGGAGCTGAGCACTGCTGGGATGCTTGGATGCAGAGGGTAATGGGGATGGTGGCAGTGCTGCTGTGTGACGAACCTTTCTCTTGCAGTCGGGGCCCCCTTCGGCAGTGTGATGTATGAATTCGTGGGGAAGTCATCTCCCTTCCTGGTCCTGGCATTCCTCGCCCTGTTGGATGGAGGTGAGAAGCCAAACGGTTAAATCCTACCCCCCAAAAAATGTGAAGAGATTTAAATGTGGATGCTTCAGGGAGAATCTCACAGGGCTTGTGTGAAGGAAGAGGCACATTAATACAGAGGTGACAGCAGCAGCACTGGTTATTCTGGCACCGCTAAATCAGATGTTTTCTGCCACCAGATGGTTGACATAGAGTAAGAATTAGTCCCTCATTACTTAATAGACCCCTTGATTGCATTAATGGCTTGAATAGCACATAGAATCATAGAATGGTTTGGGGTGGAAAGGACCTTAACATCATCCAGTTCCAACCGCCTGCCATGGGCAGGGACACCTCACTTTAGACCATGTCACCCAAGGCTCTTTTTGGGAATAGCCCACTTGCCTGCAGCCTCTTCACCACAACCCAGAGGAATCAGGCTTTGCCAGCATAAATGGTGACCCTCGATCTTTCTCCATAGCCACTGCTATGAGAGACAGCAGAAACACGCATTTTTAGTGGGAAGCATTAAGCTAATTCAATTATAGTCACAGTTACCATCCTTGCCTCGATGTAGCGCAAGGTATCTTTAATGAAGCATGTAAGAGCTCTTGGAAAACGAAGCGTAGGTGCAATACATGTGAAACTTCCTTTCTAAAGCCTATTCTTTTCCACATTGAACTCCTGCCATGCTCTAGTGGTGGCTCCCCAGCCTGCAGAGACCATTGGCGTAACTGCTCCATGGGCTGACAAAGCACTTCTGACACGGCCCACGTTAGGGAGTTCTGCTGCTCCCTCCTATGGGAGCAGGGCTGGGAGCCACCTCTCCCCCTTCAGTGATGCTCCCAAACACAGTTGCTGTATCCCCATGGAGTTCTGTTGATGGAAGGGGTCGGGCTGAAGGAAAAGCAATAGGGAAATGTGGATTGGAGCGATGCTGCCTCCAGAAACATGCTAACATCCATGTTTGCTTCCCAGCTCTGCAGCTCTGCACACTGCAGCCCTCCAAGATCTCCCCTGAGGTGAGTCCATGGGTGAGCTGGTGATGTGAATGAAGTGGAGGGGAGCATGCACCCATGAATTCCATGTATTCCATGTATTCCCCATGGATACACATGCAGCTCTGAGCTTAAACCCCCTTTGCCATCCTGCAGAGCACCAGAGGCACACCAGTGCTCACCCTGCTGCGAGACCCCTACATCCTGGTTGCTGCAGGTAAAGCTGGGTATCAGCACACACTGTGCCCCTCGTGACTGAAGAAATCCCTTTGTGCTGCTTGAAACAGCAGCAAAAAGTGGCTGAAACAGAGTGTTTCTCCCTTTTCTCCCCATCAGGAGCCCTCTGCTTCTCCAACATGGGGGTAGCCATGCTGGAGCCCACCTTGCCCATCTGGATGATGCAGACCATGTGCTCCCCAAAGTGGCAGCTAGGTAGGTGCTGTGCTTTGCAGCCTCCATCCTGCTTAATATCATTTAGCTAGAACGGGTCCTGCTTTAGCACTGTGAGGTGGATTGAATAATCTCTTCCATCATCCTACAAGAGAAGAAAACATATGCCCTCACCCGCATCGAATGAGTGATCCCAGGCTGCGTGTTGCTCCAACTGCAGCTGGAAATGTCCTTAGTGGTAGCTCTACAATGTGCTTTTCTCTATTACTGGAAAAATGGTCTGGAATCAGCCTCCCCACAAGAGCAATAACGGTGGAAGAAAGGCTGTTCCATGCACAGGAAGCCTGTCGAATCCTGTCTTCTGCAGGGGTGATAATGGTATCGTGCTGGGCTGAAATCATGGCAGGCAGATGGGTTTTGCAGAGGCAGCTCGGAGTAAAACAAGGCAGCAGGCAAGACAGGCTGGTGCGTGCTAATTACCAACTGCCTAGAAAATAGGATACAGAGATAACGTTGTGTTTGCTATAGAAATAAGAACTAATTGTTATCAAACCCAATTGGCTGAGGGATGACACAGGGGTGCCTCAGGCTGCAATCAGAGCCCAAATTGAATTGCAACCCGGGAGCAGGAGGGCTGAGCGAGCTTCTAATCGAGTTATCCTCTAGGCAGGCAGGAGCATCCATCCTGATAAGAGCCTGTGATGCTTCTTAAGAACCAGGGATTGAGCAAGGATGGACGAGGGCAGAGCAGGATCCCAGAGATACTGAGAGTGGGGAGAAGGGCCAGCAGAGCTGCCTGGTAACCACAGATGTCACAGACCAAGAGGGCTGCCCCTGTCACCACTGAGCCCAAGGGGAAGCTTTGAGGTGACTTAGCAGCACCCAGAGGTCAGCAGACAGCAAAGAAAACCCCATATACATACACTAGAGTTTGAGGTAGCAGAGACTTGAGAGCAGTTTGGATTCAGACACAGCCCAACTGCACTTCACCCACCTCATGAACTCAAGGGGCTTCTTTATGTGGATGCTTCAATTCAATTCACTCCTGTAATACTGGAGAAAAACAACCAGAAGAGCTTGGAGTAAATCTGCAGGATTAACTGTGTGCTGTAGCGGCTAAAGAGAGGCGAGAAGATGAAACATAAATCATGTGTTTCAATGAGGAAGTTGTTCTTGGTGAAATGGAGCTGATCAGGTTTATTTATAGTCGCAGGGAGAGTATATTAAAAACAAACAAGTGGTAAATCAGCAAACAGTGCAAATATTGAGCTTTGACTGCATCATGAGCCCCCAGCTTTTTACTTAAGCACTTATTTAATTCCTCTTTCTTTAGTAAATGAAAAGCCAAAAGCAAGAGGAAATGGGGAAGAAGAAGAAACTACGACACAGGAGAGGATGAGCTTATTAAAGCAGTGGGGATGAAAGAGTCCTGCCCTTAGCTCCTGTTTGTGGGTGAAGCACTGCACCTCTGCGTGCCTCAGTTTCCCTCCACACCATCAAAAGCAAATGCATACTTTATGCCTCTTTCTTCATAGAGGGACCCCCACCCTTCTACAGGGCACAGAGTGATGGGAAAGGGAGCAATGGCAGTGGA
The DNA here is from genome assembly GCF_037157495.1 of Lathamus discolor. Taxonomy (NCBI): domain Eukaryota; kingdom Metazoa; phylum Chordata; class Aves; order Psittaciformes; family Psittacidae; genus Lathamus; species Lathamus discolor. Next base: position 2,145,723 of record NC_088905.1, read on the forward strand.
GGACACAGGAAAGCACCACTGCAGGGACTGGCTCCCATAGGGATTGCCTTGCCTGGCCCATGACATTCTCCAAATGAGAGAGGCAGTTAATGGAGGGTTTTGCACATCCCCTGTATTCCCTTGGGGATAACACTCTGGATTATCCTTTTTCTCTCTCAGGGATGGCATTCCTCCCTGCCAGTGTATCCTACCTCATTGGCACCAACCTCTTTGGGATTCTGGCTAACAGAATAGGCCGGTAAGTGGAATGCCAGAGATTTCAGCTCAGCCCAAGCCTGTGCTTTCAGCACGAATCATGCTCACGGAGCTGTGCACACTGAGAACATCTCCTAACTGAGACCTCATTGCAGGTGGCTGTGCTCCCTGATCGGCATGGCTGTGGTGGGAATCAGCCTCCTTTGTGTAAGTAAGATGATTTTGAGACCCTTCTGCAAGAAGAATCAGCAGAGGCAGCATGGGTGATGGTGCTGACATAGGGTTACACACCTGGCAGATGCTCAGGGGTTGCACTGTGTTACACCTCACACAGCTCTCCTGCCCTCATCCCTTCATCCTTTCTCTTTCCTCTCAAAGGTACCTCTGGCCAAGACAATTTATGGCCTCATTGCCCCAAACAGCGGGCTTGGCTTTGCCATAGGTAAGCTGCTGTGGTCAGGCTGTGTGACACGGCTCAAACACAGCTCTCACCACTCGGAGGGGGCAAGGGCTGATCAGGTCCTTCTTGCTTTGGGTAGGCATGGTGGACTCCTCAATGATGCCCATCATGGGCTACCTCGTGGACCTTCGCCACATCTCCATCTACGGCAACGTCTATGCCATAGCTGATGTCGCCTTCTGCATGGGCTTTGCGATCGGTATGGAGGAACTCTTACTCACAGGATGAGATGCTTACTCAGTGTGTACCTCACTCGGTTGACCGCTCCCTTTCCTCCACCCAGCGTTCACTGCAAGCAACCAGCACAGAATCCACAACCCGGTCACCGTAGACCCATAGAAACCCTCTAAACTGGAAATGCACCTTTTGCTCTCTGTCATCCTAAGTCCTTTCTGGTTATAAACTTGCAGGCCCATCCACAGGCGGTGCGATCGCACACGCTATCGGCTTCCCCTGGCTGATGGTCATCATTGGTGTCATCAACATTGCCTACGCTCCTCTGTGCTGGTACCTGCGCAACCCCCCCGCTAAAGAGGAGAAGATTGTGAGTTTAAGTACATTTAATTCTTGTTAACTACTCAGATTAATCTCCAGTGTTACTGAACCATTATTTCTCTTCTCCTCTACCCAGGCAATCTTAAGCCAGGAGTGCCCCATGCAAACCAAAAGCTACACGGCCCAGAAAACCCTGCGTGATTTCCCTCTCACAGATGATAGCGATGTGGAGGTAGAACATGCGGAATAGCACACGCAAGGATGCACGCCCTGTTTTGAAGCTAATATTATGGTTATAGAACATGGATGTGTCAGCACCCAGGAATAACCCAAGGCTTCTGGACACAGGCTGTGTCACTGACCTGTTCTCTTAGCCAAGCAACCCAGACCAGGGAGCAGAGGCTTGGGATTTGGAGGCTCTATTTGATTAGTTAAGCTACTCAATTGCTCTGTGACTTGTAGGCAAGTTGACCCAAACTCAACATATCTCATCTGTACATCAAAAGTTATGAAGACGAGGAGAATCCTATCACCCTGTCTGCCAGAGTAATGTTGTCTCAGGCATGGCGTGTCAATAGTATTGACATCTCCTCTTGATGAGTGCAGTGGTATTTGTTAATGCCTTTAAATAGAATCCCAGACTGGTTTGGGTTGGAAGGGACCTTAAAGCTCATCCAGCTCCAACCCCTGCCACGGGCAGGGACCCCTTCCACTGGAGCAGCTTGCTCCAAGCCCCTGTGTCCAACCTGGCCTTGAGCACTGCCAGGGATGGGGCAGCCACAGCTTCTCTGGGCACCCTGTGCCAGCGCCTCAGCACCCTCACAGGGAAGAGCTTCTGCCTAAGAGCTCAGCTCAGTCTCCCCTCAGGCAGGTTCAAGCCATTCCCCTTGGCCTGTCCCTACAGGCCCTTGTCCAAAGCCCTTCAATAAAAATGTCACTGTGCTGCTAACATGCTCCTTGTTTCTTTGAAGACAGCTAAACAAATGCCCATTGCTATCTCGCTATAGCTTCATGTGTTGTGCTGTTGATGTGTAACTTACAGCTGCTTGTGTGTCGTTTCCAACATGCATCCAATTAGTTATGTGAAGTAATCCAGGCAGAAATAAGGCTGGAAAGAGTTTTAGCCTCTTAGACACAAACTCAGCCGACAAAGCTGGTTGAATCACTTGTGATTATAAGTGACTAACAGAGGGGTTTTAAAACACCTGCCTCTCAGCTGAGATGGGGCAATGGGCTGTGCTTGGGATCCAACCTGCAGGGAGAAGTACAATAGGTTTAATTACCCTGCTGCAATTTCCTGGTCACAGGTTTAGAAATGGAGCGCTGCACTGTTAACAGTGGAGTTTAATGGTCTGTAGAAGTATGTTCTAGTAAGTTAATTCCGTAAGTATCTGAGAAATTCCTGTGATCTTCCCTTTTCCAGCAACACCTCAACCTCACAACTTGTCTTCTCCCAGTTCCTATAAGCTCGTTTCAGCCTGGAATGAGCACTTGTGTCATGTACAGCCACTCCACTAGCCAGAAAGAACAGCAGCATAATGCAGATGCATTTGCCAGCAAGGAAACAGGAGGGTAATAACAACCCATCAACATTTGGTACCTTATGACTCATTTCGAAAGGGCACAAATGGCTGTTGGCAGTGTGTAGTGCCCCACATCCATGCTGGGATGCCCTGGAACCCCTCCAGCTGCCAGCACCGGGGTAACAACGGATCCTTAAGCCCTGCATGGGATGAGAGGCACACCTCTCCGCTGTTCCAGCTGCCACAGAGGTGGCGAATGAATTAATTGAATTAATGAATCATAAACCAACTGCAATGCAATTAATTAACTAATTAATCCAAACGACACTAATGCGAGTTTCTCTGCTCTGAGTGAAACGTTTTGCCCCAAACAGCAGAACTTTTTTACCCACCCTGCTGAAAACCCCTCATTTCAATGGGGAGTGCAGCAGGAGCGACAGGAACACGCACAAAGCAACGGGCAAGGCTCCTATCGCGACCGATCACGACAGCATCTCAGCTCCGGGTACCACTGATACAGCCCCCCACCACCCCGCCCGCAAGACGTCATCACACCCAGGCCCCGCCCCTCCCCTTAGACCCCGCCCCTTCTTTCTCGTTCTCGCGAGATTTCATCTGGCCCTGCCCCTTCCGACTATGGCGGCGCGGTAGCCCGGCGACACCAACACCATGCACTCGGACGACGTGAGTCCGCGGGTTGATTCGGTCCGGTCCGCACCCCGCCAGCCAGCCGCGCCGCAGCCAATCAGCGCCCGCCCCGCCGCTGAGTCGGTTGCGTCCGGCTGGGGCGTACATTACCCCCCTCCCCACCGCGCTAAAGCACCACGTGGCGAGGAGGCTCCCCCCGGTCCCCAACCGGGGCGTGTTATGGGGAGCAGTTACATGGGGAGGCTGTAAATGGGAAGAGGGCAGCACACGTCACCCCTCCCCGCGGTTCTTGTTCCTCAGTGGGGTGCAGAGAGCCCCAACAATTGTGGGTGCCCCCCCCCTTAGAGCCTCACGGAGGTGCTGCAGGAGCCAGGGGTGTATAAAGGGACCTGGGTCAGTGATGTCGGGGTGTGACACCCGCTGTTTGTCCTCGCAGGTTGTCTGGGACACGCTGGGAAACAGGCAGTTCTGCTCCTACAAGATCACGTGAGTTTTGGGGGGACAAAGTTGGGTGCCTCTCTGCATAGAATCACAGAATGGTTTGGGTTGGAAAGGACCTTAAGATCATACAGTTCCAACCCCCTGCCATGGGCAGGGATGCCTCACACTGGACCATGGCACCCAAGGCTCTGTCTTTGACAGTGGCAGGGATGGAGCACTTACCACTGTTCACAAAGGTAGGGGTGTTGGGATGCTCCCAACCCTTCCCCTTCATTCTCCCCTGTCATCTTTGCAGGACAAAAACCCAGAACTTCTGCCGCAATGAGTACAACCTGACAGGGCTGTGCAACCGCTCCTCCTGCCCGCTGGCCAACAGCCAGTATGCCACCATCAGAGAGGAGAAAGGTGAGAAGGGCAATACTGTCTACCCGAGGGCACCCCGGCCCCCAGCACACCTTCCCTGTCCGGGCTGCATAGTGTCTCTGCCAGCATCACATTGCTCTCTTCTCCAGGTCGGTGTTACCTGTACATGAAGACAATAGAGCGGGCGGCTTTTCCTCGTCGCCTATGGGAGAGGGTGAGCTAATGGGAGTGGGTTGTGTACCAAGAGGCAGCTGAAGGCAGGGGGTGATGGGCCAGATACATCCCCACATTGTTGCCACTCCATAGCCCAACTCTTTCCCTTTCCCCACGCCAGGTCCTGCTCAACAAGAACTATGAGAAAGCACTGGAGGAGATCGATGAGAACCTCATCTATTGGCCACGGTTCATCCGACACAAGTGCAAGCAGCGCTTCACCAAGATCACCCAGTACCTCATCCGCATCAGGAAGCTGACACTCAAGCGACAGTAAGTGACAGAACTAAGAGTGATCATGGTGTGATTTATCAAGATGTTGCCTGTCCTCTCAGCCCCTCTCTCTCCCCGCTGCATTTGGCTGTTCTGAGGCTTTGCCAGGCTCATACAGGGACCTGGCCAAAGTGGATTTAACTGCAGCATAGTCCAAGTCCACTTAACCCAGCTGCAGCTACACTTCTAATGATGTAAATGCTGGTTGTTGGCCTTAATGAGCGTTTACTCATCTGCTACAAAAGAGGTGGACAGATGCACTAACTAGCACTTGATGTTCCTTGTAGGAGGAAGCTTGTTCCTCTACGCAGGAAGATTGAGAGGCGGGAGAAGAGAAGAGAGGTAAAGCCACTTTTTCATCATGTCACGTCTATAGCTTTTGTTCCACACGTCAGACAACTGACACAGCTCCTCTCTGCTCCGTTAGGAGAAAGCCCTGGTTGCTGCTCAGCTGGATAATGCCATTGAGAAGGAATTACTGGAAAGGCTGAAGCAGGATACGGTAAGGATCAGCAGCTCCGACTGCCCGCGGGCCTGCAGGGAAGGACACGGTCCTTGGTGTGGAAGGGAATCACCACCCCTATGGGAGGGGTAGTAGATGACAGCACGCTGCCCTGCTTTGAGTGGCTTTGTAACAGGACTTGCTTCCCCCCAAAACAGAGCCAACCATCTTTTGTACAGGAGCATGTCCTTCAGAATTAGGGAAGGGGCTGAACCCCACACTCACCTGCGTTTGACACAGACCCATAGGTGACCCTCCCACCCATGGCTGACTTCCTCCTGTGACTTACAGAAAATCCGCTTATTCCTTTTCAGTACGGAGACATTTACAACTTCCCCATCCATGCCTTTGACAAAGCTCTGCAACAGCAAGATGCAGAAAGTGAGAGCGAGTCCGATGCAGAGAAGGAAGAAGATGACGAGGTAACACTTTGAGCCACAGCACCACAGCTAATCCTTCCCTGAGCTGGTGCAGCACCACCAGCTCACTGACATGCCAGGCACTGGAGTGTGAATGATGGGGTGAGAGGAAGAAATTAAGAGAGGTGAACTAAGAAAAGTGTGTGTACAGGCGGTGGCCTTGATGGCTCTTCTGTTGCTAGTCACGACACTGCACTGTGCTCAGCATGGAGGCATTAGCTTCTGACTTTGTGTCTTGCAGGACATGGATAAAAGAGAGTTTGTGGAAGGAGATGACAGTGACCTCAGTGACTTTGAGGTAAGCGAACCACCAGCTATAAAGTGTCAGGGCTAAGCTGTTTAAAATGAACCTCCTCCCTCTTGGTGTCTCTCGTGATGGGATAATCAGATTTGTGGAGCATAATGATACAGTCAGAGTGTGCTGGATCCACTATACCCCGGCTCCTCTGGCGAGACAGCTGGGAGCCAGGATTAGAAAATGGAATTGGATACCTAATTGTGCAGAAGGGAGGTTTAGTTACACAGCATGCTTTGATGTCACTCATCTTTCTTTCTCAGGACATGGATAAGTTAGAGACAAGTAGTGAAGAGGAGCAGGAAGTAGAGCAAGAAGTAGAGAAGAAAGCTTCTCACTCCAAATCTAAAGGGAAAACTCCCCTGAAAGGACCAGCCAGAAGAAAACGTCCCTACATTGAAATAGAGTATGAAAAAGAAACAGAGCCAGCCAGCAAAACAAAAGCAGCCTGACTCCTTCAACCTGCACTTTGTACCAAATGACAGGACCCTCCATCTGCCACCAGAACCCCTTCGAGCTTTTGCCACTCTACAGGACCCTTGATAATTGCTCCTTTTTCCATACTCCAGACTAATACTTTTCTTTAGGAAAAGAAGGGTTTTGGACTCGACTCCCCGCAGTTGCAGCCAGTTTGTGCTTACATGAAGCAGTTTTAAGAAAGACTTCACCTTCTCTACAACCAGACAAGGCTCAGCTTGAACTATGCACTCCAGGAAGGAACCTGGGCTGGGGGCACTGCTGCCTTGTTCTAAAGCTGTAGGTACGTGAGCACACAAGTGTACCTTCTTTGGGAGAGGTATGGGGCTAACAGAGGTGGGATGAGCAAGACAGCAACTTGAAATAAATAAAAGAGTTTACTGTCCAAAAAGGGGGTGAGCACTGATCACACCTCACGTGTTCTCTCGCACTTTTCTGATGCATTCCCGCACGCGGTTCTCCTCACAGCTGCTGTACACACCTTCCAGCAGGACCTGAAACGAGAGCAGCATCAGTTCCTAGTGCCTTGGCACACTCAGGTTTATGGTGTTATCAACCCTGTCCCAGCTATCTGTTGGAAGTGAGTTACACAAAGTATATAGAAATCAATTCACTTATCAGTCAAGCGCTAATGCTGCGGGGGGTGGAATCTTTCATATGCTTTCAATACACTGTATGCTGTATGTTATTGTATGCTTTTAATACACTGTTGGGCTGAGGAAGGAGGTAGAGGCTCTTGCATGGTGCTGCCCTTGCAAGGGATCAGAAATGAGGCAGTCCTGGGTCCCCAGCTCACCTTCACTTGCCCTTCAGAACAGCGATCCAGCAGGATAAGGCACTCAGTGGCCCCTTGGAGCAAGGCAGCTTTTACTGGCTCTGGTGTTGAAGCCTGGTCAGTGTGCACGTCCCAGAGCATCTTCAGCAGGGCTTTCAGGAGCACAGGGAGTCTGCATGGCATTCTGCAGAGGAAAACAGCAATTCCACCTTATTCCAAATCCTCTTTGCAAGCCAGGGGAAAGCATAGCCTTGCTTGGTAGTTCCTGGACACTTCAGGCAGGAGCTGCTAGCTGCCTTTATGTGTGGAGAAGGAGCTGCAGGACAACTGCTTGAGCAGTCAGGCTGAAGAAGCTGCCTCACTCAATGTGCCCACCAGAGGGAGGACAGACACAGGCCCTGAACACAGAGGTAGCCCTGGAATGGAGTATCAGGAATGCCTGCCATGGGGCAGCCCAATTCACAGCACAGGCCTTACTCTGCATATCTGCATTACACAGATTTAGTTTTCAGCCAAGACGATGCTTTTAGAATGGGCAGAAAACAGATCAGAAAGAGGACCCAGCTTAATTTTTCAGTGAGGTCATGCCAATGATTTCTCCCTGTGACAGATTCTCCTTTCAGATTTCAGGGCCTTTTCCTCAAGCAACAGAAACTTTGGATCTGAAAGGGTGACAGCATTCAGGATGTATCCTCTGTAGTGTCTTTCACGCCTAGTCAGGTACCTGGGCCAAGCATGCTCTATGGTGCACTGCAGCGTTTCCAGTATTCCCAGTCGGGCTTCTTCCTCAGGGGCATCAGAGACTTCCAGATACCCCAGGATAACTCGCTCCAGCCTCTTCAGGTGCTGCGCTATCAGGATGCCAAGGCTGCCAACATGAACAAACACACACTGAGGAGGGAGATGAATACCAAGGGCAAAGCAGGGCCCTGCAGGGCTGTGGGGGCTGCTCTCACCTCTGCACAAAGGCAGGCAGGGCCCTGGCGTAGACCCGCCGCAGCACGAGGTGATGCTCTGCCTCCATGTGGGTCAGAACCAGCTGCAGCACCTCATCCCAGTGAGTGGTTGGTCTGACCTGCTTCTGATGCCGCTGGGCTCTCTCCAGGACTGGCAGCAAGTCCAGCAGGCACAGCAGCACTGCCTGATCCAGTGAGAGACAGTAAATGTGGGCAATCCTGCTGATGTTCCCTCCAAAACACCAGGAAGCCCCAACCCCGCTGACCACCAACAGCTGCTGCCGTTCACCTGACAGACACAGCTACTTTTACTGCCCCTTTCCAGCCTTATTCAGCAAGGCTTCCACTTGGAAGTGGACAGGAGCAAGAGGTTTTCCCTCTACTTTGGTATTTCCCTGAGAGCTACTGAGTTACTCTGTCTCTTGGCTACAGGAATCAGCTGTTAACAGCCTGACTGGACTGTCTGCAAGCAAACAGGTGCTGCCTCCTTATGCTTTAAGCTGGCTGACCCTCATGGGACTGATACACAGTACTACAAGGCAGATTACAATGAAGTTCTGCTGCTGTACCTGGATGAGAGGGGCCTCTCGTGAATAGAGGTGGTTGTAAAGGGCATGGTACACAACCTGAGCCCTGTTGAACTGGCACAGATCAGCACCTGGCTGCCAACAGAGAATAAAATGTTATTCCTGTGCATCACATTCAGCACTCAGTTAACCCAGTAAAAGAGCCTTCCCAAAGCCTTGCACATGCTGTGCCTTAGGAACGCTGCCCCCTTACCACGTTCAGAACGATGTGATGCAGGCAGTGCACACCCAGGAGCTTGTTGTCCTCCTGGTAGTCGTCTGAGATGAGCAGTGCTGGGGGAAGCACCCGCTCCAGGTAATGGCTGAGCCAGGGCCGGGTGACATGAGGCAGTGTCCAGGAGAACACGTGCTTCGTGGCAGGGTTCCGCTTCCAAGTGTCTCTGGGAATACAAACTTCAGCTCAGCAAATGCTGGGGTTAATGAATGCTCACTGCTTACACATTTAGGCCTCTTGGCTGACAATAAGCTCCGATTCCAACCCCCCTTCAGTCACCAGGTGTTTGTAAAGCTCTAGCCCCGTATTCTTCATCCAGTTTAGTACCTCAACCACACAGATTCCCAAAAGCTTCCCGTATTTCCTACAAAGAGACCAGCCGAACACACCCCCCGCCATCACAGCCCCCCCCCCGCCTTCCTACTCACTTGGTTAACTCCTGTTTCAAGAGCCCCATCACCGCTGCAAACCTCCCTTCCTCATCTTCGCTCTTCCCCCGAAGGAATTCAGCCACAGACCCGCACCCTGCGGCCTGAACCAGCGACTCCAGCAGCTCCTGTGCCACCGACCGAGATGTCCCATTTGTCCAGGGCCTCTCCACGATATGTGTCGCAGCGAAGATGTAGATAGGCCCCACCACACGGCTCAGCATCGGGCCCACCACGGGGACACCCAGAGATTCCTGCGTCTTGGCAGCTTCCAGCTTCGCAAGGAGGTGCAGGAACACTGCCCCGACATCTGCGGCTCTCTCGGCCGCAGCCGCGCACACACCGTCCTTCCAGGGCAGATCCGCGGCCTCCTGCTCCTGCTCCGGGGGCGCTCCGTACCGCTTCAGCGCCAGCACCAACGCACCCAGCGTGGCGGGGCGCAGGCCCCCGAACAGCCACCGGCACCCCGCAGCCTCGATAAGCGCACGCAGGTCGCGGACCGCGCCGGCTTTCGGGGCACCGCCGGACAGGAGCTGCCCGAGCTGCAGCAGGACCTGTTCGGCCGCGGGGACAGCGGCGGGCGGCTGCGGCCCGTCCCGCCTCAGGGCTTGCACTAGGCCGCTGAGCTCCATAGCGTGACCCGCACCCCAAGGCCGCTTCCCGCACCTCAGAGCCGCTTACCCGCACTCCAGGGTGAGCGTTTAAAAGCCCCTTATAAGCACCGCTCACCCGCACCGGCACCGGACCGGGACCGGCACCGGCTCTCGGCACAGAGACCCCCGGAGCGCCGGCTTCAGCCACTGTCGCAAACTCCTACCCTTTGCCGTAAAGGTGGTGCGGATGGGGGCGTGGCGATGTGTGTATAAATTAGCATGGATAAATAAGCATAGATAAGCGCTCAAAGTGAGGTCGCGCAGCCAGAAAAAAAGGTGAAAGGAGGAGAATGAGGGTGGAAAGAGCGGGTGAGAAGGGGGCTGCTTCTATAAATGGGGGGAAGCATGGTCGGGACTCTTCTCTCGCCCTCAGCTGGGGGTGGGAGGCTCGGCGGTGGGGCTGGGCGCGGGGAGGTTCGGTTCGATCCTTCCGGTTCATAGCAAATGATGAATGGGAGCGGCACGCGGCTGCGTGACGTGTGCGCCCTGCTGTTACGACGTGGCACAGTTCCCTTCTGAGCTCCCGGGGGGTCGGAGACGTCACTGATGGCGTCATTATGATTTTGGGTACTGAAGGTCCGGAAATACGGAGGGAGTGGGGTAGCGTGCGTACGCGCGTTGGTTTTGGGTCCGTTTCGGTCGTTTTCAGCCGTTTCATCCCGTCCGGGGCCCGCGGGTGTCGCCTCCCCTCGAGCACTCAGAAACTGAGAAATTACCCATTTAATTTCTTTTCACACCAAAATGTGCCCCACCCCCCACCCCCCCCCCCCGTAGGGACCAGGTACAAAAATACTCTGTGCAGCAAAAGGGGGGTGGGGGGTCCGCACAACACCCCCCCCCCCCCAAACCAAACCAAACCAAATCAGCCCCCTGCGGGCTGCAATTCCCAGCTCCCGAATCCTTCGGGAAACGAACTGGGCGACGCTGCGGCCCCGCGGTGGCTCCAGCAGGGATCTGGACGGCGAAGAGCGGAGCGGCTCACACCAGCTCATCCAGGAGGGTGCCGATGCCTGCGCGGGGCTGTGCGGGCCCCGCCATGGGCTTGTTGCACATGGGGCAGACGCAGCGGACCTCCAGCCACTTCACCAGGCACCTGCGGGGCAGGAACACAGAGTGGGGATGGAATTCCAGCGGCTGGGAAAGCCCCGCATCCCGGTACTCACCGCCTGTGGAAGGCGTGCTGGCACGGCAGCACCCCCAGCTCCTCCTTCACCTTAAAGTCTTCCAGGCAGACGGCACAGGTCTGCTGTGGGAGGTGAGATAAGGGTGAGGGTGGGTGCGAACACACGGCCCTGCTCCTATCCGTAATGCTGTGCCTGGGGAAATCCCGCTGCTGCAGTGCCTCTTCCCGGGTATTTCCAGCTCCCAAAGTGCCCCCAGGGAGTGGGTTTCCTTCCCGGATCCCAGCCATCCTCATCTCACTTTGCTTGCGAGCTGCCTTTGAGCCCATGGAGCAGATGGGATGTGCCCCAGAGCATCATCCCCGTTACCCCCAACTCCATCCCATTCCAGAGGCAGAACCACTCACCCCGTGCACATTCAACCTCCGGGCATCACCTTTCAAAACCACCTAAGGAAGGAAAGGAGGCAGAGGATTTAATATCCAAAGGGATTTTGCCCGGGCCACAGCATGTCCCATCACACCCAGCTGCGATGAGCAGCATCAGTCCCTGCTGCATCCCAACCTGCCTGCATCCACCACCCGTCCGGCCCCAAATCACTGTGGGTACGTGCAATATACATATATCCTGCATAGAAACAAGTGTCCTCTTTACCTCCTTGTACCCGAACCGCTCACTCTGCGCCTGGTGCCGCAGTTTGCTGCAGAGGGGGAGAAAAAGATGCTGTGAGCTTTACAGCATCCCCAAGGGTCACATCGGTTGGGTTTAAACCATGACAGCAGCACAGCCAAAACCGCACCGGAGGCACCTGAAATCAGGGGAGCGCACCCTTCCCAAGCAGGACTCTGGGATAAGCAGCTCTGAGGCCGTGTTTGTGCCATTGGAGCAGTCCATGGTCATGTCCCAGGAGCACCATGGGGCTTGTGCCACCTCCAGAGCAGGCAGGAATGGGCAGTGGGGAGCGATAAGAGCCGGCAGCCCCGATTGTTTGCCTTAGGAAATCGTTCATGGTGCAGGAAGCGCTGTATTTCCAGCGCTGTATTTCCAGCTCCCAGCCCCACGGTGACCTTGGCCAGGGGAAAATCACCCTGCAGAGAAATGGAGCAAGATGTGGGCACAAGGAGACCACTTGCGATGGAGCTTCTCTTCCAAATGAGGCACTGAGATGTGCTTCCACGATCCCCCCAAATGGCCGAGAGATGCACAGGGCATCAGCAGAGCACGAGCATCCCATAGGGAATGACTGAGGCACCCGAGCCCTGCAGAAACACCAGCTGCTGCCTCGGCTCTGGGTTTATAAATAGCCCTCATGTAATGTACAGACACATCCTCCCTTGTGCAGCCCTGCTCCTTCCCTGCCCGACACAATGCATCCCTCCGTGTGCTCCCCTGGAAAACAAGAGCCCCTTCCTGCGTTTCCTGCCATGCTCCAGCCATAGGGAACACCAGGGACCACGAGCACGGCCCTGCTCTTCAGGGCACATCCTTATGGAGAGTGGTTCCATGTTATGGAGGGGATATGGGAAAGGGCTGGGGTTACCCCAGGGATGCAGCCCCACTGCTGCAGGCCCTGGCTCACCTGATGAAGTAGCAGCAGAAGATGAGGCTGAGCACAAAGACAAAGATGCCGGTGCCGAAAATGACCATGTAGATGTTCAGTGGGAGGTCCTGGAATGTGATGGGAGGCATCGTGCAGGGTTTACTGGGAGGAATCAGCCCCACACTGCAGGAGCACCCTTTGGGGGGAAGAGGAGAGTCAGAGTTTAGGATGGAGGAAGGGGGAAAAGAAGTGAAAAGGAGCTGCTGTGAGAACAGAGCGAGCCTGGGCTGGCTCCATCCCCTCTGGAGCTTGCAAAGTGGGCAGAAACCAACACCAGCACATAGTCTTGAGGGCTGTGAGCTGAAGATGTCCTTAGGAGGAGCAGCAGCCCCTTAGAGCAGCTCAGCATCACCCAGCAATGATAATGCGGTCACCCCAGAGGGGAAGGGCACAGGGACCTCAGCCCCCTGACACAGCCAGGAGCTGGTGCAAAGTCAGACCTTTCATTGCCCCCAAACCACAGTGACCCCACAAGAGCCGGAGCTTTGATTTCCCATCAGATCCCGCTCAGGCAGGACTTTAAAGGAGAGCAGGCCCCACCCAGCCCCATCTGTGCTCCATGAGCATCTCCCCCTGCCCCTGCCGCTCGGCGCCATCCCATCGAGCAGCTCCTCCAGGAACACTTGTGGCTTTAATTACGGGCCGCCTGCTTCCCATGAGGCTGGAATTTGCTCTGTACCATGGAGACAGGAAGAGAGTAGGCGGCAGAAACCTCTGCACAAGCACTGGGATCCCAGGCTTGGTCTGCCTGGTTTCCTCCCTGCACTGTGGGCTCCATTGCCTGGGACATCTGGATAGCAAGGGGAGCCCAAGCAGGACAGGCAGGCAGCAGCAATGGGGTGAGATCCTGTCCCGGGACACTTCATTCCCTGCTATTCCCAGATGTCTACTTCGAATTACAAGTTCCACTGATGCAATGGGCAAAGGCTCTGGGAGACAATGCATCTACAGAGTAAGAAAGGGAGGATTTGTTTGTCAAGTCCTTCTGCTCCCGAGACCTCCAGGTGCAGGAAAAGACAATGGGAAAATTGGTGGGTTTTTTTTCATTTCCTTGCTGGAAATGATGGAGAAATGCTCTGAAAAAAGAAGTGTTCAGCTCTGAAAGCAGCACTGAGCAGCTAAATAAGGTAACGCTGGTGGTGGGACACAGGCTGCAGAGCAGCTGTGGGTGGATAGGGCAAGCCTCATGAGAAGAGTGGGAGAATCAGCACTACAGAGAGCAGGGAAAAGCTGGGATGTGCATGATGGCCTTAAAGCTCACCCAGTGCCAACCCCTGCCACGGGCAGGGCCCCTTCCACTGGAGCAGCTTGCTCCAAGCCCCTGTGTCCAACCTGGCCTTGAGCACTGCCAGGGATGGGGCAGCCACAGCTTCTCTGGGCACCCTGTGCCAGCGCCTCAGCACCCTCACAGGGAAGAGCTTCTGCCTCAGAGCTCATCTCAGTCTCCCCTCTTTCAGGTTAAAGCCATTCCCCTTGTCCTGTCCCTACAGGCCCTTGTCCCAAGCCCCTCTCCAGGTTTCCTGCAGCCCCTTTAGGCACTGGAGCTGCTCTAACGTCTCCCCTTAAGCAGCCTTCTCCAGGCTGAACCAGCCCGGCTCTCTCAGCCTGGCTCCATCAGATCCAGCCCTTGGAGCACTAGAACTGCCCCATGGGAGCCAAACCCTGTCAATCCCATGCTAACCCTCCCCAGCTCATCCCTCTGTGCTTTGTGCTCATCTTAAGGGGCTCAAACCCCAGCATCCAAGCTCCTGAACATCACACCCAGACTTTGCTCCCCAACACAGGCTCGTCCCCCATCCCATGGGGCAGAAAATTCCCAACCCCACAAGCCGCTTACCGAGCACTGCTCCGGGTTGGATGCCCGAATTCCCTACAGGTAGCAAGGGCTGTGTGTAAAAGCCACATGGGTGCTGAGAGAGCAGAAAACCGAGGTGGAACACGAGATGCTGTAACTCTGGTGCCGAAGGAAGCAGAGGAGCCGGTCTAACATGTCCCTGCCAGCCGCAACACAGCTGGCAAGGCTAAGTTTAGACTCACCAGCTTAGCAAGGGTCATTCCTGCTCAGCAGAACTCATGAGCTCCAGGCTGCTGTGCCGAAGAATTCCATGGCAATGCCCTGTCCTGGTGGAGGGGCAGCCATCGGCTCCGCCGGGATGGGAAGAACAAGCCCTGGAGCAGCGGGTCCCAGCAAGGCAATGGAGCCTTCCCAAAAGCCAGGTCCTCCCAGCCATGGAGCCTCCCCTCCTGCTCCTCCCCACGAGGGCGTCCCGACACGGCTGAGCCATGGTTTCCATTAGCACAAAGCCCTTTGCCTGACAGAGGCCTTGGTATTTTTAGTTCAAGGGGAATGGATCCAATCTGGCATTAACCAACACAATATGAAGACCTGATGGGCACCAGACCCAAACCAGAACAACCCATTTCTTAACTTGAGTTTAAGTAGTCTTAATTCTAGTTAGTAGCTTGACTCTGCTAGTTTTGTACCTGAAATCATAAGGCAGCAGGCTGGAGCAATTATTTAGTAGGAAAATGAGACAACAGGGATCATAGGCATCTATGAAAGCACCTACAGACCAGTGCTGACTTTGTGCACTCTTCTCACTACAAGAAGATGGTTCATTTTACCGTGTTCTTCACGTAAAGTGCAAACCCTCCCCTTCCCAAGCAGGAGCAGCAAAGATGCAGTTCGACCTGTTGGGGCTGTCGGTTGCACCCCTCCTTCTCCAGCCCACACAGCCAGATTGAAGTGCTGAGCTGCCCTAAACGCCCTGCTGCAAGCTGCGGTGAGGACACACAGTGCTGCTGGTTGGGCTGGCTCATGGGGGGAACCCCAGCCCTGCTCCCCAAACCCTTGACCATCACAACCCCATTAATGGCACCCTCATGCTCCAGTGATGCTGCACGGTTTGGTCCTCTGGATACAGCAGCTCTGTGTTGTAAGTGAGGACAGGCACAAGTTTCCACCCAATGTGCACAGGCACCGAGGTTTTGCTGAGCTGAGCTTCTCCCTCGCCCCGATCCTTGTTCAGTGAAACAAATGGAAAACTCAGCAGGTCATTAAATCAAACCATTCTTTCTCCTCCCACACAAAAGCTGTGGGCTTTGCATCAGAAAAACTGAACACAGCTCCCATATCGTTTCTGCTGTGATCACAGAATCACAGCATCCCAGACTGGTTTGGGTTGGAAAGGACCTTAAAGCTCATCCAGTTCCAACCCCTGCCACGGGCAGGGACCCCTTCCACTGGAGCAGCTTGCTCCAAGCCCCTGTGGCCAACCTGGCCTTGAGCACTGCCAGGGATGGGGCAGCCACAGCTTCTCTGGGCACCCTGTGCCAGCGCCTCAGCACCCTCACAGGGAAGAGCTTCTGCCTAAGAGCTCATCTCAGTCTCCCCCCAGGCAGGTTCAAGCCATTCCCCTTGGCCTGTCCCTACAGGCCCTTGTCCAAAGCCTTTGTCCAGGTTTCCTACAGCAACAGGAGGAGAACTCATGATGCAGAAGAGGAGCTGACATGCCAAAGCCACACGGCACATGCTGTCTGTTACGATACTCTCAATGCACCCATTTAGGTGGAAAACGAGATTTCTTCCCTGGGTTTCAGGCTTATTCCGACCAGTTCTGCAGAACCCCAGACGCTGTTTTGCTGGACTCTGCTGACCTCAGTATTTGTGAGCTCAGGGCCCAAAGCCAAGAGGTACAAGTCAGATGCCCACGGTCAGGCTCCCAAACCCACATCCCAGCCTCCGAACAAGGGTGGGCTCTGTTCTTGGTGCTCCCCAAAGCCCCTGCCTTGGGAAGCCAGCGAGAGCGGTTGCTGCTTAGGGCCTCTAAAAGCCAAGTCTCTCTTAGTTAGGACATTCCTTTAACACAACCAAGTTACATCTTCAGCTGGAGAGTGTTTACTCACACCCTGCTCAATGGAAACCCCCCCATTTACCACATATCCACGGCACGGAGTTGCAATGAGATGATCTTTAAGGTCCCTTCCAACTCAAACCATCCCGTTATCCTATGTCCAGAGCTCATTGCCTGCAGGACCGGTGGCTTCTCATCCCCCAAGCTGCCCAAGAACCCACAAGGGATGCGTTACAGGAGAGGAAGCCACTGCTTGCATTATATTTAGCTTCAAAGGCTGTAACCCTTTCACAAATTAAAATCACCCAGCCTTTATTGCTGGGGCAGGGCTTTGATGCTGGAATTCCCAGCGCAGCTTCTCCACTCCTTAGCCATAAAAATCAACCACTTCTCCTTCCAACCAAACCCCCCTCACATGTGCAAACTCAGTTCCATGTTCCTGAGAATTCCTTACAGCCAACACCAGAGCCGGGGCCTCGCCTGGGGTCCGTTACAACAAGTTTATTCCCTATCTGCGGACACATGGAAGAGGTTTTGTCGCTTGCAGCATGGCAAATTCGTTTAGGAATTGGCCTCATTCCTGGGAACGGGGCAGGAGCCGCTGCTCTGGATGCAGAAGCGTTCTCTGGTGCGTTCCTGCATGGAAACGGGGCTCCGAGGAAGGGCAGGGAGGGGGAAAAGGGGGATATTCCCCCATCGCCCCGCAGCGGGAGGCCGGGGAGCGGGACCCCACCGTACCCCAACCCCCCCCCCCCCCCCCGCCCCTCCGCGGCCCCGTTCTCACCGTTGCAGCCGGGAGCCGCTCCGCCGTGCGCGGCGCGGGGCCATGGCCATGGCCGGGAACGGGAATGGGAACGGGAGCTGCCCGAAACCCCGCCCCGAGCCCCCGGGGCCGCCCCCGGGGCCGTCCCAACCGAAGGAGCAGC
Organism: Lathamus discolor; assembly: GCF_037157495.1. Classification (NCBI taxonomy): domain Eukaryota; kingdom Metazoa; phylum Chordata; class Aves; order Psittaciformes; family Psittacidae; genus Lathamus; species Lathamus discolor. Next base: position 2,163,141 of record NC_088905.1, read on the forward strand.
GCCGAGCCCCGGGCGGCTGGAGGTGGGGGGTGATGGGAGACACGGGGTGGTCCCAGGTTGGATGGAGCAGCCCCGAGGAGGAGGAGGAGGAGTTGGGGGTGTTGAGGAGAAGCTCCCCATGACCCGGCTTCAGCGTGCGCTTGAGCTCCTGGCTTCTTCTGCAAGAGATGGCTTTGGACACGCTCAGCATCTCCACCCGAGCTGTGCGCCCTGCGGGTGACGGGGACCACGAGCGGCTGTGACACGGCCCCATGAGCCCTATGTCTGGGGCAGCAGCACCGCAGGGGCTGTGTCCTCCTCCAACAGCTCTGAGGATGGTTCCTGCTGATTGTCCTGCCCAAATCAGGGCGCTGCACTGGGGTGTCCCTGGGCACCGCAGGCTCACAGCAAGGCGCAGCACGCCGCGGGCTCCGGCACTGGTTGTGCTATCTGGATCAGTTTGCTGATCCTCCATACACGACCTCTCCCCGTGCTCAGAGCCTCCCTGATCCTAGCTTTGTCCAACAACAGCCCCGCTCCGCATTCAGAGCCCAGTTTGCAGCAAGCTGGGCAAAGGGAGCTCTGCGGCAGCAAGGAGCACAAAGCAGAGCTGTAAAACAGGAGGCATTTCACAGCCCCAGGCCTTGCCAAACTGCAATCGACCGCTGCTGAAGCTTCTGGCATGTCCAACAGTCCCAACAGTGCCCGGTGCCGCCACGGATGTGACCAGCCCCTATGTGTTGTGTTGCCCAATACAAGTTCCTCCTTGCTCACTGTCTGCAGCCCTTGCTCAGGGTAACTCAGGGTAACCTCAGCCCTGCTGCCAGCAGTTGATCTGATCCATTTGATGCTGTGCTTTGAGCACCCTGGGGCACCTCGTAAGTCCCCATTCCAGGAGCTTAGAGTGCCCCAAGCCTCTTGCTCCGTGTTTATGTGATCTCAGCAGAGCACATCAGCCAAGCAGAGCTTCCACTCAGGAAGTGGAGGAAGAATGGGGCTATAATAAGAGTGGGAGGACAATGAGCATGCAGGGACAGCCTGGTACCCGTGGGACCGGTGCCATCACAAGCACTCACTCCTGGCCCTGGTCACCGTCCTGGGGCTCCATCCATCCCTTCTGCAAGCGGTGAAGGTGGCACAGGTCCCAGGGGACTACCAGCCCTTCTGCAAGGCTGGTGCCTGCCTTTGGGAGACCAACATCGCCACCTCGTGATGGATGGTGCCACTGGTGATGGCCAGAGCCTGGCTCTGCTTTCCACCAGGAGCCCACACTGCTGGAGAAAAAGGAGTGGGGAGGCCCAGCACAGGCACTGGGGTCTGATGGGTTCAGCCCCTCGATCCAGGAGGACTCGAGTTCATCTCAGCCCCGAGCACTTGGTGATGCTCTCCCACCAACTCCGGTGCCAAACCCCAGCTTAAACTCACAAAGGCTCTCCCAAAGCACACAAGGGATGGGCAGACTTTTTCCTTAGCACTGTCTTTATTTGTACAGGGTAACACTAGGCATGGAGGACATCCAAACACTGCGACACAAGGCCTGTTTGCCTGAGCCCACACGCCAGATCTACTTCACATTGCTACGCAGACCAAAAACAAATGGGAGACAAGACAAGGAACACACAGAGCTTCAGTCTCCTGGGAAGGAGGGACGGGTCTGGCTTGGCAAATGCATCTGCCACGTGGGAGAATGAAGCCTTAAAAGCTTCCTGGAGCCCAGAGGGATAGAGTAACCTGTAACATGGGGCTGAGTCCCTCTGGAGGCATCTTGGAGCGAGCAGGCTGGGAAGGAGGCTATACTTTAGACCTACCTAGGTGGCAAGACTGCAGGTTGAGGGCCTAGGCATTACCACTAGGAATAGCTCAGGTGTTTGGGGACCCTCTTAACCGAGGAGGAGGCCCAGGGGCCAGTTGCATGTAACCCATTAGCTGCCAAGCATCTGCACAGCGAGGAAAGCCCTATCTCTGCCCTTCAGTGGGCAATGGGATCGGGTGAGTATCGCACACACAATGCTCTTCATCGCACACAACCCCTCTTCACGCACTCCTCTTCAGCCTCAGGGCATTGTCCAGGGCGACCAACTGGCGCAAGAAACCCCGGTTGGGGATGATACCACGGTGGTCCTTGACCGTCTTTATGGCTTCTACAAGGGGCATGTGGTGGCGGATCATGAGGTAGGCGAGGACCAAGGTGGCCGACCTGCTCACCCCGACAGCACAGTGCACAAGGATCCTTCCTGGGGGTGAAACACAGGGGCTGTGTCGCAGCAGAGCCAATATCCCCATTAAAAACTTACTGAGGACCCAACTCTTTGTCACTGTGGATCCTGGAGCTCCAGACCTCTGGATGTGCTGCCTTCTAGGGCCAGATGTAGGGCTCCAGTTATAGTATGGCTGTGATGCACTGAGGTCCCCCTCTTGGCAGAGGGTATCAGTGTATCCTTATCTGCCAAAACAGACTGAGCCACAGCTCAAGACACAGGTTGGGGCTGTGACCTGGGGTACCAGTGCTCACATCTAGCTTGTTTCCTCTTTGGAAGAGGTGATCCAGTGCAAGAGACACCATCCCAGGCTAGAAACACCATTGCTTAGCAATAGGATGTCAGTCTAGCTTCCCACCTTCTTCCCATCCCTGCTCCCCACTTCTCTCCCAGCAACCTTTACCACCAACCTTCGTTCAGAGCTTGGTGGATGAAGTCAGCTGCAGGGTAAAAGTAAGGGCTCATGTCGAAGGAAGGCGAGTCGTGGGCCTCGATGCCCAGGTAGCGGATGCCCGTGCCCTCGTAGTACTCAGCACCCCCCCTCCACTTGCTGTGCGAGGCGTTGAGGATGTGGGTGATGCGCAGGTGAGCCAGCTCACGCCGGTTGGCTGCTATATCTCTGCAGAGAAGAAGATATAGTGTGAAGAAGCAGAGGTTTAGACCGGTAAACAGTTTCCAAGGACAACATAAGGGCTGTCCTGGACCATATTTACATCTGGATGAGAAGGTAAATATGCCAGACTCTTGTATTTTAACTCAATCTCAGTGTCTGCCTCCACAGCACTCCACCTACCCCACCACAGCGGTGCTCCAAACTCACACAGCCAGGCTTATATCCTTCTTCCTCTGTCCCAATGTACCATGCTCGTCGCATCCTCCTCTCCCTCCCGTTTCCCATCTTCCCACTCCCAGACTTCCCTATTTCAGGACAACAGCCCTGAATCCCCGCAGTTCCTGTCCCCCTTCCGATACATACTGATCGCCCAGGTAGAGTCCCGGCCAGACCTCATCAGCATGGTTACAGGCTGTCTTTCCTGTGTACAGCAACCTTTCCAGCTCGAAGACGCTGAGGATGGGGTGGTTGTTGCGCTCCTCCCTCGTGCCCCGGCTCGGTGACCTGGTGCCGTTCCTGGAGAACCTCGACAGGAAAGCCATTGGAGCTGCCGAGACCCACAAGGCATACCTGTGGGATCGTGATGGCCGGAGAGTGGCCTGGAGGTTGCTTCTGCTGCTGCTGCCACCCACGGTCCTGTCATGGAAGCAGTGGAAATGCCATTAAAACAGCTGGGGACCTCTCACTCCATCCCTTCCATACAACCACGGGCCCAAAGCAGCCAGTTCTCGCCTTCCTGATGAGAGGTCTGCATCAAGTCAGCTTCCCAGTGTGAGACAGAGCATCACCTATGCTCACTTCCAAGAATCAATACTGCTGGGGAGAAGCTAATGATGCCAGGGCTGGTGAGAGCAGCCACAGAGGCAGCCAGATTGCTGAGTCTCCACAGGCTGCAGTTTTGCTCCAGCCCCAGGAATTTGGGTTGAGGCCACATTGGCAAGAGATGTTCTACACAAGACCACCTTCCTTCTGAGCTGGCTCTGGGGCTTTGCCTGCCAGCGGGACAATGCCAGCTCGAGAGCTGATGCTGCCAACCTGTGATCAGAAGCAATGAGAGGCGGCCAGGCCTGGGCAAGCCACCAGGACTGGGGAGGAAAAGCCCCCAAACAGGTGGAGGATTCCATATGGCAGCACTCAGCGTCTGGCCAGGACCCAGACACCTACAGAGCAGGCACAAAAGCCTGTGGGGAGGGAAAGGCAGGATTAACCCCTCCAAGTACAGCAGGCCTGGCACTGCATTTGAACATCTAGGCCCGGTTTGGGGCGGGAAGAGTTAATTCCAGGGGACGGGAAAGCTCATTTTGGAGAGCACATCCTCAAGGATGCAGCTCTGCTCTCAGACCTTTGGCTCGTGCCGATACTTGTCACACATCTGCAAGAAACTCCCCTGGACATGGAGCAGGAAACAGCCCCTGCAGCCAGATGCTCCTCAGAGCTGCCTTTCATTGCTTGTTTGCTGCTGCCCCGCTGACAGAACCGTGCACACATGAGAATACAATTCCCTGTCCCCAAATCACTGCATCGCCCACTGGAAGGCGTCCAATGAGCATCCCAGCAGAGCCCCCAGTAGCAGCTCTGCACTGGTCAGTTGTCTCTGGGACTCGAGGAAGGAAAAGCTGTGACCTTGGGCTGGATCAGGGCACGTCATGTTGCCTAAGGCGCCGGCCAGCAGCCAAGGGTGCAGAAGGAAGGAGCCTCCAGCCATTCCTTGGCACTGTGCAGGGGAGGAAAACATTGCAAGGGCACGGGGAACCTCAGAGGGAGTGCAGGGAGCCTCATGGATGTCTCCTTCCGTACCCCCTGTTCCAGGCTGGCAGCTCCAGCCCTGCCTGGTGCCTTGGGGTGCTGCACAGAGGGGTCAGCCCTGCCCGCACTGCCCATAGCACTGAGCTCCCCCAGGGCTCACCCTGACACATCTGCCCTGCCCTGATCAATTTTGGACTCCTTCATGCCGGGAATTGAGTCTTGGCAAACCCCACCTGGAAAAGGCATTCCAGCACGGCTATGTACCGGAGCCCTTAAACCTTGTGTGACCTTGGCTGCAGCACAAGCCACATGCCACCAGCCCCGGGGCAGCATTAAGAGACAAACAGCAGAAGGGTCTGAAAAAAGAAACTGACTCATAAGGCTGTAACTAGCCCAAACAGCAGACCCTGCTATTGCTACAGCTGGAAAACCAGCAATCCACACCTATCTTGGGATGTGGCTCTAGAAACCTCAGGCCCAAAGCTGGCTTCCAGCATCCCACCCCTAACACAGCACCTTGCCAGCCCCCCCCAAAGCGCTGCGGGGGAAGTGAAGCTGCCCCACATCCAAAACCTCCAACAGACCCCAAAGCGCTCGTGGCACCCAAAACTCAATCAGGTATCGGTTGTTCCCCCCCTCTCCCCCCACCTCTTTCGGCATCCGAGCACGGGGCTTGCTCCCCGCTCACCAAAGCACGCTCATGGCTGGCTCCGGAGCCCCTCTGCCCATCGTGCGCCGCTGGGAGGGACGGGAAGCGCAGCCAGAGCCTGCCTGGATGCTCGGAGGAGGCAGCGCTGGAGGAGGCAGCCCCGCACGGGCGGCAGGGACAGACAGACAGACAGGAGGGAGGAGGCGCCCACCCCATTGCTCTACCTTGGCAAGGGCTGTGGCTTCCCGGCTCGGAGCGAGTGCCGTAGTCAGATCCAGTCGGCCATGTCTCCCCGCTGCCGCCGCCGCCGCCGCTGGAGAAAGGCTGATGTATGAACATCTATTTTAAGCCATGACATGTCCAGAGGCAGGTTTGTTTATCTCATGCTGTGCATGGATGGGTGAGGGAGGGATGCGGGAGAAGGACAAGGCGCACACACGCACACTTACACATACACACAAGTGCCCACGGCCGCGCAGGCAAAACCAATGGCAACAATAACATGGCAAAATCCTCCTGCCAGATTTTCTCTCACTCCTCCTCCAGCAAAACAGGAGTTGCTCTGAGAGGGAGAGAAGAAAAAGCCAGGAAAGTGGTGCCGGTGCCATTCCCACCCATACCTCAAACCTGCAGCCGTGCCCAGAGGATGCTGCTTCACTTACAGTTGGCCTCATCCCCCCCCTCCTATTGCCAGGGTCTCTATGGCTTGGTGACAGCTTCATTTGCTAAGAGACTAAGCCTTAAAGGGGTGTGTGTGTGTATATGGTGAGCTGACAAACTATTTACAAATCGATGTCAAATTCAGGGAATAGTTATTTTTTTATGGGGAAAAAAAAAAAAGGTAAAGAAAACAGGAAAATTGCAGCTTTTTGTTTTGACGTTTTCTAAATGACACCGTTCATTTCACAAGTGCTGCAGCGGTTTTCAGTTAAGCGTTTTCCAGGCAGAATGTGCTCCTTTTCCCCCTTTCAGTGTAAAAGTTTGATTCAAATCAGCAAGTAGGAGTGTGGTGGGAAACAACCAACTTAGGGAAGAATCAAAGCATGCTGTTCCAGGCCAAACTCATCCTAAGAGGTTTTATAGCATTCCCTCCCCTACTCCTAAAGCATGAAAACCCAGGAAGTTTGGCTGGGTTTTCAGCTGAGCTTGTGTTGATCGCAGGATACAGAAGCTCCAAGGATGAGCTCAGCATCACCAGATCCACCTGCACCACAGTGTGTACATGCAACGTGGTTTAGCTGGGCTTTTTCAACATCCATCATGGACAGCACAGGTCGCACGTGTGCAGCCTCATCACCTTTCAGTGTATCACAGGCCTGGTTTCCCCCCCATCACGTACAGCTAAATGGCAGGGTTGTCAGGAGCTAAATTGGAGGCTAACAACATATATGGGTTCAAAAAGACTTTGGATACACCTGGATTGCAGATCTCTCAGCTTTCCCCATGAGGTTCTGCATACAGCTTCAGCCTAGGAAGTGGATAACACCCCAGAAGATGGAGAATATGCTCAGGAAGGCATTTGGGATGTAGAATCGTAGAATAGTTTGGGTTGGAAAGGACCTTAAGATCATCCAGTTCCAACCCCCCTGCCATGGGCAGGGACACCTCACACTAAACCAGGTCACCCAAGGCTCTATCTCTTTGCTGCTTTCCCCAAGCAGTAACTGCTGGCTGCTGTAGGAGCTGGGTACCAGGGATGATGGACTTTGCTGCTCCAATTCCTTTGCGCCTGCAGAAATATTCATTCACTGTTAGCAAGTCCCAGGAGAGACCCATGAAGCTGCAGATTCTGGAGTCCCTGCCAGATACCATCACCTGATCCTCAAGGAGCAGAGGCTCCAGCTCAGTCAAACCCATCAGGGTTGGAATCTTAAGGTCCTTTCCAACCCAAACCATTCTATGATTCCATAACTGAGCAGCAGTTGCTGATCCCACCCTTTGGCTCCTGTGCACCACACGAGAAGCAGCACCCAGAAACCTGATTTATTCCCTTCCGCCATGGTTTGCTCCAATTCCTCCATGCCCAGACAACCAGGGATGCACAAGTGACAGAGAGGGACAAAGCTCAGCAGGTCCTGGGTGAGGGCTGGCTTTGCTGGCCTCACTGAGCTAACAGTGTCACTGCTGTGTGATGCTGGAAGCTTGGGAAAAGCCTGTCCCTATATCCTGAAAAGGGGTTTGGTTCCACTTACCTGCAGGGAAGTTGGGCTTTGCACTTCTGCCCCCTCCATAAACCAGGGGTTGTGTGACCAGAAGGAAATGTGCACTCTCACACCTCTAATGTGGACAGGCAGATGCCTTCTCCCTCCCCTGCACCGTGGGATTGCATTCCCAGTAGTCCGTAAAATGTGCTTCTAAACAGAAGGGCCTGCAACCCCCATCGCAAAAGGTTACATCTGAATTTAAAACACCTACATGAGATGAAATTAGGTGGATAAATGTTTTGGCAGAGCATCGCCTGCAGGGAACTTACTGGTCATTTAAACAGAAGATTAGTAGTTGTTCTGTTTTTATTCCAGTAATAATGCTGGAATTGCTTGGCAAAGGAGCCAGAAGTCCCCAACAAAGCCAGTGACTGCTTCTTGGGTAATGAAATCTCAGATGCTTTGAAATGCCTGGGCAGCTGCATCACCGAGAAGTGTCAGCACCCATCCTTTTGTAAGAGTTCCTTAGACACAAACCAGACCTCTTTGCCTCACCTCCTCTCCTTGTTTTCCATAAACATCAGTGCTGTAGGAGAGACTTGGGTTGCTCCTTGCCCCCCAATAGGATTTATCAGCTTCTGAAGCTCCTGTCCCTAAAGACAAGAAGCCACTCAGAGCACTGGGATGGGTCTGCGGGCTCAGTGGGGGCACAAACACCACTGGGGCTTTGCAGTGACCTTGCCGTATGTGTTGCTCAGTTTCTCCACCTCCTCTCAGCCACCCCCAGGTCAGAGTCTTGTCTCTCATCTCTTTTTGCCCTGAAGGGCCCTGAGAAGCAGAAACCGCTCTGAGAGCCAATCAGCAAAGCACAAGAAGAGAACTGAAAACACAAACCCCAGATTCTCTCACCTCCTGGCAGTGATTCTCTCCAAGATGTTCCCTCTGGAAGCATCCAGCTGCAGGACAGGACACAAAGGTGCCCTGCATCCTCACTTCCCTGCAAACTTCATCACACCATGGTGCCCGACAAGGACCATCTGGTCCTTGGCAGATAAAGGCTGTGGGAGCAGAGCTTCAGAGAGGTAGGGTCTGGCTTCCCCAGTGTCGGGTACCCACTGAGAGCACCTATAGGTCTGGATAGCTTAAGGGCAACGCTGCGGAGATTCCCCGTATCCCCTGGCAAGCAGACTTGCCTGATTGCTGCTGCTGCACCAAGGGTGGGATGCTGGCACAGGCAGCTCTGACATCCCTATGGCTCAGCTATTGTCGGGAACTACTGTGCGCAGCAGGCCTGCGGCAGTGAGGATGCAGCAGATGTTTTCAGCTCAATTAGGGACGAAATCAGCTCCCAGCAGAATAAGCCGGGCACCCGCCGCTTGCAGCGCTCCCCCTTCTTCCTAGGCTGAGCTTGGAACAGGGAGGGATCGGGGCTGGGGTCTGCAAAATGAGCTAAGACAAAGGGCTGCTTGGGAAAGTTCACCCATCCCACCACTGGAGGCTGCTCTGGTAATACATAAATCACTGCTGTTCGCCTTGTCAGGCAGGGAAAACAACACGAGGAAATAATGGGCAGGGGTTGGAGAGTTTCAGAGCTGCTATTTCCTGCCTTTCTACTCGCCCTGCATGCAAATCCACCACGGTCTTCACAGCTCTGTTTTAAAGATCAGAGCTCAATCACTTCACGCATTAAATGCTGCGCGTCCAAAAGCCACCTGGAAGGTGCAGGAGCCAGGCTTCATTATCCTCAATCACAAACAGAAAGAATATGTGTATTTCTTCCTACATGTGCTATTTGATAGAGCCACTGCAGAGAAGGGTGGCAGATGGAGGGAGTGCAGAGGGCACACACAGATGTAGCGGAACTAGGTAAAATTAAACCTACTTTAAGCTCACAGGATAAGAAGAGAAAATGAGTTGAAAAGAGGAGTGCAGGCTCCACGGCAGCCACACACTGGAAAAGGGTTTGATTTACTCAGGACTGAAACCCAGGAGGGGTTGTGTGCTCAGCTGAAGGGGCAATAACTCAGTAAATCCCCACTCACATCATGGCACAGGTTCGTCTCTAACTGCAGCAAGGAGGAAGCATGGTAGAGGTGGGGTCCATTGCAGGCTGCCTTGGAATATAACACAGAAGATGGATCTGAGGTCACCCGGGCAGTCAGTGCAGGGTAGGACCAGCTCTCTGTCAAAGTAATGGGCTAATAAAGAGCAGTCTTCACTCTCTATTTGCCTACATCGAGGTGATGGATCAGGTTGGGCAGAGAAGTGATTCAGATCAGCCCTGAGGAGGAGGACTTGGGAATGTTGGTTGATGAGAAACTGAACATGAGCTGCTTCATTGTGCAAATGTGTCCTGGGCTGCATCAAAAGGAATGTAAGCAGCAGGTCCAAGGAGGTGATCCTGCCCCTCTACCCTGCTCTTGTGAGATCCTGTTTGCAGCACTGTGTGCAGTTCTGGTGTCCTCAACATAAGGACATGGAGCTGTTGGAACAAGTCCAGAGGAGGCCATGAGGATGCTCAGGGGCTGGAGCAGCTCCCGTATGGAACCAGGCTGAGAACACTGGGGCTGTTCAGCCTGGAGAAGAGAAGCTGCGTGGAGACCTCAGAGCAGCTTCAGTGTCTGAAAGGGGGCTACAAGGATACTGGAGAGGGGCTCTTCATAAGGGAATGTAGGGATGGGACAAGGGGTGATAGGTTCAGACTGAAACAGGGGAAGTTCAGGTTAGAGATAAGGAAGAAGTTCTTTACTGTGAGGGTGCTGAGGCGCTGGCACAGGGAGATGTGGTGAATGCTCCATCCCCAGCAGTGCTCAAGGCCAGGTTGGACAGAGCCTTGGGTGACATGGTCTAGTGTGAGGTGTCCCTGCTGTCGTGGTTTAAACCAATCTACACAGGTCGTCCACTCACCCCCCCCACCCCGACCCTCCCCACTCCTGGAGGGATGGGGAGGAGAATCAGGAGAATGTAACTCCCACGGTTGAGATAAGAACAGCCCAGTAACTAAGGTATTACACAAACCACTGCTGCTACCACCAATGATAATATTGATAAGAGAAAATAACAAGAGAATACTATACCACCGCCGAACGAGTTCACCCCCCCGAAGAGAGTGTGCTCTTCCAGGTAACTCCCAGTTACCTCCCTGGCCATGACCTGCTGTGGTATGGAATACCTCTTAGGCTAGCTTGAGTCAGTCCTGTCTCTACTTCCTCCCTGCCTCCCCTCGTCCCCAGCAGAGCATGAGACTCAGATTCCTTGGCCAGAATAAACATTACTTAGCAACAATTAAAACCAATGGGTGTTATCAGCTCTCTGCCCAGGCTGGAAGTCAAAACACAGAGCTTGCACCGGTTACTAAGAAGGAGCAAAACGGCTACTGGTAAACCCAGGACACCTGCCCATGGCAGGGGGTTGGAACTGGATGATCTTCAGGTCCTTTCCAACCCAACCACTTCTATAGTCCTATGATTTCTCTTGGAGCTCCATACATGCTCTAGTAGGCTGGAAAGAAAAGACAAAGCTCATGGTGACCAATGTGACCATCCCACTCTCCCCAAGCCTGTTCACCCTCAGAACCACTGGGAGCTGTTGAATCCTCTCCCAGCTCCCAGATAAATTCCTGCTTCCCTGTAAGAGATGTGATCGAGATAATAAACCCTTGGAAGGGAGCACGTGTGAGTAACACAATTGCCTCTGTGCCCATTGCAGTAGCATCATCCAGAAAGTCAAAGCCTAGGCACTTGGGTGTATTGATTCACTGCTGGAGGGGGCCACTTGAGTTCTGGCAATGCTGAGATGTTTCCCATTAAAAGAAAGAAAAAGGGGGGGAAAGAAGAAGGAGGAGGCAATAACAGGCACCATTCATTGTCCGAGCGCTGTAAAATCTGCGGAGCCTCCATTTGTGAGGAAGCAGCCCTTGTCCAGAGGGACAAAGCCAGCTGCCTGCGTTGTTCCCAAGTTGCAGCACTTATGATCACTTAGTGGGCAGGCTCTGAATCGCTCGTGGACGCATTTCGCCTGTCATCCACTGTCTTGTTAATGTCAGGAGCAGCCTGGGATGGATTTGAGCTGCTGCAGCGCAGGAGAGGGGAGAATCAAAGACAAAAACAGAGCTGAAAAAGCACGAAGTTGCTGGTAAAATCTGCTGTGAAATCCTGATGCTTTCTGTCTGACTGCTCACTTGGGCCTGTCACATCTTGTTAGCGGAGCAGGCCGGGTCCAAACCTTTTTGCGGCTGGTGGGAAGTTTGCTGTTGACCTGATGCTTGTTGTGTTTCAGCGGTGGGAAGGGTGTCAAATGGAAGAGAGCCACCCACTCCCCAGAAGGGAGCACAGCTGAGACACCCGCTGTCCCCATTGGGCAGAGTTTGGAGCTATTCGCACTTTGTAGAGGCTAAAATGAAGGTCACGTCTACCTTGCGCAGCAAAGCGCTCTTCAAAACAGAGCACATCACTGGTAACCAGCACCTCAAAGGCAGAGGGTTAGGGTTGGGTGTCTGCTCTGTGACCCCACATCCCCACGCAGCAGCTCACACCCATGTGTGCAAAGCCCCGTACTCCCAGAGCCGAGCACTGATACGGCTGCACGGCTCTTCCAACTGCAGGAGCTCAGAGCTGACTCTTGCAAATCCAAACCCCTCAGGGAAATCTGCTTTGGAGAAGAAAGGAATTACATCTACGTCAGGGTGGAAATTCGGGCCAAGTCCCTGGCAATTTCACACTGATTTCAGTCAGGGAGGCTGGGACCTGTCTGTGATTATTTCTCTTCTTGAGTGTTCTTGGACCAAGAACTAATCACCGTGAACTTGGACACACAGCAGCAGTGTCTTTCTGAGGCCTGTGGCTGCTGTTTAACACAATGCATTTCTATTCACTGTGTCTATGGTACTAAGAACCCTGGCAGCCCAGCTATAATATCTAAAGCAGCAAGAACAGCTTAGGAGCTCAAATATAAAGTCAGTGAGAGTTGGGTGCCTAATTCCTTTCAATCTTCTTTCTAATTCCTAGCCTCAGGGCTTTGAGGAAGTGGCTGGTTTGATTTGATGAAGGAAAAAGCCGCTCCATTAGCAGGTCTGATGTTTGAGAGGTTTCTTTCAGCCTGTGATGAATCCCAGCACCCTCCATGAGGCCACACTTGCTGCTAGATGCTATTTTCCCTTCAGTGACATTATGTCTTCAACAAGCTTTCACTGTAATAACATTTGCAGTAATGAAATCACCCGGCCGCACAGTCTTCTTTTAACAGGAAAAATATCTGAGTTGGCTACAAAGGGAGATTTAAATGTCACAGAGAATGTGCTGTATGTGTCCATCAGAAGATAAGGTTTCTCTTTGTCGATGAGCAGAGACCCAGCGGTGACTGCTGGGCCTTCGGAGCACAAAGGCTCACCACGGCTCCTTGAATAGGGAATGAGGAGGCTTGGAGGGAGGGGAGAACAGGACAAGGGAAAGATTGCTAATACAGAGAGCTTTTAAAATGCCATACTGGCTACAGAGCCATAACAATGGCAAGGCGCTGCATTTGCAAATGAAACGAAACAAAATCAGCTTCTTGCCCTCTCAGTTCAGGGTTTGCTCCCTAACAGCAGCTGGCTGCTCAGGATGGGATAGAGCACGGCTGGGAAAGGAATAAATTTCCTGCACAGGGATGCTTGGTGCAGTAGGAAGAGGGACCCGTTTTCCACCTCTGTTTTTTTTACACAAACGTTGATTTTAGCAAAAGTAGTAAAGGGCACGAAGGACGAAAGATGGGGAGGTGGTAAAACACAAACCCGCTCCTCGCTCCCCAAAGACCTGGCAGTCTGAGCTGCTTTGCCTAATAGAAACAGGCAGCAAAGGGCATTTTGGCTTTAATAATTCTAATTATTCCTCAGGATTGTGAAAGAAATTAGAAACCCAAATGAAATCAGCGTCCCCTGGCACGAGGAAATGTACGGTATCTGAAACTATCCCGAGTTCTGCCTTGCACAAAGACAGAAAAGAACAGAGAATCTGCTTAGGAACAGGAGAGCAGATTAAAGCAGAAACTTCTGCACAGAGACTGCTGCAAAGGCATGCAGCCCTGAGCCTCCTGCATGCAACCCCCATGCCAAAGCTTTCCTTGGCTTAGCTTCCCTGTAACCCATGAGGATGTTTCCCGGTCTCCTGCTCTTCTTCCTCCCGAGGGATACGCAGCTGGGATTCGTTGACCTGGAAGTTACAGCAGGAATCAGTCCCTCGGGAGCAGAGCGCCTTTTGAGCTGGGAAGTGAAAAGGGATCAGACACGTAGAAGGCTGTGAAATCCACACAGAATTGATGCAGCCCCAGGGGTGTCTGTGGGGCTTCCCTGGAGACACTGCCCCATGGGAAGGATCAGGATGTAAGCAGGGAAGGAACTCACTTCTATTGACAGTAAGGAAGCTGAAAATCCCCAGCCTTTGTCAGGAGGCCCAACTTTAACGCTGGGCATGGCATTCGAGCATCCCGAAGTCTCCAGCCGTTGTTCATGCAGTAAGCGAGCAGGAAGACAAGTCACACAGCCACGTACGAGAGCTGAGCAGCCAAACCAGGCTCTCTCACAGAGGCAGCTGTTTATCAGCATCCTCATCCATCATGCTGAAGGATGAAAGGCCAAATAATATACCTGCTACTGGCTACTGTTATTCCAGTGCAGCACAGAGGAAGAAGGGAAATTCCTTGGAAGGACTTGGCTGAGCCTGGGAGGCCAAAGCCTGCCTTGCATTAAGCACTGGCACTAATAGGATACAAGAGCAGGTAAAGAAGTGTGGCCAGGTGAGGAGAGTGACTCCTGTGCAGTGGCTCTTGGTTGATTTGTGCTGCCCAGGGTAGAAGGTGGAATGAGGCTTCTCCTCCATTCATCCCATTCGTTCTCGTGGAATGAAACTGCATGTGTTTCTCACACCAGCGTCAACCTGGCCTCACGAGACTCTTATCGCCCCACACAGACCTGGGAATGCTGGGGCTTCAGCAAAAGCCATTCCTCTCTATTGTTCTCAGTGGAATGGCAATGAGGAATTCGTGGCATCTGTTTGAACGTGGTCACCCCTGTTATGCCAAGGGCTACTTTTACCTACCACTGGTCCAGCCCTCCTTTCACAGACAGTCCTGGAGCTATGGCAGAAACCCAACAAGCAGCCATGGATGCAAGAGCTGCCTTTATCTTCTGCATGCACCTGGCAGGCATTCATGGCAATCTTCTCACAGCTGAGGCTGATGGTGCTTTAGTACAGGACGATGGACCACTTGCAGTAGGTGTTCAACTGAATGCCCAGGGGAAAGAAGGATAACAGCAAGCGCTGCCGTCCCCATCATTAACATACAGAGTGTGACGCAGAGACACTAAAGGAAAAACCCACAAAGATCATTTGCAAGGTCCCAAAGTCTTACCAGATGACTCACAAAGGGGAACTCTCTGACTCCTGAGTCAGTGCCTGAAGGACCCCTGCTCTGTCCAATTGCCTTTCCTTCATGTGCACAAATAGCTGCCTGGAGCTGTTTTGGCTGCACTCTGTTAGATGGTCCCTGTGTGCTTTGGGCAGCACCAGTCAAGCATCTCCAAATCCGTCTATCTTCATGTTTCTTGCTCTCAGTGATTTACAGTGTTATATGGAAGCTCGAGGCAGAGCAAGAAATTAAAGCAGATTTCCCAATGTGACCTCTTCTTTGAATCCTTCCTCACCTCACCGATGGGTTTATGTAGACTCACAGGGCTAAGGCTCAGTCTGTGTGGCACTGCTCATGGGGCATTGCATATAGGTAGCCAGGAGAGAACAGAAAGGGAGCATTTCTGTACTACAGGTATTGAGCCGAGGCAGGAAGAAATCAGATGGATTTGGACCATTCGCATAAGGGGTTTGACTCAGTTCAGGAAGAGATCCTGTGCCAAAGCATCCTTATCAGTCACCCAGACTCCTGCAAGCACAGGCCATGGCCGCACAGGGCAGCATCTCAGTGGCATCCTCTGCTCTCCGACACAGGGTTTAAGATCTTCATTTCTGCTTTGTGCAGTCCCTTTCTTGGCTTTACTGCAATTACACACTGAGAGACTAGCCTGGGGACCTTTCTGTTTACTTCAAAATCACTTTGCTGAGCAAATGGAAGCAGGGGGCAAGCAGAGATGCTGCGCCTTACAGGCAAGGCTGGGCTCTTTTGGGTTGAATCTTTTGCTCTTTCCCCTCACTGCTTCTGCTGGCTTTGGTGATTCTTCTTCATAAGTTTCCCAAAAGCGACAAGGGCCATTTATTATGTATGTACAAGGCCTTGGAATCTCCTGGAGACATATCGTGCTTGCTAGTATCCTCCTCACATGAGGAGCCGTTGTTCTTGTCAAGCTTGCTTGCCTACTCCCTTGCAAAGAGAAGAAAGGATCCTGGGGATGTTTCATTAATCATTTTTACGCCGAGAGCTGCAGCTCCTGTCTGCATTCTGATCACTTCTGATCTCTGCCACCATTTTTCATGGCAGCACTTACGAGGCTTGGTTTATGCTGCTGGTTAGAGGTGTGTTAATGATCAACCATTCGGTGTCCAGAGCAAAGCCTTAAATTTAATGTACACTCCAGTGGAGAAAATCTATTACAACTCTACGTCTTCTTTCTTGTTATTCTTCTTCAAGGAAGGTGGCAGTTGCAAAGAGTAGGGGAGCAAGGGGGAAAGATGGCAGGAGGGCTTTGGTTTATGGGGAAAACGAGGGAGAAACGAGAAGAGGTTTCTGCTCTTGAACTGGGGTGGTTGGATACTGGAAGATCCATCAAGGTACAGACAAGTTGGAAGGGAGAATATTGCCAAACCGGAATGATTTCAGATGATGGGAGCGCAGCGTGTCCTAATTTCTGGTCCATGAGATAAAGCTGCTCCTGACAGCGCGCCAGGGTCTCTGAGGCTTATCTCTGCCAGGCTGCTATTCTTGTGTGTTGGGAGAGTACCAAGTGCAGAGCACCTCCATCACAGTCACAGCCTCTTCACACGCATCTCCCAGGGTTACAGAGCCGCTCTGCAAGGTTACACAAGGCTGAGGCTGAATCAGCTTGGTCCAGCTCAGTTGAGTTCCTCACCTGCCAGGGCATTCCTGGTTTCTAAACACGGTGCTTACGAGCCCTATAGGTGATTGATTATGAATAATGACAAAACCACCCTACTTCTTCTGTCAGCTGAGCTCCGAGTCCTTCAGAAAGGACCAAGCAGCATCCTCACATTCCCTCTCCATAGGATGGTGAAAATATGCTGTATCTAAAAATAGGACTTGAACTGGACCTTGAATAAGTCCCTGCCTTTCTCTGTGCCTCTGGACTCCTCCCAGCTACTGCCTATCTTGTGTGCTAATTTTGTGCAGGCTCTCTGTGCAGCAGGACATCAGAGCCCGGGTCAGGCATCTGGGAATAAATGCTCCTTCCTTAGGGTGCACTTCCTGGCACCTCTGTCCATGCAGAATTAATCTCAAATGTAATCTTGCCTTTTTGCACGAGGGTCAGAAGCTGCCTCGCCTTCTGTGTGCGCGACTGAGTTGTAATTCGACGCTTTCACATCTCATTTCAACACAAAAAGCTTAAAACATAGGAGCAAGAGATTGGAAAAGACCTTCTGGACCATCAAGTTCAGCTCTTTGAGGTACAATCTCATTCATACCCTCCCTGATTTTCTCTTTTAGGCTTCCTCTCCCTGCCCTTACTCCAGGATCAGTCTTTCCAACGTGTCCCAAGGTTGCTCACAGTGAGGTTGCTCTTATACTAGCAGTGTCCTCTAGCTTAAACAGCAACTTCAATACTAACATTAACAAAAACAGTAGTTAATTACAAGCCTAAAGGGGCTGTTTCTGGGCCCTGACGTAACCCTGCTAAGCTCAATGATTCAAGCTGCAGGACAGTAATAAATGACATCTCAGGTTTAGCAGCAATAGAACAGCTTGTCCCGGTGAGAGATTCCAGAAGGGAGGAGAGATGCTGCAAGGAGTGGGAAATGGAAAGGCAGGCTCCTAGGGCATTGCTCAGTGCAGGTGCTGTTGGACACAGGAAAACATAAGGAGGAAAGAAAAGGAACCGTATTCTCCTGTGTGGAGCAATTCACAGACAGCTGATCGGTCCCCTGGGAGAAAGATGTTCCTTTGCCTTTTGGCCTGGACCTATATCAAATTCATGCATGTCAATAGGAGGGGAATTGATCTGAGCTTTGTTGTAGCCCTAATGAATGCTTTGCTGGTTACAGTAAATTTATTCTTTTGATTTCTTTTTTTCCCCCATCTTGTTTCATGTGGACCTTCCCCCCCACCCATCCACTTTTATTTAATGTTCCTTTCCTGGTAGCTTCTTCCTTTCATTTCTCTCCAATTTAAAACACGGTTAAAAAGCTGTGGTTGATTCCAATTAAATCCCCCCTTTGGGATGACTAAAACACACACGCTCACACAGACCCCCTCTTTGATTGTTTCCATGGCAATGTATTTAAATATCTCATTCACTGTGTCCAAGTGAGGAGCTGAAGGATTTGGAGAAGCTCTTTTCTTCCTCTGCTGCCTCAACTCCCTCCTTCCCCAAATTACTCATGCTGCGGCTGTAACTAGTGGGATAAACACATTGCACTCACCAAGCTTTGGCTACAATGCAGAACATATCTGGAATACGTCTACACACTCCTGGAATTCCAGAGGAGGAGGAGGAGAATTAAGCCAGCAGGTCTTGCAATAATACAGAGTTACTGTGATTACTTAGGAATGGTGGGAATGATGGGGAAGTACTGACTCAGGTCGAATTCTGCCATTCACCATAATGGTGCATTTACGAAGGAATTCTATGGAATTGTAGGGCTGTTGGCAAGGAGGTGGTTGGGGAAGAAGTGGAAAGAGGCTGGTCTCGGATGATGCCGTTAACATGCAAGTCCTGATTCTGCCCTCACCTCCTTGTGTGTGCCAGATTCCCAATAAAACCAGGGAGAATCCATAGGAGAAAAGTGGGCCTTCAAACACAGTTTTGGGGAGATAAAGGAGGCTTCCCTGTCCTTTTCAGCAGGGAGGTCTTTGAGGTGAATGCGAACCCTTAACGGGAATAGAAACCCAGGAACTGGAAAGGCTCATTCTGTGCTGAAAGAACTGATTCAGAAATGCCCATCAGTGCCCATGGACACTGTGCCCATGCCCATGCCCATCACTCTTTCTCTGCCCACAGAGCTCTTCCAGAACACAAAACTAAAGTGACTTTTCACCCTGATGTTTTCCCAGTGGCTTGTCCTGTAGGAAGGGCTTGCATTGTCCTTTCCTACGTTGGTTCCATCTGGGTTGTGTGTTCACGCAGCTTGCTCTGTCCTCCTCCCAAGGACTGCAATTTGTAAGCAGGACTAAGCCAGGACCTCAATGTTCATTCCCTACAAAGATCTCTCCCTGTGAATGGTCTGTGTCAGCTTCTTTCACATGGTCCTGGGGAGGACGGACAGGATGTAGATGGTAGTTTTAGCTATTTGGCTTCTTCGGGATGGGAAGGAAAGCTCAGACCTCCCTGTGGCTGTGAGCAGAGCCATGTACTCCTGAGGTGGCTGCAGCCATGCGTGAGGGCATATTGATGCGTGCAATGGTGTGTGTCTAAGTACGTGTATCTGGTGGCAGTGCCATACACAGGGGACCATGGGGACACCTCTGCTCCAGCACTGCCAGGTGAAGAGAGAGCTACCACCGTGTCTCACGGGCAGCCTTACATGTTCATAGCTGTGGCTCGCACATGTCAGAGCTGCACGCACACGTGTGTTGTGCAGTTTGCCTCTGGCCCTGAGCATGAGCAATCTATAAACCCACTTCAAACACAGGCACAAGCAGGCTGGGAGGAAACTGCAGCACCCGCTGTGCCCTTGACATTTCCCCCTTCCTTCTCTGCTGAAGGAGCTGACTACAGTGTGAACCGGCGGCTTCGCAGCTCTTAAACATTAGCTCTGCTTTAACAAAGGTGGTATTTTATCATTAGGTGTTCTGTCTTCAAGGAGGCAGAAAGACCAAAAGCAAAAGTGCCTGACTCAAATCATCATTGCAGTAATGACTGGAGGACTCCTACAAGGCAATCGTTCTACCTGCTGTTCTTTTCCTTTGCCGGTGCTTTGTGTTCACTCACTTCTTCCCTGCAAGGAGCACAGCTTCAGGCTGGGCTTTCCACACCCACACATCTGGCCAGATTTAAGGGAGGAAGGTTTATGGTGCAGAGACGCAGGTTTGTGTGTGGCCAATGCGAGTGCTCCGCATCGCACACGCGGCTTCTGTCTGTCGCTTGTAAACTGGTTTTCCTTTGGAAACAAATAGCAGATGTAACCGTGCGGTTCTCTTTGCAGAGGGAAAACATCTGACCCCTTTGGGTTTGCTCCTGCAGCTCCAGGCCTGTGTTTCTCAATCTGTGAGGTTACGACACAGCGTGGGCTGTGGGGCTGTCTCCCAAGAGGGAATAATGAACGTGTGGTCTGCCTATTAAAAGAGCTCCAACAAGAGTGACCTGGTCTCGTACTTTAATTCCTTAATGGAAGCGTAACAGCTCTGGAGCTCTCTGCCTCCTGGGCTCCTTCCAAACCCCATCATCAATCATCTGAGCCCAGGACTTCCCTGATTTAACGCAGAGCCCAGCTGCAGCTTTCATTTTGTATTGTTCTTCTTGTCCTGGAAGCTTTGAGGCCAGAGCAAATTTCAAACACATCTGCAAAGACTCCCTAGAGGTTACGGCTTTGCAAACCTCCTGATTCACTTTTAGGAGGGTGTCGCAATTTTGCCTGCTTTTGCTGTTTTATCATGGGGCTCAGCCCTGATTTATTCTTAAAGTTTTAGCTGCTGAATCATGGCAAGAACACGACGATTTCCATTATTTTTAGGAGAGTGGGTATAACAAAAGCTTGAAAACGTGAAGCGAGAGCAACTTGCAGAATCAGAAATGAGGTGATGAAGATCCCACATGTATTATAGTGTTGCTAAACTTCTGGCTTTTTGAGAGATCAACATGTTTCTGGGTGATGCTCACAATTTCTCTATGATTGGTAGAGACCATAGAGACTTATGAAACTGTTCACCTTTGTTAATACATTATTCCAATGCTTAAACCCTGTGGGATTCAAGCAATGCTAGAGCATTGGTAAATGACCACATTGGAAACTACTGGGTCAGGAAACAGAGCAAACCAACTTCAATAGCTGACTACGAGAGGTGAGATGCTAGGAGGAGGATGAAGAATGGTGGCTCATCACAGATCTACTCATGTTGCTCTGCAGAGACAGGAACTCCATGCAGCTTCCCCTTTTACTTGTTTGATTCCATTGCTGGGCTGTCTCTACCAAACAAACACCTTCTGTGGAGTCAGTAGTAATGATAGGGATTTATCACAATTGCCACTCAAGGTGCGTTGGAAAGACTAATCTCTCGTTTAAATGAGCTTTCCCTACATGCAGATCTCAAGTTGTCTTTAGGAAATCAATTTCAGGGAAATTAAAGCCTTCATGGTATTACATGACCTTACCATCCTGCAGCTGAACTCCTCACATACTCGAGAGGCCCCATACATCTGATTGCTGGATTCCAAGGGGACTACAGCCCTCAACACAACGCCTGGAATAATTCCCTATGCTTCCGAATGCAGTGAGGATACCAAAATGCAGGCTCACCTTGGCCACTTGTGTACATGAGTGTGAGAAGAGAAACTTCTGGCCACGTTTGCACCTTGCTTTGCTGCTCCAAACCATGCTGGCACAAATTCTGCCCTTGACTGGGCTGATAGAGCTACTCTTTTAAATGGAGACAGAACTGACACACCCCAAGGCAAAATTC
The DNA here is from genome assembly GCF_037157495.1 of Lathamus discolor. Lineage (NCBI taxonomy): Eukaryota > Metazoa > Chordata > Aves > Psittaciformes > Psittacidae > Lathamus > Lathamus discolor. The sequence continues at coordinate 2,184,303 of NC_088905.1, forward strand.
AGCTGTGCATGCAGATGCAAATGCTTCCTCCTAGATGATTAATGCACATTTCTAAGGACTTTATTGTCTGCTGATAATGCTGCCGTGAGCTGATATATATCAGCTGGAAATCCGGCTCTTTAGGAGAGTGAAGGTAAGCAATTCAAACACATAAAGGGTTGATTTCATTCTGCTGATAAGGGTCTACATTCTTGTCTCATCCAGAGTTATTCTGCCACCCAGAAACCTAGCCATTCCTAGGTTTTGGCCAAGTACATATGTCAGGGACTATATGAACCACAGACTGATGCACTTGGGAAATTAAATTAGATCATAAAACTGCCCAGAGATTGCTGACTCCTTCCCTTGACATCGCCGTGCATTGGGAAACGAGTTATTGCTCAAGTTTCACATCCGAACGTGCCCCTTTGACTGAAGAAATATCCTGGCTTGTGCAGATGTAGAGGGTAACATCAGAAGAAACCAACAGGGCCACATGAAACCATTCCATGGTTCTGTCTTGTATTCCCATCTCGGATGAGTATCTGTTGCAACCAGCAGGGTATTTTCCATTAGCTTCACTGGCTTTCAATAAGATCTGCTGTATTTAAGGGATTTTAAGTATCTAACATTGATTTCAATGGCTACCAGGCACCTAAAAGAATTCTAAACTTCCAGGCTTCAGTGATCTTTACATTGGCACAGCCTGTTAACTTTCAGTAGGGCTATTCCTGTTACACATCACAGTGGGTATGCTAAGGAGAGCCATTACAGTTTACCTGCAAGTCCTGGAGCAGCTCATGCTGTGGTCTAAGACACCAGCGGGGGTGTTGCCAACATCCCCTGGCACAGCTCCTCCTCTTCCTTGTCCTGTTCCCTGCTGTTGCCACCAGCACTGCTCCTGCACAGCCCTTGTGCTCCCGTGTTCACTGGCTGCCTCTTGTCTGATTCTGACACCTATCCTGGAAAGGGAGTTGTTAACTGATAGAACTTATCATTTCACAGGAGCTGCTTAAGCCAATTCCCTCCCCTTCGTCTTCAGGGATTCGGAGCCCAGTTTATCCTTCCAAGGTAACCAAGTGACATCTGCTTACAAAACGTAGGGATGCCTGGCAGCTCAAAGAGGAGGCTGCACCGCGTCAGACCCTGTGTTAACAGAACTAAGTGCACTTAACAGCTCACCTTTCCCTGGCACAATACGGAGCCTGTCATTTGTGCCGGAGTGCTGGATCTGTGAACACTCTGGGGTGTATGAAAAGAAGAAATTGTGCTCCAGCCCTGCTGAAAAGAGTTGCTCGAAAAACAAGGAGAAAAGCACCCGATGAAAGCAGTTGATATCTAATGGCTGAAGGATCAGGGGGAACAATAACATGGGGTTTACAGAATAATTGCTCCCATGCACGCTTGTCAGTTCCAGAGGATGAGCCACATCAGCTCTCATAAACTGTCACAACTGATGGAGTGATTTAAAACTGCTGTACAAAAGGAACTTAAAGAGATGTGAATAATTACTGCTGTGGGTGGCAGCGGGCTGTGCAAGCAGTGGCTTGCAGAGGAGACAAGCTCTGCACGCTGCTAGCACCGTTAGCCGCCAGCGAGGTTTCCTGTTCTCCCATCTGGAAGAGGGGCTGCCGACAGTGACAGTCCTGTGAAGCACACACAGAAAGCATGGTCCTTCTATTTACTCGCACACAAGCTGGGAGCCACTCCACCGAGCCAGTGCGTTCGTGCCTGTGTATAAATCTGGCATTGTTTTGGCACAGATGTGGTGATGGGTAAAAATGAGATGTTGGAGGTCTTTGTGTGCTTCCTGGCCCTATATCCGAAACACTACATGAGGCTCTGAGAGGTAAACCAACTGCGATGGCTAAGACAGCAGTGAGGGACGCACATCACATCCTATTTAGGGACGTCATGTCAAGTAGTAACCTTGTCTCCTAGAGATGATTAACGCAGGAATTGCAACTACGCTACAAGGGCAGGTAAGGATAGCACAAAGGAGAAGAGCTTTAACCTGAGAGTGGGGCGATTTAGGTTAGATATAAGGAAGAAGTCCTTTACTATGAGGGTGCTGAGGCGATGGCACAGGGTGCCCAGAGATGTGGTGGATGCTCCATCCCTGGCAGTGTTCAAGGCCAGGTTGGACACAGGGGCTTGGAGCAAGCTGCTCTGGTGGAAGGAGCACAGAATTATAGGCTTTATTGGCTGATTTCTCTCTGCTCTGGTCATCAGCTGCCCATCGCCTATCACAGGGTGTGGGAAGTTACTGGTTACGTGTCCCTGCCTCCTGTCTCTCTGAAGGCTGCTGATTACCCTGATGTGACACACAGAGGCCATGACAAACCCAACACCCTCACCGCTCCATCAGCTATTTGGTATAAAAAGCACTTTTCTCGCTTTGGAGAAACCCACAAAAGCACAGCAGAAGAAACACCGGTGTCATTGCAATATAAAGCACTCAGGGCTCTGTCCAACCAGTAATAAACTTAGGCAGAAGTGCAGTGGCTGTGAAAAATAGCTCTAGTGAAGACCGCTGGGTTAGGGAGCTATCCTCAAGTTGCAGGAGAAAACAGCGTGAGATTTGAGGCTGCAGGAGCAGAGAGCTCAGTGCCCCTGAAGCCAGGGGTTGGATGTTGGGATTCACCCCTTACTGAGTACCCAGGCTCATAGCGGGTCAATGGAGGGGGAAAAACCCCATTTATTTTATCCATTTAAGGATAAAATAGAAAACCAAGCACACTCCTTTTGACGACTGCTGTGATTCCTCCATCCTTCAAGTACTAAAAAGGTCTCCAGGTCTAGAAGAGCTCACATAAAAGTTATTTCGCTCCCCCAAGCATCTGCTTCATGTCCTGCCTTCCTCGGCTTGCTCTAAACGACTATCTCCCCCACTTTGTTAATTACGTGATTACAGCATCCATTGACAATGAGAAAATTGAAACTCCACGCTGCCTTTCAGACAACACTTTATTGTTCTGCAAATGAGACCGAATGCAATTTCGCAAAGCGCTGCGTTGAACAACCGGAATTGTTCTCTTCCACAGGCTTCCTCCTCCACTCCCACTGTTTCCCCAGAGACAGCAGTGTTTGCAGAGGCTTAATAAAGCAGGAAAGAGAGCAGGTGTGAAAGGAAACATCAATTACCATTAGGGCTGACAATCCTGGACGATCCCACCCATGGAGCATGTGCAATGGCAGTCGACGCTGTAGTTCTTGCTATGCAGGTAATTAAGTGCTTTTCTTGTAAGGGTGAAGCTGGTTAGGACTTGGGATGGAGGGAAGGCAGGGACAGCTGATAACAGCATCTGTGCTGCAGCTGTGCCTCAGTTCAGGATTCCACAGACAGCCCCTCTTCCGGAGATTTTGCATCCTCAACACATGGGAGCACCAATGGTTCTGTGCAACTGGAGATGAGGGGTTAATGGTCAAATACTCATAGGTGCAGTGGAGCAGGCTTCTTACAATACTGAATGCTAAAACCTTGAGAAGAGTTGAACACCTCAACAGCTTCTGATTATGGACCAGGTCCTTTTGGTTACGGACCTGGACCCAAAGCCAGGATTAGCCCTGGCAGGACAGAAGGGGCCCTGGGTTCTTTGGTGATCTGGCCACAACACAGAGACTGAGTGTTCTTCAAGGTCTGGCCACCAAAGACACTGCCCAGAGCCTCCTCTTATCATCCTCTTCTTCTGACTTGGACCTTTGCTCACAGCAGATTTCACAGACCCTCCAATAGCTGATGGGAGATATTTATTTCCATTTCTTTGGTGCTAAGCATAGCAATAATTCAATATATCTCATTGGGGGGAAAAGAAAGATTACCCTTATTTTCAGCTCATATTTTGATGTTTTATTTCTCTCTCTCCCCTTTTTTATTGCGCTCTGAACATTAATAACCAGCCCTCGTTAATTCGGTTATTTGTTCAAATCCTCATATTCTTCATGCCCAAGCACTATCAAGCCAAAGAGGAGGCTAATGAAAGCTGAAGAGATGGTTAGAGTTACTAAAAATCAATTTTGTTATTGGGTAACCCTGGGGGTGCCCATAGTCTCATCCCACCTCTTTCTCCCAGAGTAAATCTAAGCTTTGCGGGTTTGCAAGATGCAGGAAGGCCTCTTCCATGTTTTTGGCAACCCTTCAGTATGAAGCCATGTAAGTCATGACACTGGACCTTCTTTCAGAGTGTGGGAAGGGGAAAAGCAGTCTGTGGTGCATTGCTGTCCATCCTCCCTACCTGTGTTTTCACTGTGGTCAGCACCAGGGGATGGGCAGGAAGAGGCTGCTGCATGGGAAGGAACCCAGCTCCCCCAGTGCTGCCAGGCAGGATGGCTGGTTTAGTGCATTGGCTCTGGCACAGGCAGAGGAGCAGCCTGGGCTCCCTCCTTTCATGTGAGGAGATTAGTGATAATGGAAAACAGAGAGCATTAAACAGTGGAGTGATTACAGTGTGGAGGAGGACTGGCAAATACATTTGTCCCTGTGCAGGGGTGTGAAAAAGGTACCACAGAGCTGAGCTGACTTCAGGCTTAAGAGGCAAGAGATGCGTTATAGATTTTACAACAATTCATTTCTGTCTTCGTTTTGCTCTGACTCCACTCTTTCACTGTCCTTTTGGCAGCGTTTTTAACCCATGGATGCATTTGCACGCCTGTTGGTCACCAGTCCTAATGACTTAGTCTTCCTATTTCCTTTACTTGGGGAGTCCAAGTGTTCCCTGCCTTATCCTGCACATTAGAACACGGTCCTAAGTGTGAGAAAGGAGAGGAAAACGAGTAAAGAGCAGAGATTCCAAGTTCCCTTTGGAGGGCAGGGGACAGAGCAGGGGACAGTTGGTTTAGGAGTGAGGGATTAAAACTGGGATCTGAAGAGCTGGCCAAGACCCCAGGTCTCCAGCTGGGGATCTGCATGGGTTCTGCAGAGGTTCACTGTCTGTGTGATCTCATGCTTCTTATTATCATTGTGTCAGATGAGGCACCATGGCAACCGAGGCACTTTGATTCCATTCCCTCATCTTAAGGATGATGCTCGTTCAGTTCCCGAGCCCTTTCTTTGCTGAAAAGGTGACAGTCACTTCACCAAAGGTAGGGAAACATCCTTTTGCCAGCAGCACCTTCCTTCCCCTAACACACAGCTGAGAGCAGACCTGCAAAGACACCCTCATGCAGGGGGAGATACATCAACTTTCAGTCCCACTTCTATGGGACAAAAGACTTTGCGGGTATGAATATTCAGCCCTCTTCTTGCCAGCGCATCTTTGATGCCTCCCCTGTCAGATTTCACCTCTTGGAAAGACTCTCAAGGGGATTTCTATTGTGCATGTCGGCCAGGTTCCTGCAGCATCCGCTTCGAAATCTCCTTTCCAAACAAATAATTAAAACATAATGGTGTGCATATTACAGATGGAGCTGGGAGAAAAATAATAATAGCAATAGTAGTCATAATAAACATGACTTTGCTACTCAGGAGAGTTCGTCAAATGGCTCTTGGAGAGGCTTGGCTCACTTTAATGAGTTTAAAGAAGACGATTTATACCGAGTAAACTTACTCAATAGTTCACATGCGGCTAGTGAGGTGAAGAAGCAACCAGGAACGTGCAACCGGAGCAGCCAGCTCTGAGTCTGCAACAGCACAAAGGAAAAAGAAGGGGGGAAAAAGGGTATTAAAATCCCATCGCTTCTATGGCAGTGGATATGGAGAATTGAAGCGCAGCTCGGCAGAGTCCAGAAGCTATTCTAAATTAATGGCTTGGCTTTTCCAGTCCTTTCAAACACGCTCATTTCATGCAAGATAAATCACAGGACCCTGCCACGCTCACTCCCTGAAGAAAACTTTACATAATTCACAATGTGTGTGTAAGGGAATGGACAGTTGGGTTTCCCGACACATACCCTGTTGCACAATGACCTGCTCTGGACGCTGCAGGATTTGATTCACCCAACACCAGCTTCAAAAAGAAGCAGCTGTCTAAGTAAAAAGAGGCAAAGTACCAAAAGCAAACTCCAACACCCGCTAAAACAGCCCCAGGAGAAATAAGTCTGCATAAATCTCTTCTAAAAATGGGGTGGCTGCCCCAAACCTTATATTAAGGGGCCAAACAAGAAGGTTCATCTGGTAGAAGAGTCCGCAGGCTTGAGGACTGGTCTGTTCTTAATCCCATTGCAAAAGGAATAAAGATAGCCCTAACTTAGCAAAGATGAGAAATCCAGCAGCTTTAACCCTGCGATTCCTTTTCTCCCCATTTTATAGAGGTGTTAAACCTGGCTCAATCGAACTAAACACCCTTCTTCAGGAAGGCTTGAGAGGTAACAGCAAATATCCAATGGACTTTGCCTCTAAGCATGCTCCTGTTCCCCTTCTGTCACCACCAGCTCTATCACTCCTATGCTATGTTTTTGTCACCCATTTGGGCCACTTCATTACGTTCTCTTTTCTTTTGGAAGCAGCTGACATATAATTATTTTTGTGATTAACACACTTGTGCAGCTAATTGTAATTATACCTTATAATCACAGTTGTGATCCTCAATTACTCATCTTTGCTGCATTGGAATGGTTTTCTTAATCTGAGGTTCTGGAAGTTGCCTTGCCTGATATACACATGCCCACAAAAAAGCCCAACCTTGCAAACTGCTCGGGTTTTCTCCAGGGGGATTAATTTGAGGCCATAATAATGAATAAAGGCCAGATCATTGGTTGGTGTAAATCAAGGCAGCTTCACTTGTGTCAACACAGCAACGGATATTTACAGCAGTTGAGATGAGGCATTTCACTAAGAAGCTGGTGTCACCTAAGAAGATATATCTCCTTGGAGCCACTTTGTGACAGAGTTTCCATGCATCGAGCAATGCATATTTGTTTCCTTTCATATCTCCATCCTCTTATATATTTTGGAGAACCAAGAAACATCAACCCATCCTGCATCCTCGCTGTGTTGTACATTATGCAGTGCTTTGAAAGGCATTTCATTCTGCACCTTGAAAACACACAGGGGACCGATTCTCCTCTTGCTCATGCCAATTTTTATGTGGTGTAGCTGTCAATTTGAATCGAGCAGCTCCTGGTTTACACCCTCGTGACTGCAAACAGCATCAGGCATCTGCTGAATGC